>NC_063442.1:3044534-3376303 GCF_020379485.1 Brassica napus
TAGATTTTGAGAAAATCAAAAAATTTGACAATACTGTTTAATGCATAGTTGAATCAGTAATAACATCTGATGAAGTTCAAAGCGGTTTGGCACCTTTGTTGTCTCCGTTTCGGCTAGGGACTAGCACTTTTCTAGTGGTTAGTCCAATGATGTAGGGGTCTTTGCCGTTTTGCTAAATTAATAGATAAAAAAATATAGAACGATGTTCATGTACCATGAAAAGAAGTTTATCATACATGATACAAAGTTAAATTGGTTTAAATTTAAAAAAAAATTTAAAGATTATAGACTTCCGCTATAGCGCATTACCGAAATCCTCACTATTTTCGTACACATACTTTTGAAAAAAATCAAAAAATTGACAATACTGTTTTAATACATATATGAATCACGTAATAATATTGATGAAGTTCAAAGAGTTTGGAACCTTTGTTGTCTCCGTTTCTCTAGGGATAGCCTTTTCTAGTGGTTCGTCCAATGATTTAGGAAGTATTTACAGTTTTGCTAATTAATGGATAAAAATTATAATGAGGTCCATGTACCATGAAAAGAAGTTTACTCATACTTCCTAAACAAGGTATAATGTGGTTTTAAATTTTAAAACACCTTTAAATATTAGGCTTCATATAGAGCATTTACCGAAAACATCACTATTTTCGTAGGGGTTAACACATAGATTTTGAAAAAAAATTCAAAAAATTGAAAATCCTGTTTTTAATACATATTTGAATCATGTAATAAAATGATGAAGTTCAAAGAGGTTTGGAACCTTTGTTGTCTCTGTTCTCTAGGGAATAGCAATTTTATAGTGGTTAGTCTAATGATTTAGGGAGTATTTGCCTTTTGCTAAATTAATTGATAAAAAATTCGAACGATTTACATGTACCATGAAAGGGTTTTCATTAAAATTACTACAAATGTCTATGTGGTTCTAAATTTTTTTCAAGAATTAAAAGATTAATCGGCTTCCTATATAGCTCATTTCCCGAAAACTCCTATTTTCGTAGGGGGTACCCTATAGATTTTGAGAAAAACTTCAAAAATTTGACAATCTACGTTTTTTTTATGCATAGTTGAATCAGTATAACATATGATGAAGTTCAAAGAGGGTTGGAACCTTTGTTGTCTCCTTTCTCTAGGGAATAGCAATTTTATAGTGGTTAGTCCAATGATTTAAGGAGTATTTGCAGTTTTGCTAAATTAATAGATAAAAAATTAGAACGATGTCCATGTACCATGAAAAGAAGTTTATCATACATTAATACAAAGTTATAATGTGGTTTTAAATTTTAAAACAAATTTAAAGATTATAGACTTCATATATAGAGCATTTACCGAAATCTCACTATTTTCGTACACATAGATTTTGAAAAAAATCAAAAAATTTGACAATACTGTTTTAATACATATATGAATCACGTAATAATATATGATGAAGTTCAAAGAGGTTTGGAACCTTTGTTGTCTCCGTTTCTCTAGGGAATAGCAATCTTATAGTGGTTAGTCCAATGATTTAGGAAGTATTTACAGTTTTGCTAAATTAATGGATAAAAAATTATAATGATGTCCATGTACCATGAAAAGAAGTTTATCATACATTAATACAAAGGTATAATGTGGTTTTAAATTTTAAAACAAATTTAAAGATTACAGGCTTCATATATAGAGCATTTACCGAAAACTCACTATTTTTCGTAGGGGTTAACACATAGATTTTGAAAAAAATTCAAAAAATGAAAATACTGTTTTAATACATATTTTTGAATCATGTATAAAAATATGATGAAGTTCAAGAGGTTTGGAACCTTTGTTGTTTCCGTTTTCTCTAAGGAATAGCAATTTTATAGTGGTTAGTCCAATGATTTAGGAAGTATTTACAGTTTTGCTAAATTAATTGATAAAAAATTAGAACGATGTCCATGTACCATGAAAAGAAGTTTATCATAAATCAATACAAATGTATAATGTGGTTATAAATTTTAAAACGAATTAAAAGATTATAGACTTCATATATAGAGCATTTACCGAAAACTCACTATTTTCGATGGGGGGGGGGTGGGTGTGGGGGGGGGGGGGGTAGACATAGATATTGAGAAAAATTCAAAAAATTTGACAATATTGTTTAATGCATAGTTGAATCATGTAATAACATATGATGAAGTTTAAAGAGGTTTGAAACCTTTGTTGTCTCCGTTTCTCTAGGGAATAGCAATTTTATAGTGGTTAGTCCAATGATTTAGGGAGTATTTGCAGTTTTTCTAAATTAATGGATAAAAAATTAGAACGATGTCCATTTACCATGAAAAAAAGTTTTATCATACATTAATACAAAAGTATAATGTGGTTTTAAATTTTAAAACAAATTTAAAGATTATTGGCTTCATATATAGAGCATTTACCGAAAACTCACTATTTTCGTAGGGGGGGGTACACATAGATTTTGAGAAAAATTTGAAAAATTTGACAATACTGTTTTAATACATAAATGAATCATGTAATAATATATGATGAAGTTCAAAGAGGTTTGGAACCTTTGTTGTCTCCGTTTTTCTAGGGAATAATAATTTTATAGTGGTTAGTCCAATGATTTAGGGAGTATTTGCAGTTTTGCTAAATGAATGGATAAAAAATTAGAATGATGTCCATGTACCATGAAAAGAAGTTTATCATACATTAATACAAAGGTATAATGTGGTTTTAAATTTTAAAACAAATTTAAAGATTATAGGCTTCATATATAGAACATTTACCGAAAACTCACTATTTTCGTAGGGGGTTAACACATAGATTTTGAAAAAAATTCAAAAAAATTGAAAATACTGTTTTAATACATATTTGAATCATGTAATAAAATATGAAGTTCAAAGAGGTTTGGAACCTTTGTTGTCTCTGTTTCTCTAGGGAATAGCAATTTTATAGTGGTTAGTCTAATGATTTAGGGAGTATTTGCAGTTTTGCTAAATTAATTGATAAAAAATTAGAACGATTTACATGTACCATGAAAAGGAGTTTATCATAAATTAATACAAATGTATAATGTGGTTATAATTTTTAAAACGAATTAAAAGATTATAGGCTTCATATATAGATCATTTACCGAAAACTCACTATTTTCGTGGGGAGGTCTATTATACAAAACAAAATTCCTAAGGTTTGTTGTCTCACTATGGAATTTACCATAAAACTTAAATGGAAAAACCGTTGTTAAAAAAGTGTATTGCACATTAACTTCCCCCTCCCAAGTACATTATTTGTGATTTTTAATCCAATATAATGAATTAACTCTTCAAAATTACTAAGAAAATACCCTAGTAAATATGTCTGTAAAACATTCACTTTAATATATATGTAGAATACTTATATCACCATTCTTCTGCAATGCTTGCCAATGATTCATCTTGATCATAGTCTTTGATTCCTAGTGTTATCAATGTACCATAAAAATTTGGAAGGATGATATAATTTTCATCTTTTCAATTATGACATTCTTTCAGAATGTCTACCATTTATGTCTTCTTTACTGTCTCTTTAAAAGGGAAGAGAAAGAAGAGTTAGAATGATTGAAGTTAACGTCGAATTGCAATATTCGTATTAATGGTTTAGTGTAGGTAGGTTTACTAACTGTTAAGGGGCCACACCAAAATAGGACAATAAACAATACATAAAGAACTGACAATATGGTATATTAATAGTTTAGATATATATTTAGTTTAATTTGTTAAATAATTTTTTATCGATTATTTAGTCTAACCGTTCGATATTTGTATTAATATATTTTAAGCTCTTTTTTCATGGCATATAATAATCGTTATATTTTTTTATCAATTAATTTAGTAAAAATTAATAATACTCTAAATCGATGAAATAACCACTAAAAATCACTATTTTCTTGAAAAACAAAAACAACAAAGGCTCCAAACCTCTTTGAACATCATCATATGTTAGTGCAGGATGCAACTATGCATTAAAACAATATTGCCGTATTTTTGAAATTTTCTCAAAATCTATGTGTTGACCCCCCCTACGAAAATATTGAGTTTTTTGGTAAATATTTTATATACTGAAGTCTATAATCTTTAATGTTGTTTTAAAATTTCTAACCATATTCTACATTTGTATTAATGTATGCTAAACTCTCTTTCATGGTAAATGAACATCGTTCAATTGTTTTTATAAATTAATTTAGTAAAAATTTATATACTCCCTAAATTAGTGGACTAAACATTATGAAATCGCTATTCTCTAGAGAAATAGAGACAAAAAAGGTTCCAAACCTATTTGACCATCAACATATATTAGTACATGAGGCGACTATGTATTAAAGAAATATTGTTATATTTTTTGAAATTTTCTCAAAATCTATGTGTTAAACCCTATGAAAATATTGAGTTTTTAGTAAATACTTTATATACTGAAGCCTATAATCTTAGTGTTGTTTTATAATTTCTAACCACATTCTACATTTGTATTAATGTATTTTAAGCTCCTTTTCATGGTATATGGGAATCTCTATAAAAATTTTATCAATTAAATTAGTAAAATTTCATAATACACCCTAAATAGATGGAATAACCACTATAAAATCCCTATTTTCTTAAAAAGCGAAGACAACAAAAGCTCCAAACATCTTTGAGGATCATCATATGTTAGTGCAGGATGCAACTATGCATTAAAACAATATTGTTATATTTTTTGAAATTTTCTCAAAATCTCCTTACGAAAATATTGAGTTTTTTGTAAATGTTTTATATACTGAAACCTATAATCTTTAGTATTATTTTCAAATTTCTAAACACATTCTACATTTGTATTAATATATTTTAAGTTTTCTCATAGTATATGGGAATCGTTATAATTTTTTTTATCAATTAATTTAGTAAAACTTCATAATATTCCCTAAATTGATGGAATAATAACTATAAAATCACTATTTTTTTGAAAAACAGAGACAACAATGGCTCTAAACCTCTTTGAACACCATCATATATTAGTGCAGGATGCGAATATGCATTACAACAATATTGTCATATGTTTTGAAAATTTCTCAAAATCTATATGCTAAACCCCTACCAAAATATTGAGTTTTTGGTAAATGCTTTATATACTGAAGCCTATAATCTTTAGTGTTGCTTTAAAATTTATAACCATATTCTTCATTTGTATTAATGTATTTTAAGCTATGTTTTATTGTATATGAGAATTTCTAATTTTTGTACCAATTAATTGAGTAAAACTTCATAATACTCCTTAAATCAATAGAATATCCACTTTGAAATCACTATTTTCTTGAAAAACGGAGACAACAAAGGCTCCAAACCTCCTTGAACATCATCAAATATTAGTGCAGGATGCAACTATGCATTAAAACAATATTGTCAAATTTTTAAAAAATTTCTCAAAATCTTTGTGTTAACCCTACGAAATTATTGAGTTTTTGGTAAATACTTCATCATACTAGAGCCTATAATCTTGAGTATTGTTTTAAAATTTCTAAACACATTCTAAATTTGTATTAATGTATTTTAAGCACTTTTCATGGTATATGAGAATCGTTATAATTTTTTATCAATTAATTTAGTAAAATTTCATAATACACCCTAAATCGATGGAATAACCATTATAAACTCATTCTTTTCTTGAGAAATAAAGACAACAAAGGCTCCAAACATTTTTGAACATCATTATATGTTAGTGCAGGTTGCAACTATGCATTAAAACAATATTGTCATATTTTTTGAAATTTTCTCAAAATCTATGTGAAAAATTCAAAAAAATTTGAGAAAAATTCAAAAATATTGAGTTTGCTTAATATTTTCCGTTTCTCAAAAATATTTTCTTCTTGAAAAATTACAAGAAGAATTGCACTTTGCTTTAACCAAATAAATCTTTGCTTCAAACTGTTAATTTTTAAAGAAAGTAAACAGCTTAAATTCTTTTTTCCAACTGAATTGACTGGTAAATACTTTCTTACTCTTGTATCGAAATATTTTCGTTTCTTTAATCAATTTTTTTTATGTGAAACCAATGTCAAAATGTTTATAAACCGTAACTAATTGTTAAAAATAGCGAGTAAACGTATTGTTTGGAGTTTAAGCACTAAGGTAATATATATTTATTTTTATATATTTTATATTTATATTATCTTAATTTATATTTTATTTTAAAATTATTTTGATTAATTATAAAAACTAAACATCAAAAACTTAGACAAATATGTGGATTCACTAGCATGAACAATTGATTTGACAGATTTAGATTAATTTAAATTGATTTTAAACTGATTTTAAACAGTTCAAACCGTTATAAAGCGGTTATGACTGACTTACCGACCTGGTTTTTTACCCAAAAAAAAACTATTAAACGGAAACACTATTTTCTTTAACCGTTTACCATGGAACAAAAAGTAAAGACGTTACAGAAACACCCACGTTGACTGTTTGTGAACATTCAAATACAGAATCACGTTTGAAGAACGCTTTTTTTGTGAGCTGAGTGTGCGGTTGAGTTTTTGACTTTTAACTTTTGACTTTTAGGACATGATCAAAGTGGGGTTCAACTAAACCACAACAGCACGGGAACGAGTCTCTGGTCCACTTGTCTGCAACGCCCAGTCATAAGTATTCCCTAAATTCCAAAACTACCCTCGCTAGTGTCGTAGATTCTCTTCTCTTCCCTCTCCTGATTCGATCTCAGCTACAAACAAAGCGTTTGCGATCTTCCGGAGATGACATCCGACGAACGCGACGCCGTTGAATCGCCGGAGCTGGAGGAAAACGGCAGCGCCGGCGGCGGAGGAGTAGCCGGAGAGTCTGATTCCGACGACGATCAGCAGGTCATGCCTGATCCATACGTCGCCGCCGCCGCCGACCTCAATTCTCCGTTAGATTCCGCGACGGCGGAGGACACCGTAACCGTCGCTCTCCCCTCCGGATCCTCCCTACCCGCCGCCGCGATTCCCGTCGATTCCGATCCGAAGCGGCGCCGCGCAACGGAGATAATCCACCTGAGACCACCGCCACCGCCGCCGATCGACGTCTCCAGGCGCCTCTTCCAGAGGCTGTGGACCGACGAGGACGAGATAGAGCTTCTCCGCGGCTTCCTCGACTACGTCACGTGCCACCGTGGCAGCAGCACCATCTCGCATCCCCCCGATACGGCGCCGTTTTACGAGCTGATCAAGTCGAAGCTTCGGCTCGAGTTCAACAAGAACCAGTTCGTGGAGAAGCTTCGTCGGCTGAAGAAGAAGTACAGGAACGTGATGAGTAAGATGGGTTCGGGTAAAGAGATGTTCTTTAAGAGCCCTCATGATCAAGCCACGTTTGATATCTCTAGGAAGATTTGGAATCAAACGGGGAAGATCATAGGGTTCGAAGATAACAATGTAATAGATTTAGAGGAACAACCTAGTAGCACCAATGTGGACGTTGATTCTGATAACGTGTTGGAGAAGAAAGGGACAGTGAGTAGGAAACGATCGCGGTCAAGGATAGGGAGGATCGATGAAGACAACAAGCCCATCTCTCTGTCTGATGGGCCGACGGCGAGTGGAGCTGGTGCCAATGAGAATGTGGCTGCCTTTGGTGATGGGAGGAGTCTAGGGGGGTTGATAGAAGAGACGGTGAAGAATTGTGTATCGCCGTTGATCAAGGAGATGATGATGGCTGCGGCGGGAGGGTATCCAGGAGGTGGTGGTCATGGTATGGGTGTGTTAAGCCCAATGCTGATGGCGAAGATAGGGTTTGGTGGTGGAGGGGGTAAGGGAGGAGTAGGGGACGAACGGTGGAGGAGACAGCAGATTCTTGAGTTGGAAGTGTACTCGAGGAGATTAGAATTGGTTCAAGAGCAGATTAGAGCTACACTGCATGAGTTAAAGACAATGCCCAGTGGAAGATGAATGCATAAGGAAGACTGTAACGGGTTCTTGTAATAATCTGAGTAAATTTCTGATGATGATGAGATCTTTCTAGGCTTTTTTTTTTAGATTTTTTTTTTCTTGATTGGATCTTTGTCCATTAGGGGTGAATGATGGTGGGGTTGTGCATAAGCTTTGTATTAGTCTATTAGATTATAGTTTTTTTTGTTGGTAGAGTCACTAGTTCAATAAAAACAAAAATTCTCTTTAGCTATTTAAATTAAAGAAAATAAGCAAATAATGTTTGTGTGATGCATGCATGATACTCCTTCCGTTTGTTATTGTAAGTAGTTTAAGGAAAATTCTTTTGTTTCAAAATATAAATAGTTTCCAAATATCTAGATAACTTTTACATTGATTAGATATAGTGTAACCAATCAAATAATATTAATTTTTTACATAATTGATTGAATTAATTAATTAAATATTATTTTACCAACTTTTTTAATATTAGTGTGAGAGAGTATATCTAATGGACAATTGACACATCTTTCTTGGGATTTGATCTATGTTGCAGTTGCTAGTAGTAGTATTCTTTTTTAATATGTATTTGATGATCAGCCGTAAATTTATGTGTATAGATATGTGAAAAGGTTCTGAACCGAGGCTCCAAAATTATAATCACCTTATGCTGGTGAACGGGTGTGGCCTTACACTCGAACTTGGGACCTATGCCCTCTCTCTGTCAATAGAGCGATTCTTTAGATTTTCTTTTAGTGGTTGACGTTAAAGAGACTGTATATGTATTGTGTTTGGGGTGTAAATAGAAATACATTCACACTTTTTGAGTATCCAGAAGAAAGATTACGTTTGCATAGCTCCTAAAGAACGAGAAAGGGTGGATAAACTTAGATGCAATCTTGACATTATAGAAAAGAATGTTTGAAACGACTTTTGATTTCGTTCTTGTTGTTTTTCTTCTCTCTAAAAACAAATAGAAAAAAAAGCGTGGCTCGTGACATAAAGGCGGTTGCCTCGCAGCTTTGTACCCACTCAAACACAGTCATATATGTTGTCTCCATTCAAGGACAACCTTAAGTAGATGTTGTCTCCATTGAAGCATAGCCTTAGATGTCAGTTTCAAACTTACGCCTTAGATGTCAGTTTCGAACTTCGTAATGGGCACAAACTTGTCTTCATGCTTCACAATTCACATACGAGTGGTCTTCACCACATGGGTTCTTAGCACTACAACATACCTCCACTTTTTTTTCAGTTCTCCTCAATAATTGAACTGAAAAAGAACAAAATAAAAGAAATCTTCAATGACAATTCATGTCCATCTCAAAATTAGAATTATGAGTAGTTTTTCTTTATAAACAAATTCCTTCAATTTTAGATTATTTCATTTATAATAAAACAAAACTAGAAAGTAACAAATTTCGGAGCTAACTACAAAAGAATATGCTAATACTGTTGGTAATGTTTTTTTTCTGTTTGTATGTGAGGTCAAGAGTTAGTTCAAAGATTGTATTACAAAAATAATAAGGGAAAACTGTTTTTTTAGAGCAAAAAAATGGTAACTATGTCTCTTTAGACTAATCTATATTTTGTGTCATATTTTCCTATAACACCCTTTAATATTTTTGAAAATAAATTTAATAAATAGTTTTACAAACAAAAAAAATTTAGAAAAATAGTAATTTTTGATAAAATATCTATATGAACTTAGTGATATTTTTTTCAGTTATAAAAAAGTTAAAATTATAAATTTCATATTATGTTCTAAATAAAGTAGAAATGACATTCTACGAAGTAGAAAACGAAATCTACTTTTTTCATTGAATCTACAATGTTTAGAATACGTGATCTACGTAAATAGGAGTATTCTAAAAATATTTAGAATACACATTCCGCGCTTAACCTATCGTTCTAAAATCTTTAGAAATCAAAATCTACACATTAATATAAATCTAAAACACGTAGAAACCGACTTCTACAGATTTACTATAAATCTAAAACATGTAGAAATCAAAATCTAAACATTACTATAATTCTAAAAAACGGTAGAAACCGATTTCTACATATTAGTTGTATTCTACGGATAAGAAATCTGTTCCTAAAAATATGGAAACAAAATATTTGAGAATATTCACTTTTATATTTTGAAAAAAAAATCGATTTTTTTTTTAAAAAAATAAAAAAACGAAAAAGGAACAAAATAATAAAAAAAAACGAAAAAGAAATAAAAAAATACAATTTTAAGGGCATTACTGCCATTTTGAAAAAAAAATAGTCTAATGGGACATAAAGTAGTATAGATTATTATAAAGGGACATAGTTACCATTTTTTTGCTCTAAAAAAACAATTTTCTCAAATAATTATTTAGATTGAGACTTGATTGTGTTTTTTTTCTCCCTTCATTATCAAAGTTTTAAACCATACATAAGATAATACTATTCCATTGTACAACCACTCAATACTAATCTACATATATTATATATATGTATGTATGTGGTCTTAGACTTAGCGGTCTTTTGTCTCATCTTTCATTGATACATTCGTTAGAACTTTGAAAGGTTCCACCTGTTTACACATTTCTTGCTTCTTTCTGGTTTATCCGTTACCCATAAAAGCATCATTTAGTTCTGCTCTGTAAGTGCTATGTTTGATTTGTTTTAGGCACACTAGTCACATCTCACTTCCATTTTCTTGATATTTGGTATCAAATTATCTGGTTTTCAATGTTCATCGTTGCTTTTAAAGAGCTCAGAGCTTGTTATGTTCTTTGTTACTCAAGAAATAACGTCTCTCTATGTAGTTTCTTTGTCTCTCATCTACTTTTGGGGTTCCAAGTTGGAACTTATAGTTTTGACACAATACTTACTCTGCTTTACGCTTAGACATTTTTACAATTCTTGCAGGAGTTCTCAAGACAGACCAGGATGGAAGACCGGTACATGATCAAGAACGATGTCACTGAAGTAAATAGTCTCTAGTTTCTTCTATATCATTCTTGTTTCTTTGAATAAAGAATATATTTAAACAGCTATGTATATGTTTTTGCATTTTGTGCAGTTGATTGGTAACACACCAATGGTGTACCTAAATAAAATTGTTGACGGTTGCGTCGCACGTATTGCTGCCAAGCTTGAGATGATGGAGCCTTGCTCTAGCATAAAAGACAGAATCGCTTATAGTATGATCAAAGATGCAGAAGACAAAGGATTGATTACTCCCGGAAAGGTTTAATATAGACACTATTAATTTATTATTCAAAAAAAAATATATATAAACACTATTAATCTTATTTCTTTTCTTGTTTTGTACAATTTACTCACACGCTCTCCTGTACTTAAACACTTGTGGTTACAAAGTATGGTCAAAATAACCATTATAATCTCTCCATTTTCTAGAGTACATTGATTGAGGCAACCGGCGGTAATACTGGGATTGGTTTAGCCAGCATAGGAGCTGCAAGAGGCTACAGAGTGATACTTTTGATGCCTTCAACGATGAGCTTAGAGAGGAGAATCATTTTGAGAGCATTAGGTGCAGAGCTTCATCTTACAGATATGAACATAGGCATTAAAGGAATGTTGGAGAAAGCTGAAGAGATATTAAGCAAAACTCCTGGTGGTTACATACCACACCAGTTTCTAAATCCTGAGAACCCTGAGGTTCTTATATACAATATCATCCTCTCTTCTTTCAAATCTCTTTGTTTTATCTCTTTCTGTTTTGAGAATCCAAATATTGTTTTCTTGCAGATTCATTACAGAACAACGGGTCCAGAGATATGGAGAGATTCAGCAGGGGAAGTAGATATTTTGGTAGCTGGGGCTGGCACTGGTGGAACGGTTAGTGGAACTGGGAGGTTTCTTAAGAAGATGAACAAAAACATTAAGGTACAAAAAAACACTACTAAATCTAATGGAAACAACTGTAAAAACAGTTTGTTAACTTTGTTACATTCTTGAACAATAGGTTTGTGTGGTGGAACCTACAGAAAGTGCAGTACTTAGCGGAGGAGAACCAGGTGAGGAAACAAGAAAACATAACTGCCAGCCCTGAGATTCTAGGAATTTTAAAAAAAATTATAAAATGAAAGCTAAATGATCAATACATATATATTTATTAATATTTAAAGACAGAATAATTTATAGATATTAGCTACTTCAATTTTGGAGACTTAGAAGTTCGAGTTCTTGATTATCTCTTACATAATAATACGAATTGGTTTCGTAATTTGTAGGTCCACATTTGATCCAGGGGATTGGTCCTGGTGTCATTCCAACCAATTTGGATTTAAGCATTGTTGATGAAGTCATTCAGGTAAGTAGAAGAGGTTATCTACTTCTAAATCATGAAACAATATTTTGAGAATTGCAATTTTTTTGTATTCAGGTGACAAGTGAAGAAGCTATTGAAACAGCCAAGCTTCTTGCTCTTAAAGAAGGATTATTGGTACTATTGGTTTAACGTTTGTCAGTATAAACCGGAGATTGACAACAAACCGGAGTTTATGATTAAACGCAATGATTAATTATTTTGTAGGTGGGAATATCGTCAGGGGCTGCAGCAGCCGCTGCATTAAAGGTTGCTAAACGGCCAGAAAACGCAGGCAAACTTATTGTGGTAAGCAAAACTGTCGGCCCTCAACCATATGGGCCCAAAGTTTAAAGGGCCCATTTAATAAACTGGATTTAACAGAAATTGAACCGAGTTAACTATCCCGGTTATCGATTTGTTTGCAGGTGATTTTTCCCAGTGGAGGAGAGCGTTATTTATCAACAGAACTGTTCGAGTCGGTCAGATATGAAGCAGAGCATTTGTCGATCGATTGATTGCCAAATGTGTGATTTGGTTTGGTTTGGTGAGAGATGTTGGTAACGAGATTACGGTTTGATTGTTTCAGATCATTGTAAAATCTGTAATAGTATTAGATGATGAATCATTATAGTTGTTCTTCATTACTGTAGTCCCCCGGTCTAAAACTGTTTAAAGATGATCCTAATCTACCTAAGAGCGAGAGCATCAGTGAACTTCCCTTTGGGGTTCATCTTCTTAATTTTTTATTATTAAATTTTTTTCTTTTTTTCTGATTTTAAAAAAAAAAGAAAAAAAAATTGACCAATCTCAGGCCGTCACGTGTCGTGGACCCTCGCTACAGTGATGAACTTTAAGAGAGACGAGACGAACCGAGTTCTTTTACTTTTTTTAATATTTTTTTTTTCGTAAAACGTGTGATCCTCTCCTTAAAATTTCTACTGCGCATGCTCTAAGTAGCTTCATCTGGTATCGCATAAATCTTATCAAACGAAAAGAATATGCACATCTTGAGCTAAGAATTTTTTTTAAAAAAATTGTTACAGATTTATAGTAGTAATAAATCATCACAGTTCAGTCACACATATTGGTATCAATAATTACATGAATTATATATTTAAAATAACATACATGTAACCACGCGTTATGTACTTAACATCATAACTATATTTGGTCGTTGTTGGAAAAATAGATTGGACATTATAATTCGATAATCTAGCCTAAACTCGGCCACTTTCAAACAGAAAACTGACCCCTTTCAAATAGAAAATGTCTTTTTTTTGTTGATTTTAATTGGTTAAATTGACTATAATCCATTTTTATTTGGTTCAGATTGATCTTGTTGAATTCCAAATATTTGGTCCACTTTTCTAGCAATAAAATATAATTATATCACACATTTTACGTTAACCATATAGTTTGTGTAGTTAATATTGTGTAGATGTGTGACTATGTGATTGCTTATAGCTGGTATAGTTGACAATTTATTTTTTATTATCCGAGTTGATTAGAATCCAATCTGGATTAGTATTGCTTATAGTTATTTAACTTATTTTATTAGTATTAGTAAGACCATAATGCCAATAAAGTTTTAAATAATAGTGTGAGATATTATCTTGACATTAAACAAACACATGTTGACTGTTAAGACTTTTGGACGTTATTATTTTATCACTCAAAATTATGCATGCCAAACTCGTCTTAATACTTCATTCACATCGTGCAGTGTGCACCACAGGTCACATGTGACGTATACTAACAAATCATTTAACCATATTATATACACATAATTAATAATTATATTGATTGTACAACTACTCCATACTATATAATATGTCTATAATATATAGTGTCTGGTGTGGATTTAGAGAATCATCGGCTGATTTTCTCTTCATCACTGATTATATCCTTCAAACTATAAAAGGGTTGACTTCCTTTTCTTTCTTAAGGTATGACACTTTATTTTTGGGTTGTTTTTCGTTTAATCCATTGAAACATGAAGTAGCTGTGCGCTGTTCCTGCTACTTTTAGTATGTTTAGAGAACATAGAAGTTTAAGTATTTTGGGGATTGTGTGTCTTCTTCTTTGAATCTCAGGTCAAATCAAAGAGGGACCAACATGGAAGATGGTTGCATGATCAAAAAAGATGTCACTGAAGTAATAACTCTCTAGTTTTGTTTTGTTTTTCTTCCTCTGAATCAATCTGCTTTCTTGCAATAAAGAACATGTCTAAAAGCATTTTCTGTGTGTTTCTTTCCATTTTGTACAGTTGATTGGTTACACACCAATGGTGTATCTGAACAGAATTGTTGACGGTTGCGTAGCCCGTATAGCTGCTAAGCTTGAGATGATGCAGCCTTGCTCTAGCGTCAAAGACAGAATCGCTTATAGTATGATTAAAGATGCAGAAGACAAAGGCTTGATTAAGCCTGGAGAGGTTTAATACAAAACAACTTAAAAACAATATAATATAACCTCTCTCTCTCTCTCTCTCTCTCTCTCTCTCTCTCTCAATATTTTCATTAATATAGTTTCATTGTTTGTTCTTGGTTTAGAGTACGTTGATAGAGCCAACGGCTGGTAACACTGGGATCGGTTTAGCCTGCATAGGAGCAGCAAGAGGCTATAAAGTAACTCTCCTGATGCCGTCAACGATGAGCTTAGAGAGGAGAATCATTCTAAAAGCATTAGGTGCAGAGCTCCATCTCACAGACATGAGCATAGGCATTAAAGGACTGTTGGAGAAAACTGAAGAGATGCTAAACAAAACTCCTGGTGGTTTTGTTCCACAACAGTTTGAAAATCTTGCAAACCCTGAGGTTTTTATATAATATCATACATCAAAAAAGTCCATGTTGTTTGAGTACTCTCTTTCTTTTGACTCTAATGATTTGTTTCTTGCAGATTCATTACCAAACCACTGGTCCGGAGATATGGAGAGACTCAGCAGGGAAAGTAGATATTTTCATTGCTGGTGTTGGAACTGGTGGAACGGTTACTGGAGTAGGGAGGTTTCTCAAGGAGATGAATAAAGACATTAAGGTGCAAAAACTTCTTGAAAACTAAGTCTAAATACTAGGGTTTTCAAGAAAAGTATATATAACTTTTTGTTACATTCTTGAGCAACAGGTTATTGCTGTGGAACCTACAGAGAGTCCAGTACTCAGTGGAGGAGAACCAGGTGAGTCAAGAAACATTGTTTCCTTTGTCTTCATTTCCCAAGAGATTTTGCATTTCTAATCATAATGCATTTGAACCAGGTCGACATTTGATACAAGGGATTGGTGCTGGTATCATCCCAGCCAATTTGGATTTAAGCATTGTTGATGAAATCATTCAAGTAAGTAGCCAAGATTTATCTACACACTTTCTTGAATCTTGAAACAATGTTTCTGAGACTTGCAATCTCTTTTTTTTTGTTGATTCAGGTGACTGGTGAGGAAGCTATTGAAACAGCCAAGCTTCTTGCTCTTAAAGAAGGATTGCTGGTACAACTGGTTTAACCTTTTTTTCTAAGTGTATAAAACTATGAAACATAGGAGTTTAATGTGATCAGTGTGATAATCTGGCAGGTGGGAATATCCTCTGGAGCAGCAGCAGCTGCTGCGTTGAAGGTTGCAAAGCGGCCAGAAAACGCAGGCAAACTCATTGCGGTAAATATTTTTTTTTTGTCTCTGACTAAACATAAATGTTTGAGTTTAGATTATTTAATGTTGCGGTTCTTGTCTGGTTTTTGCAGGTGCTTTTTCCAAGTGGAGGAGAACGTTATTTATCAACCAAACTGTTTGATTCTGTTAGATTTGAAGCAGAGAATTTGCCGGTTGAATGAGTGGCCATCTGTGACTCGGTTTGGTTGTGATACAAGATGTTTGTACCAAGATTACAGTCTGATTATTCCTGATCATTTGTAAAATCTATAAAGTTGCATATTCATGTGCATACTTTATGTTTATCTTCATCCTATAAATGAACACCAATAAAACAGAATAAATAGCACGAAAGAAGGTACAACGTTTTGATACCAAATTGTGAAAGAAACTGTTGCTTTCAAGATTTGAGATGGATTGGTTACTCATAAAGTGACCTTCTCTAGTGTCTTCAACAATGAACCTAGAGAGGAAAAATCTTCCAAGTGGATGAGAATCTTAAAGCAAATCAGTATGTGAAAACAATGACACAACCTTGTGATTTTGTTTAGAAAGTAACAATATATTATATGTATTTCAGTTTAGAAACAAAACAAGCCAAAACTGTTAACATTACATAACACCATTGAAACTGTTTAATTCCTCTTGCCCTTGTTTTTTCTACTTGGAACAACCGTCCAGCCATCATCAGCTTTTGGTTCATCAACCGGCATGGCTTCTGGTCTCCCGTTTGAGCAGTTCTCAGCTGCATCCACCATCATGTCTGTGCTTTGATCATTGCTCATCTCTGTATCCTCATCATCATCATCTTCATCATCGCTCTCCTCATCATCCTCATCCTCATCCTCATCGTTACCGTTTGAAACCTGCAATACCCAAGAAAGCCTCATTTCTTAACCTCGAAAATGATCTTAACCAAACTACCAATATATAACATTATCAAATACTCTCACAATCATCAAACGTCTATAACTAATGAAATCACACAGACATCAGGACATCAATGGAATATAAAATGAATCTCAAGCGTGTCTTCACTACAGCCAATATCTAGAAGAGAATGTCTGAGAAAATACAGTTACAAACCTTGACAACTTTTGCACTAGTCTGAGAACTAGTCACCCTCAGCTTCTCAACCCTTTGGTAGTTACCTTCGAGACATTCATAATACAAATCTAGCAACGTCTCTGTCACCTATCAGTAGCAACACAGAAGAAAAAAAAAACACCATCAGTAACAAGAAACTAACATCAAGATCCAAAAAAAAAAACAATCTATACCTCCTCAAGGCTTCCATCATCAGCCAGAGTGTTAAGCTCATTAAGACCATTCTCTAGAATATCAGCTAACCCATCAAAGCCCATCGTTGGATCTTCAAGAAAGATGAACACACAAGAGTGAAGTAATCAGAAAGCTATCATCTTTAACAGCAAAACTCATATAAAAATCGAAACTTTTTATGGAAAAAGCTATAAAGATGAAACCTTTTAAACGGATGAAGTAATCGAGAACATTCGAAACGGTGCGTTCCGCTTTCAGATGAGAGTCTCGGCCGCCCCAGCCGTTATCGACGGCGGCTCTCATGGCTGTCCACCGTGAAAGTATCAAACCAATTCCTTCGTTCAGAACGGCCTTCTCCTCCGCCGTCAACACCACTGGTCCGCTAGGTCTTGAATCCATTTCTCCTTCCTCTTTCTCTATTTGATCAAATAAAAAAAAAAAACTACTGAGCTAACAAATTCCAAATTCAGACAACAGATTCAACGAGACAAGTAAAGGTGGAAACTTTATGTAATAGAGAGAGAATTAAAAGAAACACCTGTTAAACGCCGGCGAGACGGTGAGCAAAGCAGGTTGTGATCGGCGACGTTACGGCGGAGTAAATGAAGTGATTGTTTCTCGTCAAGCTGGAACCTTTAGAAACCCTAGTTATTAACGGGTTCGAATGGCAATAGCATATTGTCGGTTTAGGCTAAACCGAACCAAGTGTTGTTAAACTGTACACGTGTCAGTTTTTTATTGGCTTGTTGGGAGGGAAAAATTGAGAGGAAGTCAAGGAGAACCCTTTGTTCTGATTGTGTAAAAGGATCACAGAATTGAATAGTTCGTGTAAAACTATATAAAGTTTTAAACATTACATATTCGTGTTGCGTGGTATACAAGGAACAGAGAGAATTTAGGTTTGACCTCATAGAGGAAGAAGAAATGAACGTAGAACAGCTTGAGAAACCTATCACTTACGACGTAAAACATGAGGCGGAGAAGATTCCGGCGACGGAGAAAAGCAGTGAAGCGGCGGAGGACAAAGAGAAGGGTGTTGTCGCCGATGCCTCCGGTGGACAGGTCAATACATTATCCGATGAATTATAATACGTGTTACATTTCAACATGTTACATAGAACCTTAACTTTGTAGGCGGAGGGAGAAGTAAACGAGAAAAAGATTGTAGCAAATCCTCCGGCTTCGGAAGGAACCATAACGATAGGAGAGGCTCTAGAGGCGGCGGTTCTCACAGCAGGGAATAAACCGGTAGAGTGGAGTGATGCAGCCGCGATACAAGCGGCTGAGGTTAGAGCCACGGGAAGGACCAACATCATGCCCGGTGGTGTTGCCGCTTCGGCTCAATCTGCTGCCACTCTCAATGCTAGAGCTAACTCGGAGGACGACAAGACTACGCTCGCCGTTGTTCTCACTGTGAGTAAAACACTAGAATCTAATGTTCATGACCGGTACAACGGGATGAAACGTTTATCTTGGCTACAAATGTTAAAAAGTAATTATATATCCCCAAATTATCAAAAAAAAAATTATTAAGATTAACAGAAAAATATTTATGGTCTCGTAAATCTTAGAACTAATCTTGCCAATGTCTTGATAGATTGTGTACAGTATCTACAGTTTGTGTCCGAGCTCTAACCATGTTTGTCCTTTTATGGGCGGCACAATGATAATGGTTTTGAAAGGGAGCAAGAAGCAAGTTACCATCAGACAAACCCGCCACGAGGAAAGACGCAGAGGGGGTGACAGGTGCAGAGATGAGGAACGATCCTCACCTCACTACTTACCCAACCGGCGTGGCCGCCTCTGTAGCTGCAGCTGCTCGGATTAATCAAGCCAAGTGATACCCATTCTTTTCTTTCTTGAGACTCACGTGACTAATGGTATCGAGTTGTCAAGTATGTAAACTAGCTTATTTGTATATATGTTGATGTGTATAATAATATAAGATTTTGAAACTTCTTTTTAATTGTACCTAGCTGAACTAGAAGTAAGCCACATTAATGCCAACAAGTATCCAAGAAGATCAGAATGAAGTGCATAAGTTACAATGGTTGAAGATTAAACTTTCTTAAGCTTTAAATTCAGATCTTATTACAAAATGTAACTCGCATTACAAACAGAATTACAGAACACAACAATATAACTCTTTGAAACAAACAAGTAATAATAATAGTCACACACAAAAACATGTAGGCAAGTTCTTAGATGTTTTAAAAACAATGTAACTTTGAGTTGTTGTGTCCCTTTAAAACCAGAACTGCAACATCCACAAGTGCAAAATGCTCCTAAAGTAGCAATTAAAGAACCACCCTAACATCCAGACCTGTTTCTTGATTGATCCCTGGTAGACCATGTCAAATCTTGAGACTTAAGATAAGAATCGAACTTGGAACCAAAGAAACATTGTTGAGTTAAAAAGAAAAAAAAAGTTTTCATCCTGACTTGACTTATATAAACTGTAATCTTTAACAAAATAAAAATGGGCCTGCCTTTTCATTCTTAAACTAATTTATTTTGTTCTATTACTTTCCCGGATCAACTAATTCGACAGGATTCCACTTAATGGGCCGAGTTTGAGCCCAAAAAGGCTGGATTTTATAAAAACCCTAGGTTACAAAAATAAAAACGGCACTTGGCATTAAAACGCAGCGTACCGAGTAACTCATACCCTTTCTTCATCCACTATAAGAACATCTTAAACCCTAGTTAACTCGCGGCTCCTACTTTCTCTCTCTCTCATTCGCTGTCTCTCCGCTGTTCCTAAACCCTCCCAGGTATTGAATCTTTCTCACCCTGTATGTACTACATGGCTTCAAGTTATTGGTCTTGGTCTTAGTATAGTTCTAGGGTCATGGTTTGCTGTTTTAGAGATTTTGAAACACAGCCTCGGTCTTAACTCGTGTTCTGTCTCTTTCTCTTGCTGTTCCTGTATTTTTCAGATTATAACATGTAAACTAAGAAAATGGATCAAAAGACTTTCTCCTTTAATTTTTTTTTTCTTACTAGCTAATTAGCTTTAGCTCGCAAACCATTTTTTTTGTAGCTCTAACTGAACTCGTGTTCTGTCTTATCTTGTTTTTTTCCTGTTCATTAAGTTTATAATATGTAAACTAAGAAAAGGGATTAAAAGAGTTTTATCTTTAAAAGTTGTTACTTATTGGCTCATTAGCTCTAGTTCCGAAAATGTAAGTTATAAGTGTACGTCTAGCTAATTAGATTGTTTGCTTTCAATCTTATAATCATCAGGTGTTGACTTCAGCTTGCGACAATGCTTCTATTGTTTGAGACGCCAGCTGGTTTCGCCGTTTTTAAAGTATTAGATGAAGGAAAGCTCTCTAACGTTGAGGTTACCCATCTTCACCTTCTCAAGTTTCTTTTTTTTTTGTTATACCGTCTTTGTTTATCTAAAACTATTCGTGTTTTGTAGGATTTGGGTAATGTGTTCTCCTCTGCAGAGTCTGCCCGAAAGGTGATTCATCTGTTTTTGGCTATATAGTTCTTTTGGCTTTATCTTCTGTGTAGTAGTAACTAACGCTTTGGTGTTGTTGGTTACAGATGGTAAAGCTCAAGGCTTTTGACAAGTTTGACAACACCTCCGAAGCTCTTGAAGCCGTCGCCAAGCTCCTTGAAGGAACTCCCAGCAAGGGTCTCCGCAAGTTTCTGAAAGCCAACTGCGAAGGTGAAACCTTAGCCGTTGCTGACTCCAAGCTCGGAAACATCATCAAGGAGAAACTGGTTAGTGTATTCTATTTGTATATTTTCATTGTTATGACTTATGAGTTGTGTTTCTTACGAATTTGCTCTCACTTCTATAGAAAATAGACTGTGTCCACAACAATGCTGTCATGGAGTTGTTAAGAGGAGTGAGAAGCCAGCTCACCGAACTCATCTCCGGATTGGGAGACCAAGACTTGGCTCCGATGAGCTTGGGGCTGTCTCACAGCCTCGCGAGATACAAGCTTAAGTTCAGCTCCGACAAGGTTGATACCATGATCATCCAAGCGATTGGTCTGCTTGATGACCTTGACAAGGAGCTCAACACTTACGCTATGAGGGTCCGTGAATGGTACGGCTGGCATTTCCCCGAGCTCGCCAAGATCATAAGCGACAACATCCTCTACGCCAAGTCTGTGAAGCTGATGGGAAACAGAATCAATGCAGCAAAGCTAGACTTCTCTGAGGTTGGTTTAAGCCTTTTGTTTATTATTTTTGGTGTTTCATGAATCCTAAGCCTTTTAACACTTATGGCAGATACTGGCTGATGAAGTTGAAGCTGAGCTGAAAGAGGCTGCTGTGATCTCCATGGGAACTGAAGTCAGTGACCTTGATTTGATGCACATCAGGGAGCTTTGTGATCAGGTTCTGTCTCTTGCTGAGTACAGAGCTCAGCTTTATGACTACTTGAAGAGCAGGATGAACACTATTGCTCCGAACCTGACTAGTCTTGTTGGTGAGCTTGTTGGTGCTCGGTTAATCTCTCACGGTGGGAGTTTGTTGAACCTCTCGAAGCAGCCTGGGAGCACTATTCAGATTCTTGGAGCTGAGAAGGCTTTGTTCAGAGCGCTTAAGACCAAACACGCCACTCCTAAGTATGGTTTGATCTACCATGCGTCTGTGGTTGGTCAGGCTGCGCCTAAGCACAAGGGTAAAATCTCGCGGTCGCTGGCTGCGAAAGCTGCGCTTGCTATCCGTTGTGATGCGCTTGGTGATGGTGAGGACAACAGTATGGGAGTTGAGAACCGTTTGAAGGTAAGGCTTCAATAGTTTTCTTCTGTCATCTCAATCTGAACAACCTTATTGACCATGTTGTTTTTTGGACACAGCTTGAAGCGAGGTTGAGAAGTCTTGAAGGGAAAGATCTAGGACGTCTCTCTGGCTCAGCTAAAGGCAAGCCAAAGGTTGAGGTTTATGACAAGGATAAGAAGAGTGGATCTGGTGGTCTGATCACTCCTGCTAAGGTCAGATTGATTTAAACTTTGTTTATGTAAATGTCTGAAGCTATGGATGTGAAGCTGAGTTGGATTGTGCTTTTGGTTGCAGACTTACAACACTGCTGCGGATTCTCTTATTGGACAAACGTCCAAAGCTGAGGAGAGTGTCAAAGAGAAGAAGGATAAAAAGAAGAAGAAGAAGGCTGATGCAGAGGAGGAAGAAGAAGCCAAGACTGAGGAGCCGTCTAAGAAGAAGTCAAAGAAGAAGAAGGCCGAAGTAGAGCCTGAGACCGAAGAGGCTATAACCGAGGAGCCTTCAAAGAAGAAGAAGAAGAGAAAGCATGAGGAAGAAGAAACTGAGATGCCTGCCAAGAAGAAAGAGAAGAAGGATAAGAAGAAAAAGAAGAGTGAGGCTTGAAGAGAGTTTAATTTTTTTTTTTGAGTGCGTTTATTGTCTTTTTGTTTCTGCCGTAGGTGTTATTTGAAAACTTTTAAGAACTGATCATCTATTTGTAAGGCTTAGTCATTTTGCCAGAAACTTGCATTTCTAATGAATTTTATTAAAGTATCTAACAAGGTTTAATAAAAATAGGTTAGACATGCCATGGAGTTAGGTTTGTATACCTAGTTTCAACATGTTTTCGCATGGACCAAGTGAGAACACCATCGACCCCAACTACCAATATGTGTCAAAACTTTGTTCCCAACATGAATCAAAATTGAGGGTAGAAGGGTTCATAAAATCATACTCATCATCTACACAGTACAACGTAGTATGTATATGTGGCCTTTTTAGTTTTTATTTTCCCTCAACAAGTTTTAAATAGTTATATTATGCATCATTGTGGACATATCTATACTATTATTTGCGAAGTAAATTTTCGGAATCGAGCTCTCACGTTAAAAGTTGGAGTGGTTAATAACATTTATACCCTTAATGAATAAAATGTATAACTAAATTAAAAAATAAAACGAAATTTTAATTTATTTGATTAGATAATTGATTAAAATTAATAATAATAAGAATTATCTAAAATCTAAAAATATAATTTAAAAAAGAGATAATTTTTGTATATATTGTATTGTTATCTGAAAAATTCTTTTAGTAAAAAGTTAAAAACATGAATTGTATAACTAAATATTAATCAAATAAAATATATAACTAAATTAAAAAATAAAAACAAAATTTTAATTTAATTGATTAAAATTAATAATAGTAAGAATTATCCAAAATCTGAAAATATAAATTAAAAAAGAAATAATTTATGTATATATTGTATTGTTATCTGAAAAAATCTTTTAGTAAAAAGTTAAAAACATGAATTATATAACTAAATATTAATCAAATAAAATTTGTAATTATAAAAAATATTGAATTATCCAAAATCGAAAAAATATAATTAAAAAATATAATTTTTATATATATTTATATTATATTGTTATCTGAAAAAATATTTTAGTAAAAAGTTAAAAACATAAATTACATAATTAAATATTAATCAAATATTTTTTTTAATTATATAATTAAAAATATGATATTAAATTATTTTAAAATTTATTTTAATATAATGAATATAGTGTATAAAGAACTTTTCAAAAATTATGAAAATGTTTAAGCCTGCATCGCGGGCAAAACACCTAGTTATAAGTATAACTACAGAAAGACTGAGATTATCATCAATAGGTAAAATCAGAAATATGATGGTCTATTTGAATGTGTAGATGATGCATTTTCATGATCTTTAATTCCGAAAAGAACTGAATACTTTATATTTTATTAATTTGCCCCTGTTTTATTTGACATCATATATTTTTCTTACATAAATTTCACATGACCTTTTTTTTTTGTCAACCACATGACCTTCAAATATTGGAAGAGTCAATTCATTTGTGTATGATAACCATGATAATTAAAACAATTTGTTTGGCAATAATTTGCAACTAAGTATGTTAATATATCCTTATTTTTGCCTACGTTATAATTTATAAATCATCTTTCTTGCTTGGCACTAATTTGCACGTCAAATATTGAACAACTGTATAAACTTGGAATGAAAATCCAATATTAACGAAAATATATATTTTAACGTTTTAAAAGACCATTTCTACGACGTGGACAGATTTTGGAGTGTTGTATGATTGGATTAAGACCATTTTATGTTATCCTCACGTAGATTGAATCTTGGTCTGATTATAATATGTTTTTCTTTGACAGTAAAAATAATGACTCAATAATTGCGGACCAATGATCTCTCTTTATATTCTCTCTCTCTCTCTCTCTCTCTCTCTCTCTCTCTAGCTGCTCAAAGCAGGACCGTACACGTCTCTCTCTCTCTCTCATTTGAAATTTTGATTCGTATAAAAATCTTCACAGTCGCGTACGTAATTTTGTGCTCTGATTCCTTTAGATTTCTTTTTTCTATTTCGTGAGAGAGAGAGAGACTCTCTATTTCCTTCGAATCGCTCAAGAATCTCCTCAGGCTTGTAGGAGATGGATTACATCCCTCCACAAGGCCCATCATATAACAGGCCCTAGCCCGACAAGGTCGATCGAGCTTAGTCGGCTTAGCGGCTAGAAACGTCAGCTCGACCCTAGAGTATTTTAAGCCGGTCAGCTGAGCCGATCAGCTATACTCGGCTCGGACGAAATAGTATCGAGGCCCACATACTCGGCCTTTGGGCGACAAGGCCCAAAGGATAGGCGCGATTAGGGCATCACGCGCGAGGGTACTATAAGAGAGGAGGAGGAGGCAACGAGAGTGAGGACTCTTGGACAAATCACACACTAAGCGGCTAGATTTAGGGTTTCCTAATCATCTCTTTGATCTTGTCGTTTAAACCTCTGATCTTGTCTCCTTACCTTTGATCAGTCTTGTAACTCATTGTTTTGATTCTGATAAAAACGTCTTTAGTCACCCCATTTTCTAAGTTCTTCGTTCTAATCAACCGAATCCTGTACAAACAATTGGCGCCCACCGTGGGGCTGACTAAAGCAACGTTCTAGATCTACATGGCTCAAGACGACGCCGCCTTCGGCGCCCCAGGCGAGGAACCGACGCCTACGCCTGCGGCCGCGCCGCCCATCACCTCAGAATTCATGAGCTCCGTCATGGCTCGACTCGCCCGCCAAGACGAAGTCCAAAAGACAACCAACGACCAACTCGCTGCTTTGGTCGCGGCGCTCACAGCCCCTGAGGGACAAACTAGCCGTCCCCAGCTAACACGCCGCCGCCTCTTCAACACAAATCCTACGGCAGCCGGAGTCGACCATATCTCTGACGACTCGGAGCCTAACGAAGCCTTTCTCGCAGACGCTCCCCCAGTAGGCTCAGATCTCACGACAATACGCGAGCTCGCCGAGCTCAAACTCAGCCTTCAACAAATGGGAGAGAAGATCCACCATGTAACCAGCGCAGCTCCGCAAATAGAGAGCGTACTCGCCGCAACCTCGCGCACTCCTTTTACTCGCGCGCTAACTAGCGTCCAACTCGGAAAGATAGAAAAGCTGCGCCTACCTGAGTACAAGCCCGGCGGAGACCCGGTAGAACATATGACCGCTTTTAACATCGCGATGGCGCGAGCTCGTCTCCCCGACGACGAAAAGGACGCAGGTTACTGCCAGCTGTTCGTCGAGACTCTTCACGAGCAAGCCCTGACTTGGTTCTCCCAGTTGGAGGAGAACTCAATCGGATGTTTTCGCGACCTATCAGCAGCTTTTCTCAAGACATACATCATGTTCACAAAGCGCAGCGCCACTGCGTCCAGCCTATGGAACCTCAATCAGAAAAAGGATCAGAGCTTGCGCGACTACATGGAGAAATTCAAAGCCGTAGTGTCAAAAATTGAGATCCCAGACGGAATCGCTATCGATGCATTGCGCAACACCCTGTGGGTCCACTCCAAGTTCCGAGAAGACCTGTACCAGAATCCAACCAAGTCGCTCCAAGACGCTATCGCACGCTCCGATAACTTCATCCGAATGGAGGAGGACACCAACGCAATCCTCAGCAAGATGAGCGCACCCAAGGCTCCAGCGGCTAAGAACGCAAATGCGCGACAAGAACCGCGCCAGCACGCTCCAAACGACAAAAACGGTCCCAAGGATGGTTACATGTATGTCGTGAACGAGAATAACACACCAATCTCCACTCTCGTAGTTCGCGGGGAGGGGTGGAACAAGTGGGTAAGAGAACTCGAGTCATCCGACAAAAAAGTCGATTCTGTTTGCACCACCCAACCCGCAGCTGGAGTCGGATCAGCAGCAGGACCTTCCCGGACCGTCGACCTCACCAAGCATTGCAAGTATCACGACGTTAAAGGACACGATACCTCAGAATGCAAATCCCTCTACGCGCATTACCTCTCGTCCCTTGCAAGCGGCGAGTTTAAGTTTGAGCCATTGAAAGCCAAACCAAAGAACGGTAAGAGCTGGAGCAAGAACAAAGAACGAAGAGCCCAGCGCAAAGCCACTGGCAGAGGTCGACAAAACGATACTCCGCAACGAGACGACGAGGAAGAAACCCCACGGGATAACGGCGGGGGAGACTCCTCAGCCGACGAAGAGCATCCGGCTAACCGCAGGCGCATTGAGGTTATACTCTCTCAGCAGTCCTTGTCGTCCGACGAAGACAACGACGATTCGCCTGTACCCGGAGACCTGAGAGATAGCCTTAAACGGCGCCTCGCGCCGGAAAACGTAAGCGATACCACACGCAGAGATCTCCGGACGACGCTCGATGCACGGAAGTCTCGGCGCATCTCGACAAACGATGGCAACAATAACGAAGGGCCAATTGGCGACCTCCGAGACAAACTCAATGCCGGAGTAAGCGATCTCCGCGTGAAGCTTAACAAGTCAAAACCCACAGACTTACGACGACAGTTGGAGCGAGCTAAAGGTCAACCTCAACTCCCACCTCCTGATACTAGCGTACCAAAAGACCTCCGCGCCTTACTGAACTCCAAGCGAGTACAAACGGGGCAGTCTTTGAACGTCATCATGGGGGGTTCCCCTAGCGGCGACTCAGTCCGTTCCGTGAAAGATTATCGCCGACAAGTCGCGACGTCTCAGAAGTGGCCGAGTAAACCGTCAAGTCATCCTCCAATAACCTTCTCATCAGATGACGCTGAAGGTGTTCACGCGCCCCATAATGATCCCCTCCTCGTCGTCCTTGGAATTGGAGAGTATGATGTCACCAAGATCCTTATTGACACCGGGAGTTCCGTTGACCTCATCTTCCGAGGAACTCTGCAGAAGATGGGAGTCGACCTCGACGATATAAAAGCATCCTCCAGAACGCTAACAGGATTCAACGGGTCATCCGAAACCATATTGGGAACGATCCGTCTCCCGGTGCGCGCATGCGGCGTTACTCGAACGGTCAAATTCGCCGTCGTTAGCACAAAAGCTCCGTATCACGCTATACTCGGTACTCCTTGGTTACACTCTATGCAAGCTGTCCCTTCCACCTACCATCAATGCGTCAAGTTTCCGGGCACGGACGGGAAGATAAAAACATTGCGTGGGGACCAAAAGGCCGCTAGGGATCTCCTAGTCGCCACGGTCAAACTCCAACGAGCGTCGCTACCCGTGAACTCAGTGTCCCCTCCAACCCCAAAAGTCCACTCTCAGGAAAGCGAAGTCCTCGAGTTACCCGTCGACGACGTCGACCAGAGTCGAACCGTCAGAGTTGGAGCATACCTCTCCGATGAGATGCAGCAGTCAATCCTGGATTTCCTCAGACAGAACGTGTCCACGTTCGCCTGGTCTATGACAGACATGAAAGGCATCGACCCGAGTATAACCACTCACGAACTAAACGTCGACCCAACGTTCAAGCCTATCCGACAGAAGAGACGCAAGCTCGGCCCTGATAGGTCTAAGGCAGTAAACGAAGAAGTCGACAGGCTACTTGGCGCGGGTTCGATTGCTGAAGTCCGCTACCCTGAGTGGTTGGCAAACCCGGTAGTCGTCAAAAAGAAAAATGGTAAGTGGCGCGTCTGCGTCGACTTCACCGACCTGAATAAAGCCTGTCCAAAGGATAGCTACCCTCTTCCCAGCATCGACCGTCTAGTCGAGTCCACGGCTGGGAACGAGATGCTCACCTTCATGGACGCCTTTTCCGGATACAACCAGATAATGATGCACCCGGACGATCGCGAGAAGACGGCCTTCATCACAGATAGGGGAACCTATTGCTACAAGGTCATGCCATTCGGCCTGAAGAACGCCGGAGCAACCTACCAGAGGCTTGTCAACAAGATGTTCGCAGATAAGCTGGGCACCACCATGGAAGTGTACATCGACGATATGCTGGTTAAGTCGCTCCATGCAACCGATCATCTCCGCCACCTACAAGAATGCTTCGAGACCCTCAACAAGTACGGCATGAAGCTAAACCCAGCGAAGTGCACGTTCGGGGTTTCTTCCGGCGAGTTCCTTGGTTACATTGTCACACAGCGAGGAATCGAGGCGAACCCAAAGCAAATCTCTGCGGTTCTAAACCTCCCAAGTCCGAAGAACAGCAGGGAAGTGCAGCGACTCACGGGCCGCATAGCCGCTCTAAATCGATTCATCTCCAGATCCACTGACAAGTGCCTCCCATTCTATGATCTCTTGCGAGGAAATAAGAAGTTCATTTGGGACGAAAGATGCGAGGAAGCATTCACTCAACTCAAACAGTATCTGACTACACCCCCAGTACTCGCTAAGCCTGACGTCGGCGACGTTCTGTCTCTCTATGTCGCAGTATCACAGGCTGCAGTCAGCAGTGTTCTGATAAAAGAAGACCGCGGCGAGCAAAAGCCCATCTTCTATACAAGCCGACGCATGACAGGACCGGAGACGCGGTATCCAACTCTGGAAAAGATGGCTTTAGCAGTTGTTGAAGCAGCGAGAAAACTACGACCGTATTTCCAGTCGCACTCCGTGGAAGTACTGACCGATCAGCCTCTCCGAACGATACTCCAGAACACTAACAGATCTGGCAGACTCACGAAGTGGGCCATCGAACTCGGCGAGCTCGATATCATCTACAAGAATCGCACGGCGGCAAAATCCCAGGTCCTTGCCGACTTCTTGGTCGAACTGGCCCCAGAATTAGAGCAAGATCTCACACTCCCAAGCTCAAACTGGACTTTGCACGTCGATGGCTCGTCAACTAACAAAGGAGCAGGCGCTGGAGTCCAATTGCAATCCCCGACCGGCGAGCTGATCCGACAGTCTTTCAGCTTTGGCTTTCCCGCTTCAAACAACGAGGCGGAATACGAATCTCTCATCGCAGGACTCCGCTTAGCAAAAGCCGTCAAAGCTAAACGTCTAAGCGCTTACTGTGACTCCCAGTTAGTCGCCAGTCAGTTCAGTGGCGACTACGACGCCCGCAACGATCGAATGGACGCCTATCTTAGAATAGTGCAAAGCCTGGCGGCAGAGTTCGAATTTTTCGAACTCATCAAAGTTCCGAGAGGCGAGAACGTCTGCGCCGATGCCCTCGCCGCCCTTGGCAGCAAGCTTCGTGATCAAGTGAAGAGAACCATCCCGATACATCGTATCGAGAAACCAAGCATCGACGTCCTAACCGATCAAACCCTCATCGCCCAAGTCGCTGAACCCGCCACTCCAGACGACGATGGGTTTGGCCCTGACTGGAGAAATGAATTCATCGACTACCTCTCAAAAGGGGAACTCCCAGCAGAAAAATGGGCGGCTCGCCGGCTAAAAACCCGCAGCGCCCATTACGTCGTTCTCGATGATGAACTGCATAGATGGACTGCGAGTAAGGTGCTCTTAAAATGCATCCATGGCGACGAGACAGCAAGGGTTATGGCGGAAACGCATGAAGGCGCCGGTGGAAATCACTCGGGCGGACGTGCGTTAGCAATAAAAGTAAGGAGCTTAGGTTTCTTCTGGCCAACAATGAACGCGGATTGCGAGTCTTATGCGAGAAGCTGCGACAAGTGCCAACGGCACGCACCCAGCATCCATTGTCCAACCGAACTGTTGCGAACAACCACCGCTCCCTACCCGTTCATGCGATGGGCGATGGACATCATAGGACCACTCCCCTGCTCCCGCCAAAGACGCTTCATCCTCGTCCTCACCGACTACTTCACCAAATGGATCGAAGCTGAAGCATACGCTCAAGTTACAGACAAAGAAGTCCGCGGCTTCGTCTGGAAAAACATTATTTGCCGCCACGGACTGCCCTACGAGATCGTCACCGACAACGGGTCACAGTTCATGTCAGGCAACTTTAAGGAATTCTGTAGCAAGTGGAACATTCGGCTAAGCCCATCCACTCCACGTTACCCGCAGGGTAATGGCCAAGCCGAATCCTCCAACAAACTCATCATCGACGGCATTAAAAAGCGTCTAGACCTCAAAAAAGGTCACTGGGCTGACGAACTCGACGGAGTCCTATGGAGCCATCGCACGACTCCACGAGGATCGACTAAATCGACACCCTTCTCTCTCGCTTACGGTGTTGAAGCCATGGCTCCTGCAGAAGTTAACGTTTCAAGCCTCAGACGTTCCAAAATGCCTCAATACGTCGAGCTAAACAAGGAGATGCTACTCGACGCCCTCGATGAGATAGAAGAACGGAGAGATCAAGCCCTACTGCGCATCCAGAATTACCAACATCAGATTGAGAGCTACTATAACAAAAAGGTCCGAGCCCGACCTTTAGAACTCGGTGATCTCGTCATGCGCAAAGTGTTTGAAAACACTAAAGAGCTTAACGCCGGTAAACTCGGCGCCAGGTGGGAAGGACCATACAAAATCATCAAAGTTGTTAAACCTGGCGTATACCGACTCCAAACCTCGCGCGGAGAAGAAGTCCCGCGATCATGGAACTCAATGCATCTTCGACGTTTCTACTCGTAGAAGTATCACCCTAAAAAAAAAAAAAAAAAAAAAAAAAAAAAAAAAAAAAAAACCGAGTAGATGCACCCCCGTGGTCACTTCTACTCGACCGAGTAAATGCGCCATCAACAGTCACTTTTACTCGGGAGAAAAACGAACTACGAATGGCTTGATCCTCAACCGAGGTACGTAGGCAGCCTTAACAGGTCCAGCTGTAACAAAAAAAACAGAGTAGATGCACCCCCGTGGTCACTTCTACTCGACCGAGTAAATGCGCCATCAACAGTCACTTTTACTCGGGAAAAACGAACTACCAATGGCTTGATCCTCCACCGAGGTACGTAGGCAGCCTTAACAGGTCCAGCTGTAACAAAACCAAAGTCGAAACCTTGCCTAGGTCTCAATTGAACAAACAATGACTTTCACATCATGATTCCCGTGCCTCCAGCAGAGGATACGCGGACACTCACGCTCCCTTTCTCGCAGCTATGTCCTGATCAGACACTTGGCTCCAGGACCTTAACAGTCACGGTTCACCTATGCCCAAGCATTGAACCGACTAAACAAGAGTGAATCTCTGCCTTTTCTCGACTAACGAGTAACGGCTTAGCTACCCGATTGCTTAATTGTCACTGAGGAAACGGACGGAAGGACCTTTCACTCTCATACTCAATTCTTTGTTATCGACTTTTGGACAACTCCAAATCGAAACATGATGATAGCCGAGTAAAACCAACTACCGGTTCATCACTTGTCTATTTGCAACAATTAAGGATATGAAAATCTTATGTTTCAAAACACAACAGATTAATGAAAATGCTTAAGAGTTGCAAATACTGACAAGTAACACAAAATGGAAAGAGTTTTAAAAAGTACAACAACAAGGTCTATCAAGACCACCGATGAAAGCATCCTAAATATAACATACAACAAGATCAGACCACAACATCTTGGTCGTCTCTACTCGGGTCGAGCGCTTCGGTCGTTTCCCGTTCAACGACTTGATCACCAAGGCCTTCAACCGGAGCAGGAGGGTCGGAAACTGGCAGGATCGGGTCCACCTCTTCAGCAAGCGCCGGCGATGACCTGGTCTCCTCCTCGCCCACTTCGTCCCCTTCTCGCTCCTCAGATGAAGAAACTAAGACCGGATCTTCAGCGGCTACATCCCCCGTGTCTGTTTGAATCGCGTCCCCGGTCTCCTCGGGTTCGCTCCCGTCAAGGCGCTCCTCGACGGTATTTCCTTCGGGAACGACGGTACGCTCCGATAAAGCAGAAGTAATGTCAACCATCGGCTCATCGATCGGATCTTCAGTCGCCTCGCGGGAAGTGATCAACTGGGAGGCAGACTCGTGGCCAATCAGACCAACATTAGATCCATACGGGTCAAGTACCCCCATAAGCTCTTCATTCACAAATCGAGAAGGAAGGTTGAGAGGAGAGAGAGCAAAGTCATCATCAGAGAACGGCTCGAGGTAAAGATTGGCGACTTCAGCTTCATACATCTTCTCCTGCTCCGAGAAGATGTTAATCATACTCGGCGGAATCGCCACCCCGCTATCTCTAATCATCTCGAGGCACTTTTTGGTTCCTGAAGCCTGCCCGTACAGGTTCTTGGCCTTCTCTCGCGCCATGACGCGATCCAGATAGCCCTTCACTTTACCTATACAGCGAGTAGACTTGTCCGCCATAGCCGTCTGGACCTTGATCCTCTCACGGGTGACCTCCTGAACCCTAGAATCCCTCAGACGTTGCCTCTCTTTGACCAGCGTCCCGACGACAGCGTCCCTCTCTTCCTCGAGTTCAGCCTTCTCCTTCTCGAGGGAAGCGACCAATCGCTCTAAGCGGGTTTTCTCGCGGAGAGCGTCCTTCTTCGCAAGACGGTCAGACTTCAGCTTGTCCTCCAACTCCTCAAATTTAACTCGGAGGACCTCTTTCTCTTTGGCCGCTTTGTCGCCGGCCTTTTTGTTCTCAGCGCGTAACCTCTCGATTACGCTCAATCTTGTCCGTGCGAGTTTATCCGAGGCGCCCAGCTGGACCATCGTCTGCTTCAGGGTGCTATCGTACTTCTCCACGAGGTAATTCACGCTCCCGTCGCTCTGCGTGAAGCATTAAAAACTTAGAAAAATTTTAGGGAAGAAAAAGGGAAATAGGAGAAAAGCGAGTTTACCCGTCTGCCCGCCATAGCCGCGTCAATATACTCCTTTTTGAAGTATAAGTCCTCGACCGGCGGCAACTCCTTGGTCCCACCACGGATCTGGCGAGTCAGTTCAGCACACCGAAGTGGATTCAGGACCAACGGAGTCGCCTCATCGTAAAGGAACTCTACGCGGTCCGGAAAGCGAACTCCTCCTCCCGTCTTCCGCGGAAGCGAACCTCCGCTTCCCGCACCGGTCTCCCTCGCAGAAGACGAAGGGGCTCCCTTACTCGACGGAGATTCACCCCGAGATCCATCTCCGACTTCGGTAGCCGTTTCTCCACTTCTGGAAGGAATCTCGGGAGCTGAAGTCCCATCGTCTTCCGCGGCTTTCTTCTTCGATTTCTTCTTGGGACGCTCCTCAGGCGATCCCCGAGTAGAACCGGCTGGATCGTCTTTTTCCGCATCATCATCCCTTGCGGCAGCTGAGGTTTCCCTAGCCTCAACAGAAGCCTCCTCGCGAGACCTTTTCTTGCTCCCTTTTTTCTTCTTCTTCTTAGCCGCGGCTTCAGTGACATTGGCAGAAGATGGCGCCACTTCCAAAGGGACACTCCCGTCCTTGGCTTTGGCCTTGTTGACCTTGTTGGTTTTCTTCTTTGGGGAACTCTGAGCTGGCGGCTCGGAGTTCGCATCTCCGTCTACGGGAACAGGCCTGGCCTCCGAGGCGCCGGCAGAAGACGGTGTCGTCGAGAGCATTTGAAGTTTCCCTTTTAACAAAGCACTCAAGTCGGGAACTCCCTCCATTTTTCTAGCTTGGTTAAGAAGTTTCTGCTGCTTCCGAGTAAATAGGGAAAGACGTGATCGGCGGGGACCGAGTACACAAGGAAGTCTCGATTCCCAATCAACTATATAAGAAAGAGAAATCAGATACGAAGACTACAGAAAGATTCAAGAGCATCTCTCTAATGTAAACAGCCACTTTACCTCTGGCGATCCTAGCTTGTTGTCGACGTATCCACTCCCGACTAAGATCCGGCCACCTGAGATGACTGTGCGTCGCGATCAGTTGAGCGGTTTCAAAGAACTTCTCGGGATAGGCGATCGTATTGGGATGACGAACTGCGAAAGAAAAAGGGAACATCAGAACCGTCGATCAGAATACGAGTAAACAGACAAATCTCTACCAAGTTGCTGATTCCATAAAACGCGATAATCGTCCCCCGGCGGCTCCTCGAAGGCATGCTCGTCGGACTTAACGAAGAAATATGCGCGTTGCCAATCCTGCGTCTTGTTGGGATGACCGGTCAAAACGTTGTAACTCGCTCTCATCTTTACCGAGAAGATCCCGTTAGGCTCCGCCTTCGTAAAAGTTAGCTCCTCAAATACTCTCACGCTCATCGAAACATCCATCTCCGCGGCCATAACCATCAACATGACGGCTATGCGCAGCGACCCGTTCAGCAGCTGGGAAATGGCGATATCCCGACGAAACGCGTAAGACGTGATTAGTCTGGGGATTGGGAACCAGAGCTTCGTCTGATCCTTGAAGTAGGATTCATACACGCATTGGTAACCAACCGGTGGCGACCACGGCCGCTGTTCAGCCGAAGGAATAATGAAGGTGACTCCGGCGCCACCACACTCTCTCAGCAATCTCTTCACGGTCTCGTGGGAAGAGCAGGAACCGAAAACGTTTCCCCATGATTGAACTCGCGGGTCGCGTAACGCTTCGGGAGGCAGCGAAGGTAGTTCTTCGAAAATCCCGCCAGGGTGATAAATCACAGGACGGCAGTCTACTTCGTCGAACGGAACACTTCTCGGGGCGGGAAGACGGTCTGACTGGTCGATGCGACCCCTTCGATGAGCCCGTCTCCTAGGCCTTACGACAAGGCTAGGCGCTTCAGAACCACTCGCCTCCCTATCCTCGTTCACAACGTTTTCTTCGGCTTCTTCGCGAAATTGTCTGTGGGCGTCAGCGACCAGAAGACGCTGGGAAAGGCTCATATTCTCCGTATCCCGCAGAGCATCACGATGGATTATGTCGAAATCCTCCAACGGACTCCCGTCTGCATCCCTAGCCGGGCTTGGCGAGGTAGCTATGTCTTTCCCTTTTTCTTCGCGCGATAGCCGATTCCCTGGAGCCATATCCTTTCTACTCGGGGGAACGACTAAACTAGCTAGACCACTAGCAAAAAAACCCTACGCTACGGAAGGCTTATCTAGAGAGAGAAAATAAAAGTAGAGAGAAGTTAGAGAAAGTGGAGTACCTGAGCTTGCAGAGAAGAATGACGAAAGCGAAGGAGAGACGCCTATTTATAGCAAAAACGAGGCGCACCCTTCGAAGCGTCATCATTAGGTCTACAAAGGCCTAAATGGGCTTCAAAGGCCGCCTAAATGCCCAAAAACCTACTCGCGACGGTTCGGTTTCTCGCCCAAACCGGCTTTCAATCAAGAAACCGGACCAAAATTAATCTCCGGTTCTGGCCCGAACCAACTCAACAGAGTTAACCATCCAAAGACCGCTTGGGCTCTTCATTCGAGGAGTTTACCTCCCGAGTAAAGCATAACGCATCGTGAGAAGACACAACACGGAGCGACCAGATGCGGTACGCGACTAAAACCACACACCGATAAAACGAGCCATCGTCAACATTAGGTCCTATTATATGAACGAACCCGACCCACAAATTCACTGAGACCGACAAGCCGCTCACAAGTGAACTGGGGGGGGACTTATTGTAGGAGATGGATTACATCCCTCCACAAGGCCCATCATATAACAGGCCCTAGCCCGACAAGGTCGATCGAGCTTAGTCGGCTTAGCGGCTAGAAACGTCAGCTCGACCCTAGAGTATTTTAAGCCGGTCAGCTGAGCCGATCAGCTATACTCGGCTCGGACGAAATAGTATCGAGGCCCACATACTCGGCCTTTGGGCGACAAGGCCCAAAGGATAGGCGCGATTAGGGCATCACGCGCGAGGGTACTATAAGAGAGGAGGAGGAGACAACGAGAGTGAGGACTCTTGGACAAATCACACACTAAGCGGCTAGATTTAGGGTTTCCTAATCATCTCTTTGATCTTGTCGTTTAAACCTCTGATCTTGTCTCCTTACCTTTGATCAGTCTTGTAACTCATTGTTTTGATTCTGATAAAAACGTCTTTAGTCACCCCATTTTCTAAGTTCTTCGTTCTAATCAACCGAATCCTGTACAAACAAGGCTTTAGCTTCGGAGCTTCGAAAAATTCAGTTTCGATCTCGAAAACGCAATCAGGTAAGCAATTCGTACTATTTTTGAAGTTGTGTGTTTGTTGCTAGGAAACACAAAAAATAAAAAATAAAAATCAGGGCTTTCAACCTTATTCGTGTCATGCTTAGATGGGTTCTTACTAAAAATGGAAACTTTTGGCATACCCGTTAATAGATTAGCCTTTCTTGAACACCCTTTACGTTTTTTTTAGTAATGATTTTAATGTATAAAAGAAGCTCTGCTCAAAGCTGATTCATTATTACAGCTTCACTGATCTCTGCTTGTGGTCTCACCTCTGTTTCTTCCTTGTCTAAACAAGCTTGTTCTTTTCTATTTTCTTAATAAATTATGAGTAGTATACAGAGGAAGATGATAATCTATTTCATTACACTAACACCTTTCTTACTGTTACTACAGGACTTTGTTTCAAAGGACAGCACGAAAAGACACAAGATTTTCCGGTTTTGCTGATCCATATCTGAATCTTGGACTTGTGTCTGTTCATGTCTGTGGATAACCTTTGTTGTGTACTTGATCGGCGTTAGTAATCTGGGAGTGCAAAAAGAAGTTGGTGGATCTATATCTATAAGATGATACCACTTTTGGATTCTTTGTTATCTAAAATGCCCTCATTGTCTGCCTCTGATCACGCCTCTGTGGTTTCCCTCAATCTCTTTGTTGCACTTCTTTGTGCTTGTATTGTCCTTGGCCATCTTTTGGAGGAGAACCGATGGATGAACGAATCCATCACCGCCTTATTGATTGTAAGTGTTACACTGCGTATATATATATATATATATATATGATTCATTAAAACTTCAGGTAGCTGAATGACGTTTTGGTTGCAGGGGCTGGCTACTGGTGTTGTCATTTTGTTGATTAGTAATGGCAAAAGCTCACATCTTCTGGTCTTCAGTGAAGATCTTTTCTTCATTTATCTTTTGCCACCCATTATATTCAATGCTGGGTCAGTTTCTTTTGCATCCATTTTAATCTTTTTAATAATATATGAATTTTCTTTGGTATGGTTTTGTGCTATAGAAGAAGATTTTTCTGATTGGTATATGAATAACTAACACGAGAATTACTCAAAAAGATACTTTACAACAAAATTAGTTTTAGAGAAACAGGCACTATGTGATTCTTAGGTGGTATAAGTAGAAAACTTAACAGGTGTTAATTAGAAAGTTTAGGTTCTGATCCTATATGAACACATGTCATACATCAACTTTTGTAGAACTTGTGTTTGTCGAAAAGGGAGAGAGCTTCATGTGTTTGGTGAACTAGTTAGATTTTATTCACGTGCACGTTGGTGGTCCTACCTTTGTCCTTGTCAATGTCATGGATTTACTCTTTTCAGCTTCATTTTCCCTAAGCCCTTTCCAGATATTTCTCAGAGTGATAACTTTATTCTCATTGTTGTGTCTGTTTCAGGTTTCAAGTGAAAAAGAAACAGTTTTTCCGCAACTTCGTGACTATTATGCTTTTTGGTGCTATTGGAACTGTTGTCTCTTGCACTGTCATAACACTAGGTAACCTTACTTCCCATTTCGTTAGGCTGAAGTGCCGTTGAAAGCTGCTTACGGATTAGATCCTGTTGATCATCAGTCTCTTTTGTTGCTGTATATCTAGTGATTGTTTGGTGGTGTGTGAAACAGGTGTAACGCAGTTCTTTAAGAAACTGGATATTGGGACCTTTGACTTGGGTGATTATCTTGGTAACATCTCTGAACCAATGGCTTTGCTTTAACAGTTTTCACTCCAGGGGACTTAAGTTTGTTTCTTGTTTGTGTTTTGATTCGCAGCAATCGGTGCTATATTTGCTGCAACAGATTCCGTGTGCACACTTCAGGTAATGTGTTTTCTCCTAGAAAGTACTTACAAACACATAAACAAAGTGGACCAATTAGTTCTTGTTTCCTCTTGTGTTTGTGATTATAGGTTCTGAACCAAGATGAGACACCTTTGCTTTACAGTCTTGTATTCGGAGAAGGTGTTGTGAATGACGCCACATCAGTTGTAGTCTTCAACGCGATTCAGAGCTTTGACCTCACTCACCTTAACCATGAAGCTGCTTTTCGACTTCTTGGGAACTTTTTCTATCTGTTTCTCCTCAGCACCTTGCTTGGTGTTGCGGTAAGTCCATTTTCTTCTTCTCTACCATTCTTTCTTGTGGCTGCTATTTGCATGCTCTTGTGTTCACACCCTTCTTGATTCATTTTGCAGACCGGTCTGATAAGTGCATATATCATCAAAAAGCTATATTTTGGAAGGTAAACATTCAGCTTAATATATGTGACTGTTTATTTTATTTTATTTCTCCATGTTTGGTCTAAAGTAGATGTCCCCTCACATGGCATGTCTCAGACACTCCACTGACCGAGAGGTTGCCCTCATGATGCTTATGGCCTATCTTTCTTATATGCTTGCTGAGGTTAGATTCTAGTTCCAAACACGAGTTGCATTCAAAGACAAAAGTATACTCATCTTTTATTGTTTTGGGGTTGCAGCTTTTCGACTTGAGTGGTATTCTCACTGTGTTCTTCTGTGGTATTGTGATGTCTCATTACACCTGGCACAACGTCACCGAGAGCTCAAGAATCACTACCAAGTATGAAAGCCTCCACTCAGTTCAAAACACTTCGTAGTGTACCCTCTCAGTGCTTATTTGATTGCGTTTTACATGGCACAGGCACGCCTTTGCAACACTGTCGTTTCTTGCGGAGACGTTTATTTTCTTGTATGTGGGAATGGATGCTTTGGACATTGACAAGTGGAGATCCGTGAGTGACAGTCCGGGAACATCGGTGGCAGTGAGCTCAATCCTAATAGGTTTGCTCATGCTTGGAAGAGCAGCATTCGTCTTTCCGTTATCGTTTCTTTCAAACTTAGCAAAGAAGAACCAAAGCGAAAAAATCGACTTCAAGATGCAAGTATGAATCCTTCCTACTTGATACTAATGGATTCAAATAACTCTTCTGAATCTCATTTGTTTATATCTCCTCCAGGTTGTGATTTGGTGGTCTGGTCTCATGAGAGGTGCTGTATCAATGGCTCTTGCATACAACAAGGTATAAGTTTTATTTATTTACTTACTCTCTATATTAGAGTTGTTGTATTCAAATGTGTATAGCCCGGTTTACTATAAACCGAGTATAATTAACCTGGCTTTGATACCATGTTACAGACGAATATCACTCTTATCAAATGTGAGAAAAGTCTGTTATTCATCTCTTAACAGAATCAGTTACATAAACCTCCTTTTATATAAACATAGCCATGTTAATTAGACTCGGTTTATAGTAAACCGGAGACTACACATTTGAATACAACAACTCTAATACTCTATGAAGCTTTCAGTGACACAAATCATGAGCTAACACTTGCTTGCTTCACATTGCAGTTTACAAGGGCTGGGAAAACGGATTTGCGAGGGAATGCAATCATGATCACCAGTACTATAACCGTCTGTCTCTTTAGCACCGTGGTAAGATATCTCTAGATGTTAACATACATCCTTAATTTCATTTGGTTTAAATATGATTCTCTGGAACTGTTTGTTTACAGGTGTTTGGTATGTTGACAAAACCGCTAATAAGATTCCTGTTGCCGCACCAGAAAGCGACCACTAGCTTTTTATCCGATGGCAACACCCCAAAGTCCATCCAGATCCCTTTGATAGACCAAGACTCGTTCATTGAGTTTGCAGGGAACCACAACGTGCCTAGGCCAGACAGTATACGTGGCTTCTTGACACGGCCCACTAGGACAGTGCATTACTACTGGAGACAGTTTGATGACTCCTTCATGAGGCCTGTCTTTGGAGGCCGTGGCTTTGTCCCCTTTGTCCCTGGCTCTCCGACTGAGAGAGACCCTCCTACTGATCTCAGTAGAGCTTGAGAGAAGTGTGTGTGATTGTAAGTATGTAATTTATTTATTTGTAATATTGTTTGTGAGGACAGAGAGCTGAGCTGTCCCTACGTTTTGAGAGCAGTAAGCAAACTCTTTGAAAGGGTTATGATTGCAATGTATATATTCGATGTATTTGTTTACTTGTTAAGATGGAACAAAACTATACATTTGTTAATGTGTGTTTGGAACGGTTTCGAACTTGACCGGACCGGTTTGGAACGGTTTAGTTCGATTTGGAATAAAAAGAAGAAGGCTTTTCTTTGTTGTCTGAATAACGAGCACTACAAGAGCCCAACCAAATCAATGATTGCATTAATACGTTGTCGTTTCTGCTGGACCAACTTTGTATAAATACGTCCCAATAGTACTCAGCTACCACTGCATTCACACTCCCTTGTACAATCCGCCATCTCTCTCTCTTGATCAGATCAGGCCTGAAGATCGATAATGGCTACAAGTTTCAGCTTCTCAATCTCTATGCAAGCTCGTGTCTCGGTACGTCTCTCTTCTTTTTCCTCCTCTTGTCGTTTTCACGTTATAACTTGTAACACACACAATGGTGTCACGTTTTTTGATACTATGATCAATCAGACAACACTTGCATTTGAATCTGTCAATGACTTGAATCACAAATCTCTAGCTTATAGAGTTGTACTTATAGTCTTGAAACTCCATCGTTGTTGCTTCTTGGTCGCTGAACTAAACAGGCTACAACAACAAGATTCTGTCTTCAGAAACCGGCTTCCATTTTCCATAATGGAAAGACTAATCTCTCATTCAGTCAAAGACATCCCATCCCTGCTCGCCTGGCAATCTCTTGTGCAGTACGTCACCTTTCATTGAGTTCTTGAGCCTGTTTTGATCTTTGCATTACAGAGACTTGATAATGTAACGTGAGGTCTTTATGTGGTTCAAGGTCAAGCAAGAGACGGTGGAGAAAGTGTCTGAGATTGTGAAGAAGCAATTGTCTCTCGCCGAGGATCAAAAAGTCACAGCCAGAACCAAGTTTACCGAACTTGGAGCTGATTCTCTTGACACGGTATCCACCAAACCAAACTGCTCTATCCTTTTGTCTTATGTCATAACTCATTGCTCCATCATGAACAAACTCTTGTCTCTGGGAGTTGCAGGTGGAGATAGTAATGGGTTTGGAGGAAGAGTTCGGGATAACAATGGCGGAAGAAAGAGCAAAGGAGATTGCAACAGTCCAACACGCTGCTGAACTCATTGAAGAACTCATCCAACAGAAAACCGCTTAAATGTGCCTCTGTTCTTGTCTTTTCTCATCATATGCTTATATGTCTTTGCCCTAGTGGTTTATTGTGTCAATCTTTGGACTACTACTACAAAAGCTTTCTTTTAGATTATTCAGTTTGAGAAACAAAGGACCTTGATGTTACATGTTTTATTCAAGAGTACAAACGCACACATACTACAGTCTCATAACGCACAACTGAAAACTAAAGCCTTGAAAAAAGCGGCAATACCTTGACTCCTACGAGATTGTACCAAACTTCTATTCACAGTTTCGGAAGATGAAGAAGCTACACTAGTCCTATTCCCAATCAGCATCGAAAAAGCCAGCATCCTTCATCTCTGAGTAGTATACATTCTCCAAGTTTAGATCTTCTTCCTGCAGCAAAAACCATTCACATGAGAAAGAGAGCAATAGAGAAGATGAATGAATGGGATGATGAGTTTTTTACCTGGAAAAAATCTGCGAGAAAAGTAATGTAAAGAAGAGGAAGGTATAAGGCGTGGTAGCAGACACTCATGACCCCATACAACCTGCATTCATTTTTGAGTTTTTAGTTTCCCCTTTGGTGTTATAGGGCTGGTAAAAGCAAGACGGTGTTCTCTGTTAGCATGGTAATAGATAGGTTTTACCAGAATCCAAAATGAGCGCCGTTTGCAGAAAACGCAGATGCAATTAGGTAGAGTCCATACAAGGCGAACATGATGGTTATGTACTTGTAAAAGGCAGGCCTTGCTGTCAAAATAAGAAGATGAGAAGGATGAGAAATAAAAGAAGAAGCCAGTGAAGGCTATTATGGCCTTATGGGCTAGTGAAGATGTAAGCGTCTGATGAAGTAACTTACCAGGTAATCTTTCTCTCCAGCTAGAGTTGTACATCAAAAATATCATCCCATAAACGCCAGTGAGTAAAAGCTTGTGAATGACCCATAATCTAAGCAGCCCCGGGACCGGGACGGGGACCGGAAACTGGGACGGGAGCGGGGACGGGAAACGTCAAACTTAAAATTTGTAGATACGGGTACGTCATAGAAACGGCGACTATATTATAAGAAAATATAAAAATATCCATAAGTCTGAAACATAAATTTTAACAGAAGCAAGAAGAAGGTAAAGAAAATGCTTACGTGTTTTGTTGCTTGTGATATAAACAACAAAGAGACAAGAAGGGAAGGAAAGTGCTTATGTGTTCTGTTGCTGATATATCAGCAGAGAGAGAATGGTCGGGACTTTAGTTTCAAAGAGAAAGAAGAAGATGGATGTGCAAGAGAGTGAGAGTGGAAGAATCGAAGAGACATAGACTATTACTTTTTTTAATTACAACTTTTGATCTTTTCAAAATTAATAGAATAAACACATTAAACATTTAAAACATATATGGTTTAATTTTTTACACTTTTTATAACACAAAAATTCATGGATACGTCTTTTTTTTTTGCAGAAACGTTTCCGGAACGTCTCCTTCTCTGCCCAAGCCCGTACCCGACGATTCTTGACGTCCCGGGTTCACCTCACACATATTGGGGACGTTTCCTATGCGTACCCGAGACGTCCCCGTCCCCCCGACGAACCCGATACGTGAGACGGCACCAAGTTGGAGTACCCGTGCAACCTAGCCCATAATCCCCATTTGTACTTTTGTACATTCTCATTGTTGTCAATGAACAACGACACACCAAATCCAAAGACGTAAATCGCCTGCAATGAGTGTAATAACCAGAAGGATTAACGAAATGACACAACCAACTTCAGCCATAACAACTCTAAACTTGGTAAGATTTCAGAAGGTATAAGAGTAGACAAGATGTGATACCTTGAGAAGCAAATCGAGAGCTATAACAAACCCCGAGATTAGGAAAGTTCTAGTTAACGCTTCTGCTCCGCTTGCATAGTTTCCCTGGAAAAGAAACGCCACCAAGCTTACTTCCAAGAACAGCATTCCAGATGTTGTGAACAAAGTCAACAGATTCCACGCTACTTCCTTCCCAGGGGAGCATTCCCAACCCTATAGCATGCAAAATAATCAAATTAACCAAACAGGAGTAAACACCATACACATGATATAACCAAATCACAAACTGTGCGTATAAGATTTACTAGCAAATGTTACTAATCCAGTTACTATTAAATGATTACATGTATGACTCCACTTATGATCTTCCTAACAAACACCAATCCAGTTACTATCAAATGAATACATGCATATTCCTTCCAAGTAGTAGAATTAAATCAAAAGCTCAATGGATACACAAGATGACAGCATAGAACATATATGATCATCCCAATTACTATCAAATGATTACAGGTATATTCCTTCAAAGTAGTACACTTTTCATCTTATGATCAGTGCCCAAGAACAGCTCAAGACCAAAAAGTTTCTAAATTTGTGTCTCACCAACCTTAAAATAGTCGTTATAGTCCAATTCAATCAAAGGTCTGGTCTTTTCATTCAATTACAGTTATGATCTTCCTAACAAACATCAATCCAAATACTATCATTTTATGCTAAGACCAGTGCCCATGAACAGCTCAAGACCAAAAAGTTTCTAAATTTGAGTTTCACCAAACCTAAAACAGTCTTTAAACAAGGTAGTCCAATTCAATCAAAGTTCTGGTCTTTTCAATTACTTACAGTTATGATCATCCTAACAAACATCAATCCAAATACTATCAAATGATCACATGCTATTCTTCAAAGTAGTACACTTTCATCCCAAGACCAGTGCCCATGAACAAACAGCTCAAGACCAAAAAAGTTTCTAAATTTGAATTTCACCAATCTTATCCAATTCAATCAAAGTTTCGATCTTTTTCACTACCCAACAACTGAATTCGAACCTGGAGGCAGCACCAAGCAAGATTGAGCAAGCTAACGAGCCAGAGAGAGGCGTAGTAACCGATCATGATGAAAGATCTCCGATTCGAGAGCTTGGAGAAGCTCTTCCTCGCCTCGTAAGCTAAGTAACCCACGAAGAAGAGAGAAGCAGCGACGAGAAGCGTGTTGTGTAGAAACCCATGGCACCTATCGACCCATCCGCCGCCGTAGCCTTTGGCGGTTGAATTAGGGTTTAGCTGTGTAATCAGAGAAGGAGACAGCGGTAGTTCCTCGAGGAATCGCATCTCATCAATGGGTGTGAGTGGTTTTGGTAATTTGGTGGAATCTTGGATGTGATTGCAACTTATAATTGGTTTTTGACCAGAGAGCGAAACAATGAGGTTTAAATTGGAACATTATGATAGTTATTGGGCATTAACGTAATTATGAAAACATAGAGGAGTAATATGACAGGGAGCCTCTTTGTAGCAAATAAGACATTGAGGAATACACAGCAAGTGACGTGAGGTGCAAGTAGCATGAAAAGTGTGATTTACATACTATTTTGTATATAAATCTCCTCTTCTTTTGGATAGCATTTTCAAAAATACAATACACTTCTTGACCTTGGTAACAATCTACATCCCCAGGAGCTTGTAAAGCTTGAGATTGCAGATACGAGATGCCATAACTCTCTTCTATGTATATTTTCATATCTACACTAATATGGTTTGGGATGTTTAGAGGTAGTATACTATATGATCAGTTTGCCACTTCCCTTTATACAATAGCATTTTCTAATCAGATAACTTAACAACATTACTCTACTTCAATGATGGTACACTTTATCCTAGACACAAATCAATGAAAATTAGGATTGACTAATGACGACTAGGTTACCTCGTGATGCCAGTGATTTTATATGTAAATGTTTTTTTTTCTTTTGTCTACACACCACATTCATTATAAGGCTTTTTATTCTACTTTTGAAAGAAAATTTTGTATAGTGATCATAATTTAATAGAAACTGTACATGAGGCTTGAACTATGCATGTGATGTGACTATGCATGAGCTATGCTGCACCAGAGAACTCATTCAAACGATAATTCAAACAAAAACATAATTTGACTTAAAAGCCAACTAAGTCAAGTACATGCAAGTGATATGTTCACTGCAGGCTCTGGATGTGTCTTGGAATTTTCCAGTTTTCATGTATAAATGGTTTTCACTTCTGACAGGTGCCAAAGAGTTTCACTCGTTCTCATTTTATAGTTTTTTAATTGTTTCTGTAATTTATTTTTCAAACATATATATATATATATATCCGTTGTAGAAATTAAGTGTACTTTCAGAAAAAAATTATACATGGTAATTTATTAAAAAGATAGCTTTGAATTTATGAAGGGCTTTGGAGGAGGAAGCAATAGAGTATGGAGCCTACCTTATAATGTTTGCTAAGACATGTGAACATTCGAAGCTTGGAACCATATGATGTAAGACATAAATGTCAAAACGTGAGGAAAGATAAATTCATACATACACGTACAAAAAAACTCATTTAGACAATAATGTGGGGGAATAATAGACATATTATGTGACATTAATATATGTCCACTTCAACATGTGCTTTGTATTATTCGGCCAAACATTCTCTTTGCTGCTATATATCGTCGACCCTTATTAGCTCCTCTTGTTTGTTTGTTTTTTGGTAAATCATTAGCTCCTCTTGTTGAGCATTTTTTTTGTTCGTATCTAGAGCTAGTTATACATTTTTCATTATAACATAGATTATTGATTTTAGCACTTGGTAATTATGTTGTAATATGAAAAAACCGTTATATAAACGAATTTATAACAACAAATTATACTCTCTTATAAAATTTTAAATGAAATTGTTCTATTTGCAATATGCTAAATTTTTGTAAATTAATTTTTAATAGTTTGCATAAATGATAATAAATCAGATTTCCTACAATGATGAAGAACGTTAATAGATTATAGTCAAACTTGAGGTTAATTAAATGTACTTTCATGACTAAATCAATTTTTGTAAATTAATTTTCAATAATTTTCACAAATGATAAGAACTATAATGATGAAGAGCTTTAATAATTTTTTAGTTAAACTTGAGGCTAATTAAGTAGACTTTTATGACTAAATCACTGATTTAAAAATGTCAGGTATGTTTTCTGTATATAAGAGGTTTATAATATTGCATTGCTATGATTACTCTCATTTTATTCTTAAAGCCATATTAAATACGTGTATATTTTTTGTCTTTTAGTGTTAAACATAGATAATATGGAAAAAAATTCAAGGAAAAAGCCATTCTCAAAAAAATTGAATGTTCATCATTCCAACTTTGTTCAATAAAAACTCTTAACAGTTCCCAAGGTGTGTAAAGTGAACATGATGACATAACATACCACATAGTCACATACCACATTATTAATTGGGACATTAGTATTCTCTTGCTCACTTAGTAATTGGAAATAAAAGTCATTTATATGTAAAAGAGTTTATATATCGTTATCATAATTCACTACATGCTCTAGTTTTGGGTTTTGAAACAAAGGAAAGCTTGTCGTGATCTGATTTTACTAGAAGATCAGCATGGTCGACCGATTTGATATTAGAGAAGCATGCATGTTATGATTGTTACTTATCAATATGACGTGTCAGGAAAAAAATTATTTATCCTACATTTAATTAATATGATGATTAATAAATTAAAAAAATATATATTGGTTAACTTAAAATATCTAAGGAAAATGGTTATGTGTAGGTGGCCAAAAAACCCAAATATAATTAACTGCTGCTGGTTTAATCGATGAATAAAGTTCATTTATTCTTTGTCAATATGGTTTAGTAGAATCGAACCGATAAATTAAAAGCAGAGATTATTCGGTTTAGCTCACACATACACTTTCTCTAATAATTAAAAAAAGGAAAAATTTAATCTGAACGTGTATAATTACGCTCTCTCTCTGTCAAAAGTTGTAAGAGAAGAAGAAGAAAAGACACACAGTCGTTGATGCTGCTCGTCTTCTTCGTTCAACTAATAAAAGGTCTCTCCTTTCTCTTCACTCTTCTCAGATGCTTGAATGTTTGATACAATTTCTCTTCCCATTGTTTGTTCAAACTCGTTTTTTTGGACTAAAGTTGTTTCCTTTTTAACTCATTTTCACTAACCCTTCTCTGTTTTGTTCAGATACTTCGCCATTTGTGTTGCTTCCGCTTCTCTCTTTATCAAGTTCAGAGCTTTGGTTGAGATTTGGCTTGTAGGGTTTGTTCGGTTCTCGTCTGATTTTTTTTTTTTTGCTATTTTAGGAAACTCTTCCGTGGGTTTGAAGAAAGGGTAAAGCCATGAAGGGGATTAAGGAGGAGAACGTGGTGAACGAGTTTAGGGTGAGGGGTGAGTGTCTGCATAGCGCGTTGGACAAGGTTAACGCTCATGCTTCCGACGTGCTTCTCTTCAGTGTTCAGTGGAAAGACTTGAATGAGTATCTGGAATCAGTCAAAGGTAAATTAAAGGAGAGGTTCAGGGAGTTAGAGTCCAAGGAGGTTGAGTTGAAAGGTCAAAGCTTTGCACTTGAGGAGAGGGCTAAAGTGGTTGAAGAAGCTGAAGCTAAGGTTGCTGATTTGGAGATGAAATCTGATGGGATTCGGATGGATGTTGAAGCAATGAAGAAAGAGCTTAACTTTTTTACTAAACAGGTTGAAGTTTCTGTAGGCGAGTCTAACGCGGAGGAAGCGAGACTGTCTCAGCTTAGGAGATTGGTGGAAGAGTGTGAGGAAGAGAGAATGTTGAAGGAGAGTCAGCTTGGTTTGAAAGGTGAAGAGCTAGCAAAGTTGGAGACTGATATTGAGAGGTGTTGTGCTGAGGTCAGCGCAGAGATGGAGAGATTGCGTGGAGCTCAAATTCACAGGAGACAGTTAGATGAGGAAGTTGAGAGGAAGACGAAAGATCTCGCATTGGTTCAGAGCAAGCTTGAGGAATGTGAGAAGATGTTTGAGACAAGGTCCTCAGAGCTGGTTGAGACTCAGGATGAGCTTGAATGTAAGCGAGAAGATTTAGGACAGTTGGAAGCTGAGCTTGAAAGGCATCGCGTTAAGGTCATCACAGAGAAGGATCATTGGGAGAGGACGCGAGATCACGGTAGAGAACTGGAAGAGGAGATATCAAGAAAGAAGAAAGAGCTTGAATCGGTGATAGAACAACTAGATTCCAAACAGAAGCTGCTTGAGACACAGTCATCTGAACTTGTCTCTAAGGAGAAAGAGTTTGAAGCTCTTAGTCTGGACATTGGATTGAGTGAGCAGAAGGTCATGTCCCTAAATAACGACATGAAGGAGATTTGCCAACGAGTGGAATCAAAAGGCAAGGAGCTGGAGAAGGTTCAAAGGCTAATTAAGGAAAGGAGTGTGCATTGTGAGTCACTCAAGCTGTTGATTGAGGAACGCAGTGAAGAACTTGATTCTAAAGTGAAGCAACATGATGAGATAACAGATGATATTCGGAAGTTATCCTTGGAGATTGTCTTTAAAGAGAAGACACTGAAAAGAGCTGAAGTTTTTATCCAGCAGCTCTCTGAGAAACAAGATTCGGCAGAGGAAAAACTGGATTCGACTAGAAGAGATCTGGCAAGTTGCATTGACGAACATGAGTCAATGGAGAGAGACCTTATCTCTGTGAAGGATATATATAGAGAGTGCCTCGAAGATCTGGAGATCAAGGAGAAGGAGTTGAAGTGTGTAGAATCAATACTCACTGAGAGAAATAAACAAGTTGAGGAACGAGAGAAGATGATGCAACATTTGAATAGCTCCATTGAGAAACTTATGGGACAGCTCAAGTTGAAACAAGAAGAGGTTTGTTCAATCAAAAAGACCATCAAGGAATGCTCCCGTGAGTTGAAGGCTAAGAGGAAACACCGTGATAAGGTTCAAAGCACACTTACTGATCTTATTGCTGAGCTCAAGTCAACAGAAAGCCAACTTAGCTCTGTCAAACAAAAGATTCAAGACAGCTTGAAAGACTTTCAAGGGCTTGAACTGAAAGAGAAAGAGCTTAGTGCTCGGGAGGCAAGGATTGATCACAAGGCTCAGCAACTGATATCAACAGAACAGAAGTTGCCAAAATCCTCTAAGAAAACTGAGCTGAAAGCAAAGAAACAAGGCAACACGGTTCAACAAGCTGACCTTGTACGAGACGCTAACGTACGCGACGAGAAAACTTTGCAGTTACTCTTACGTGGGCATCTGAAGAAACGTGATCAGCTTCATCTCGACGTCTTGTCTTCTATTAAAAGATCTTCTGACCCGGCAAAGCTTGTGTTAGAGACAGTAAATGGGCTCTACGCAGCTCACCAAAGGACAGAAGCTACAAATCTTGATCCAAAGAGTGTTCAAAGGAGTAGCATCTGCTTGCTAGAATGCTTGATGGATATGTCACCAAACCCCACAGCTGAAGTACAAGGAGAAGCTTTCAAGTTTGCCACTGAATGGAAGAACATAACTCTGGTTGAGGCAGAGAATCCAGTGGAGGTGTTGGAGTTTCTAAACTTTCTTGCTGCATTCAGTTTCGCATATGCTTTTGATGCTGACCAAGTCCAAAGTCTTTTTGATGTTGACTTCCTTTGCAAATATGGTCTCAGTCTATGCAAAGCTCTTGGAGTATCAGCTCTAGCACCTGGTATGTTCTCGTACTAATGTCTCAAAAATCAATGTGTGTTGTCGTTAAATTATTCTTCAAACCTGGTCTCATATGTGATACTGCTACAAGCAAAACACTATCAAGCTCTATTTTAATCTTGTCATTGTTATTGAATTTTTTTTTGCAGTCAACAATAATGTGCTATCATTGGAAGATAAGCCTGAGCAGCAGCCCCGTGAAGCACCAGTCATCAATAGTAGTGATCCATGCTCCTTGGATGTCCAACAAAGCATAGCTTCACCTCATTTGCCTGATGAAGATTCTCTTAGGGACATTGAGGACTCAACTTCTTTTTCACCGAATGAAGTCTCAACTAAACTTCGAATGCTTAAATATCCAGGCAGGTTTGTTCTAACTTGTCTCGATGATGCACTCATTGGCGCTCGTAGGAGAGGGGAATTGAGTTTAGCAGAGCCTATAGTCAAGACTTTTGTTCCCCTTCTGGAGGAGCTGGCACGTGGTGTAGTCTCTACTGATGATCCTGGTCTACAGTCTGATGCAACCAAAGTGGCACGTGAATGGGTGAGGATGATGGGAGCTAGTGTTGAAAAGTCAGAGCTTGAGGTTTGGGCTTTTCTGCAATTCATTGTGGCGTTTGGATTGCGGATTCAACCAGATCAAAATTTACAACTCGCCTCGCGTGTTACTCACTTCAAACAGGCTCCAAGACTCTTCCAATCTCTTGGTCTCAGTGATGCCATCCCAAGTAAGTTGAACTTCTACAATGCATTTGTTTCCTTTGTGTGTGTGTTTGTGTGTGAGTTTACCACTAATGATTATGCTGTGTACTCTTCATATCTCCACAGATTTTGTCACACAGCTCCTTGACAAAGCCATCTATATTCCGGCAATTCGGTTTATGCTTTACTTCAACGTGACAAACAACTTCTCTCCCCTGGAGTTCTTGAAGGAACAGATCATCAGTCTCAGACGCTCAGCCAAGCAAAAGAGAACAACACATGAATCACAGGTTATAGCTTGCTTTGATCCATCTCTTCTTGTCAAACTCTATATTTGTCATCAATTGTTAAATTTTGTAACCTATGTTGGCTTATAGGCTGACGCTGCTACAATGAGGGACATAATGGAACTCATTGAAGACTTCCAGCTGGAAATTGACATTCCTGTGGCTCTTATCCTCAGATTCATGGTTCCTCGGGACATTCATAACCTTCCAGTTCAGGCTTCAGACACAGTCTTTCAAAGCTCATGCATTGCCACTGATGGCTCAAACCCGAGCCATCCAACAATCTTTGATGCGGCACCAGATCAACCTGTTAACGTGGAAACATATGAAGCTGGTGGTTCAACTGAGTTCCAAGGTCAATCTTCACATCAAGCTGGTTCTAAACGTCCAAGGGTGGTGGAGGATCCTGAGGGTTCTAGACCGGTGATTAGACCTTGCTTCAATCGACCACCAGGATCTGGCTGATTCTAGTTATCTGTATCAAGTTTAAGGCTATAACTAGCTTTGTAGGAAGTAACTAACTAGAAAGATCTTTTGTTTTTTGGGCTTGATAGGTCTCATCTATTGTGGTTAGTAGCTCCATGGTTTCTCTCTTGTATAATACACTTGTATTTTGTTATGGCATTTGGGAGGCAGTTAAGATCTTGAATTTTAATTATTAATGCAACAAAAGCTCTTTTGAATCGTTGTGAATACATTGATGTCGTCTCCTTCATATTATTATGATCTGCAAACCTGAGGCCTGAGGGACTTCTAGACCGGTGATTAGAACTTGAAGTCGTTTGTTGCAAGAGAGTTCAAGACCAGTGACCTTCTAACTCTACTAGACACCTCTTATTGGCTAACTCTGTCCTGATCTTTGTGAGTTTCTAGGGTTGGACAAGGCCATTACAGGTGATGATTCCTTGTTCTTTACTCTCTCTCTCTCTCCCACCATTGTGTAAAGTGAACATGATGACATAACATACCACATTAAGGACATTAGTATTCTCTTGCTCACTATGACATTTAATAGGAAATACAAGTCTTTTATATGTAAAAAGTTTAAATATCGTTATCATAATGCACATGATATAGTTTTGGGTTTTGAAACAAAAAAAACTTGCTAAGTGAATTGAAGCTAATAAAGATATATTAACTTGATTTTAGTAAAAGATCGAAATGGTCGACCAGAATAAATATATTATAAAATTATTAATATTGTAACTTTAATTTTAACTATTTTGTAATTTACATGTATGATTTATTATTGCTTAGGTATAATGGATTTTATTTACTTCTCCAAATCTAACCATAGCATTTTCGTGCTGAAACAAATTAATATTTTGAATTTTTTTTTTGAATTTATGCTTTTGATTTTTGGCATACTAATTTAGATTGTTCATGATATCATTTTTGGATTATACTGAATTATACATATTGCATTAGTTCAGTTTTTCATCTTAAATATGTATATATATATTTTCATAATTTTCTTGTATAATTTGATTTTGTGGATTTATAAATGTAGTAGGAAAAACTGATATGATGATAAGTACAAAAGTTTTATAAATGAACATTATCGATAAAATTTTCAAAACTTATGAACGGATATAAATGTATACAAAATAGTTTTGTTTTGTAAATTACTAAATTCTAAGCAGCTTTATACTTTAGATGTATTGGAAAATGCTGCATGTCATGTCATGTCATGTTTGTTACTTATCTCATATGACATGTCAAAACAAAATAAATTTATACATAATTTAATCAATGCGTTGATTATTAATAAATTTTGTTTGAATCAATACTATTAAAAGGGAATGATTTTGAAAAAATCTACCTATGAAAGTTGTTTGGACATATTACTTTTAAATTTTTTTAGACTTACCATGTATATTATAACAATAATTGACAACCTTTTTTACCCTATACACCCCTTATTATTACTCTAACCATATAAACTGTATACATTATTATTTATACATAACCATTAAAACCGATTGCTAAACCACCCTACCCAAACAAAATACATTACATGAACTAAAACCAAAGCACAACCTATTATAACTGTTACGTTAACGAAATATTCATTTCTCTCACATACTACCATCGACTACAAAACACGTTACATGTAAGACACTACACTACATAGAAGCTTTATACAAGATTTGGGTGTAAGATTATATGATTCAAACACTAAATTTCATTAGTGAAATAATCTTCAAGATTATATGATTCAAACACTAAATTTCATAATTATGAAAAGCAAAACAAAACTAAACTCGCGCTTTCAAGCGCGGGTCAAAATCTAGTTTGTTGATTAAATGGTAATGTATAAAGTTTGCTTCTTTGTCAATTTGGCTAAGTAGAAATTGAACCGATTAATAATTACTCTTTCTGTGTCAAAAACTGTAAGCGAAGGAAGAAGAGAAGACACAACACCGTTCGTTGATTCTAGTCGTCGTCTTCGCACAACTAAACAAAAGGTCTCTCCTTTCTCTTCACTCTCCTCAGAAGCTTTACTGACAATACAATTTCTCTTCCCATTGTTGGTTCAAACTCGTTTTCTCGATTAAAGTTGTTTCCTTTTTTAACTCATTCTCACTAACCCATTTTAGGGTTTGTGTTGCTTCTGCTTCTCCCTTTCTCAAGTTTGGAGCTTTGGCTGAGATTTGGCTTGTAGGGTTTGTTATGTTCTCGTCTGATTTGTTTTGCTATTTTTGGAAACTCTTCCGTGGGTTTGAAGAAAGGGTTAAACGATGGAGGAGATCAAGGTGGAGAACGTGGGGAACGAGTGTAGGGTGAGGGGTGAGGGTCTTCGTAAGGCGTTGGACAAGGTTAACGCTCATGCTTCCGACATACTTGTCTTTAATGTTCAGTGGAAAGACTTGAATGAGTATGTGGAATCAGTCCAAGGCAAATTAGAGGAGAGGTTCAGGGAGTTAGAAAGGTCAAAATTAGAGGAGAGGTCCAAGGAGGTTGAGTTGAAAGGTCAAAATTTTGGACTTGAAGAGAGGGTTAAAGTGGTTGAAGAAGCTGAAGCTAAGGTTGCTGATTTGGAGATGAAATCTGATGGGGTTCGGATGGATGTTGAAGCAATGAAGAAAGAGCTTAGCTTTCTCACGGAACAGGTGGAGGTTTCTCTAGGCAAGTCTAATGCAGAGGAAGCGAGACTGTCTCGGCTTAGGCAATTGGTGGAAGAGTGTGAGGAAGAGAGAACGTTGAAGGAGAGTCAGCTTAATGAGATGGTGGAATCTTGGAGAAAGACTCATGTTGAGCTTGGTTTGAAAGGTGAAGAGCTAGCAAAGATGGAGACTGATCTTGAGAAATGCCGTGATGATGTTAGCGCAGAGATGGAGGTTTTGAGTAGAACTCAAACTCACAGGAGAGAGTTGGATGAGGAAGTTGAGAGGAAGACAAAAGATCTCACATTGGTTCAGAAAAAGCTTGCGGAATGTGAGAAGCTGTTTGAAACAAGCACCTCAGAGCTGGTTAAGACTCAGGGTGAGCTTGAATGTAAGCGAGAAGATTTAGGACAGATGGAAGCTGATTTTCAGAGGCATCGCGTTAAGGTCATCACAGAGAAGGATGATTGGGAAAGGACTCAAACTCACAGTAGAGAATTGGAAGAGGAGATAGAGAGAAAGAGGAAGGATCTTACAATGGTTCTTGATAAAATTGAGGAATGTGAGAGGCATCTAGAATCGGTGGAAGAGCAATTAGATTCCCAGCGGAAGCTGCGTGAGACACAGTCATCTGAGCTTGTCTCTAAAGAGAAGGAGTTGCAAGCACTTAGTCTGGACATTGACTTGAGGGAACAGACTGTCATATCCCTAAATAATGACATGGAATCAAAAGCCAAGGAGTTGGAGAACGTTCAAAAGCTAATTGAGGAAAGGAGTGCACATTGTGAGTCATTCAAGTTGTTGATTGAGGAACACAGTGAAGAACTTGTTTCTAAGGAGAAGCGATATGATGAGATAACGGATGATATTCGTAAGTTATCCTTGGAGATTGTCTTTCAAGAGAAGACATTGGGAAGAGCTCAAGCTTTTATTAAAAAGCTCTCGGAGAAACAAGATTCAGCAGAGAACAAAGTGGATTGGACAGAGAAAAAGCTGAATTCGACGAGAAGACATCTAGAAAGATGCATTGCTAAGCATAAGTCAAAGAAAAAAGAGCTTCGCTCTGTGAAGGATAGATACAGAGATTGCCTCGAAGATCTGGATATCAAAGAGAAGGAGTTGAAGTCTGTAGAATCAATACTCACTGAGAGAAATAAACAAGTTGAGGAAGGAGAAAAGATGATGCAAGATTTGAATAGCTCCATTGAGGAACTTATGGGACAGCTCAAGTTGAAACAAGAAGAGGTTTGTTCAATCAACAAGACCATCACGGAGTGCTCAGGTGAGTTGAAGGCTAAGATGAAACAACGTGATCAGGTTCAGAGCTCACTTACTGATCTTATTGCTGAGCTCAGTTCTGTCAAGAAAAAGATTCAAGACAGCTTGAAAGAGTTGCAATCTAAAGAGGTGGAGTTGAAAGATAAAAGCTTTGCACTTGAGGAAAGAGCTAAAAAGGTTGAAGAAGCAGAAGCCCGGCTTGTTGATTTAGAGAGGAAGTCTGATGGGTTTCAGATGAAAGTTGAAGCAAAGAGGAAAGAACTAAACTTTATCAAGAACCAGGTTGAGGTTTCTCTAGCCGAGTCCAATGCAGAGGAAGTGAGACTATCTGAGCTTAGGAGATTGGTGGAAGAGTGTGCGGCATAGAAAATATTAAAGGCAAGTGAGCTTAGTGAGGTAGTGGAAACATGTAGACAGATGAAGACTGATCTTGAGAGATATCATGCTCAGGTCAGCGCAGAGATGGAGACTCTGAGGAAGTTGGAGGAGGCAGCTGAGAGGAAGTTGAAAGATCTCACGTTGGTTCAAGACAATATTGCGGAATGTGAGAAGATGTTTGAGACACGGTCATCTGAGCTTGTCTCTAAAGAGAAAGAGTTGGAAGTGCTTAGTCTGAAAATTGACTTGAGGGAACAGACGGTCATGTCCTTGAATAGTGACATGAAGGAGGCTTGCCAACGGATGGAGAACATTCAAAAGCTAATCGAGGAAAGGAGTGGACAATGTGAGTCACTAAAGTTGTTGTTTGAGAAACACAATGAACAACTTGCTTCAGCTGAGATTGCGCCTTCTCTAACACCTGGTACAATTGTCTCTCTAGTACCATAAAGATAACATTTTCAGTTTTGTGTGTGTTGTCTTCAAGTTATTCTTTATAACCTGATCCCATATAATAACAGTAGAGGTCTATTTTGAGTCCTGTGATGCTTATTGAATTGTTTTTTGTTTTGCAGTCAACAATGTGCTATCATTGGATGTGAAGCCTGAAGAACCAGTCAACAATAGTGTGGCTTCTCATTTTCCTAATGAAGATGCTATTCTCAGGGACATTGAGGACTCAACATCTCTATCGCTGAACGAAGTCTCTACTGAACTTCAAATGTTTAAAGATCCAGGCAGGTTTGTTCTAACATCTGTCGAAAAGGCACTGACGGACGCTAGTGAGAGAGGAGAGTTGAGTTTAGAAGAGCCTATACTAATGGCTTTGGTTCCCCTTCTGGAGGAGCTGGCACGTGTTGGTATCTCTACTGATCCTGGTCTACAGTCTGATGCAACCAAAGTGGCACGTGAATGGGTTAGGATGATGGGAGCTAGTGTTGAAAAGTCGCAGCTTGAGGCTTGGGCGTTTCTGCAGTTCATCCTTGCATTTGGATTGGTGAAACAAACTCAGCCGGATCAAACTCTACAGCTTGCCTCTTATGTTTCTCACTTCAAACATGCGCCAAAGCTCTTTGAGTCTCTTGGTCTCACTCATGCCATCCCAGGTAAGTATTACTTCTACAACACATATGTCGCATTGGTGTGTTTTTTTTTAAACTCTCTCTGCTCTAACAAAGATCAAACTCTTCTTTTAATCTCCACAGGCTTTGTCACAGAGCTCCTAAACAAAGCCATGTGTATTCCTGCAGTCCGGTTTATGTTTTACTTCAAGGTGGAGAACAACTTTTCTCCACTGGAGATCTTGAAAGAACAGATCAACAATCTCAGACGCTCAGCCAAGGAAAGTAGAAGATATGAATCACAGGTTAAAGCCTTCTCCAACCGATCTCTTCTTGTCAAACTGTATATTGTCTTTGATGGTTAACTTTGCAATCTATGTTTGGCTTATAGGCCGAAGCTAACAGAGATGCTGCTATACTGAGGGATATGATGGAACTCATTGAAGACTTCAAGCTTGAAATGGACATACCTGTGGATCTTATCTTCAAATTCATGGTTCCTCGGGAATTTCAAATTCAGAACCAACGTATTCAATCAACGCATATGCAGGCTTCAGACACAGTTTTTCAAAACTCATGCATTGCCACTGATGTCTCAAACCCAAGCCTACCAACAAGCTTTAGTGCTGTGCCAAATCAACCGGTAGAAACGTATGAAGCTGGTGGTACAACTGGGTTCCAAGGTCAATCTTCACATCAAGCTGGTTTTAAACGTCCAAGGGGGGTGGAGGATCCTGAGGGTTCTAGACTGGTGATTAGACCCTGCATCAATCGACCACCAGGCTTTGGCAAATTCTAGTGCTCTATGTCTCAAGTTTAAGGCTATAACTAGCTAAGTAGTAGGAAGTAACTAACTAGAAACATCTTTTGTTTCTTTGGGTTTGATAAAGTCTCAGCTATTGTGGTTTAGTAAGCTCCATGGTTTCTCACTTAATGGATTTTGTTATGGAATTTTGGAGGCTGCTATGATCTTGAATTTTAATTATTAATGCAACAAAAGCTCTTTCGAAAAGTTGTGTATACATTGATGTCGTCTCCTTCATATTATTATGATCTGTAAACTTTTTGAAACATAAATCTCAATGTGCGGATACTTGGATTAATTCAAATCAAACCAGTGGCTAACACAAATTATTAAAGAAATTGTTATACAACTGAAAATACTCTCATTATTTCACAGTTTACGATCTGTATTCATACACACGGTTTAGTAAAAGGAAGTTTAACCGATAATTAATCTAAGTTAACCGGGATACTCTAGTAACTCTTACGGTAAATTAAGTCAACAAAATAAATGAATTACTAATAATCATTGATTTTGGAAAATATAATACTAAATTGATTTGGAAATCCAAACAAATATATATTATCTAGCTTCTTTTCATCATTATCTACAACACAGAAGCCACAAGACAAAACAGCAGTTAAAAACTCAAAAGCAGACGTGAAGATTCATATCATCAAGTTCGTTCGTGTTGTGAATTTCTAGGTTTCGTTTCTTTTGATTTGTTTTTTTTTTATGGGTGACTTGATGGAGAAGGCAAGGAGTAGTCTAGCGCTTGTTGATCTAAGCAAACACAACTTTCACCGAACCCTAGATTCTCTCCAGGAAAGCGCTCATTCTCTTCTTCTCCTTTCCGTTCAATGGAAAGAGATCGAAGGGCACTTCGATTCCACGAAAGGCCTTCTCGAAGATCGAGCCAAAGAGCTACAAGCACGCGAGGAATCACTCAATGGCCGAGCCATGGAACTTGAGGACAAGGAGAAGGAGCTTTCTTCGGTTCATGACTCGTTCAAAGCCAAAGTGGATGAGTTTGAGAAGATGGAGGTGAGGTTTCACTCGGAGTGCAAGGAAGCTTTGGAGACAAGGAAGGCAGAGTTTGAAGGGTTTACAAAGAGAATCGAGTCCATGGAGAAGGAACTAGAGCAGCAGAGAGATCTCAGACATGAGTTTGAGCCACTTGTTTCAATGTTGGGTAAAGACAAAGGCTGCTCAAGTGTTGCAACGTCTGTGGATGATTTGGTTAAGAGAAATCAAGCCTTGGCGAGAATGATTCCGTGTTTGGACCCGGCAAAGCTTGTTTTGGATGCTATACAAGCGTCTCTTAAAGATTTTAATGATAGTGTTGTTCTTAAAAGTTGCACCGTTTTGTTGGAGAAACTGATGGAGATGAATCTACCTATCACATGGGAGGTGAACCAAGAAGCGACTCAAATTGGTATTAACTGGATAAGTATGGCAAAAGCTAACACAAACAATGACTCTTTGGTGTTATGTTGCTTGTTGTTTCTGGCTGCTTATGGTTTGGCCTCTGTGACTACTCGTGAAGTGCTGTTAACCCTTTTAGAGCGGTTCCTTCTGTATGATCAAGCGCCGAGACTGTTTCGGCTTCTGGAGTTAGAACATAGTGTTTATGGTAATGCTTACTTGACTTTTGACTACTTTTTTAGTTGTTTCCCAAAAAGCTGAAACGTTTTTGTGAATAGGTGTGGTTGAAACTCTAAAGAACAAGGAAGAGTACTTAGCAGTACTGAGATTCATATGTGAGTTCAGGTTATACAAGCTTTGTCCAAGAGGGAGACCAGGAGCCCTTTTGCATGCGTACTTGATTTCATCAGAAAGAGCTGCTAGAGTTCCTTTTGGAACTGTAAACTTAATGGAGGCGCAGGTAAAGCTAAACTCTCTCTCTCTCTCTCTCTCTCTCTCTCTCTCTCTCTCTCTCTCTCTCTCTCTCTCTCTCTCTCTCTCTCTCTCTCTCTCTCTCTCTCTCTCTCTCTCTCTCTCTCTCTCTCTCTCTCTCTCTCTCTCTCTCTCTCTCTCTCTCTCTCTCTATGGCTTATGATGTGTAAGTTGATTAAGCTTTGTTGACTTGTTGTAGAAAGCGAGGAAGGAGAAGATAAAAGCTGATGCAACCATGGCACTTGAGTGCATCCAAGAGAGGAAAGCTGAGCATATGTTCCCTCCTAAGATTCTTAATAAGCTGAGTCTACTAAAGAACGGTGAATCAGCAGCCAAGAGAGCAATGGAACCAGTTCATAAAAGTTCTGAGAATCAGGACACAACCAAACGACAAAGATTAACCGAACCAACCACTCCTACACAGAACTCAACAGGTATGTTGTTGATTCATCTATCAACCTTACTTTTAATACACTCGCTTTAATCAGAACACATGTGTATGTTTCTTCAGGTGAGAAGATTGATGAATCAGGAGTTAATCATCAGCCAGATGGCAAAGAAACACATCCACCAAGCACTGAAGCTAAGCCAAACAATCTCTGTGGCTCCATCAACGCAGACATGTTAAGGGAGATACTAGAAAAGAAACCTCTAGAGAGTGATCTCTCCAATGCTTTCAGATGCACATCAAATCCAGCAAAGCTAGTTCTAGACACATCCATGTCTCTATGTCCTACAAACCTTGAAGGGAGCAGCTACCAATTCAAGCTGCTGATTACTTCAGATAGCTGCAACTTATTGTTGGACCAGCTGAAGAAGCTCCCTGTTCAAATAGGACATCCAGTAAAAGGGGATGCAAAGAAACTTGCTGTTTACTGGAGAGAAAAGATTACAAAGAATAAGAGTGATGAGTTAGAAGTAGTTTGTTTCCTAAAGTTTCTAGGTATCTATGGGATAGTGTCAGAGTTCAAGACCAGTGACCTTCTAACTCTACTGGACAACTCTTATTGGCACACTGCATCTCCTGATCTTTGCCAGTTTCTTGGTTTAGACAACGCCATTACAGGTGATTCTCTTCTCTTTACTCTCCCACAACTGTCAAAAAATAGTACTCTTTCCGTTCTATTAAGATAGATGTTTTAAAAAAAAAATATTTCACAAAGATATATGTTTTATGTTTTCTAGAAGAAATTGTAGACTTTAAGAAAATTAATTGAATTGGTTGAACTACTATTGGTTAAAAAATTATTGAAAACTGATAATTGTAAAAAAATGATGCATTATCTTTAAAGAACATGAGGTAGTATTAAACATGCATGAACTTTGTGAACAGGTTTCATTCAAGACCTCATAAAGACTGGGCATCGTCTCAAAGCAGTTAACTACATATACTCATTTGGTATGTTACATAAGTTCCATCCTGTTTCTGCTATTATAAACGATTCATTGAGGATTACAAAGGAGTCTGCAGAGAAGGCGTTTAGAGACGCAGAGAATGAACCTGCATCACAGGTAAAGATTCATGTCCTTTCTTTGTTTTTTTTTTCAACTCAAAAGAGAGTTATGTTGTAACAACAGTGCAGACTTTACAGGTTGCTGCAATAGACAGGCAGATCAGGTCCTTAAGAGCCGGCATTAAATGCATAACGTGTCACAAACTTGAGTCAGAGTTCCAGCTCGAAGACCTGGAGGAGAGGATCAAGTCGCTTTTGAAGCTTAGAAGAAACGTGTCTGATACGGCGGAACCACCAAGTTTAGGAGAGGTTGGTTCTGTCAGCAGCAACAACACACGTTTGGAACATTCAGCGACAGTTGTTTCCTCCTCTGCTAGCAAACCGGGTTCGAGAGGACAAAAGCGAAGTCAGAGCTCAGTACACGTTGCTTCTTACACAAGCAATCACGTTCCTGAACATGGCTCTTCCCTGAATCAAAGACTGACTTGGCCGGTGGATCATTACGGCAGAGGTTTCAACTCTGACTACAATCATAACCAGTGGACACAACCGGAGGGACCTCCTCAGTATCAGTATCACCAATATTATCAACAGTATGATCCTTATCACAGGAATCATTTCTAAGTGTATTATAGCTTTGTGGGTGCTTTCTTTTTGTTGTTTGCAGCAGATTTTTCTTATCAGACATTTTATGTATTAATCACTGCATCAGATTTTTTCTAATCAGACATTTTATGTTGTAATCATTGCTTCAGATCTTTCTAGTTGACATGGTAATGTAACATTGATGTTGCGTAGATACCAAATGGTCATAAAGTAACATTCTGATGTTCAAGTCAGTAAGCTCATGCTAGATCAGTGAATCAATGGTTAGAAACTCCAAGACGTTCATAAGATTAATCTGTGATCTGAGAACATCTGCATACTAATCACTCAATATTCTCACATTACTAATCACTCAATAGTCTCACAAAAAAAAAGAGTCAAAAATATGGAAGAAAAAGAGAGTTGGAAAACTTCACAATTTTTTTTCAAATGATAGGCTCCTTGTCATTTATTTGTTATAACTGATTTACACCACTGCATTTTAGTTTCATAATTAAATTATTTTAAAATATTAAAACTCAATTGAAAAAATCACCAATAATAATACTTTTATGAAATATTGTTAGCATTACTTATTTTAAGAGTAACATGTACTAATTTTTCACATCTTAAACTCACAGATCACTGCAAGCAAATTTTTTTGCTCTTAGTTAGTGATGGCAATTGGGTTGTCCCGCGACCAAATGACCCGCCCCGCCGCGGTCGCCGTTTTATTTGGATCATTGCGGGTCTGCCCGCAGCGGGCTGCGGTCCTTTGAAGACATGACCAATCCCGCCCCGCCTAATATATGCGGTTTAGCGGTCGGCCCGCGGGACATGTCAATAGCACTATAAATTCCATCGTATTATGATCTTTTGACTCTTGCTAACTATCCATCAATTAGCTTAATCACAACTGCTCTCGAGCTGTCTAAAAAAACCCATGTCCTTGACTAATGTACAGAAAAGAACAAAGGTATCTCAAAACAATACCGAAAAACTTCAATAACACATATCAAATTTGCAAGCTCATCATTATTTCAGAACAACATAAAGCCCAATTAGTTGATATACAAAACAGAGCAATCAAACTGAAAAAAAAAAATCATGTCCAAAAAGGATATTTTCAATGTCAAGATTCTACGATCTGTCAATTTGGGGTTCGAGTTCGTATACATATAATATGATCATATAGCTTGTTTATCTTCTTTAATGGCATCGGTTTTGTTTCTTCAAGTTTTCTTCTGTCTCTAAACAACCTGCAGGCGAAAGAAAGAGTTCAGAGTTGCATGTTCCAAGTATTAACCCAAAATCATGTCAACTCACAGGAGCCAACAATATACCAGTGTTCATCCATGGAAGATCTACTAAGATGAGGAGAAGAAGATAATGAATAACTTAGCAGAATCCAAGATGATTCAAAACGAAGACTAGAAGAAGAGATGTTGATCGAAACTCGGAAGGGACGAAGTGAAGAATCAAAGAACTTTCTGTCGGACAAGTGATCGAAAAGGGATGAAACTCGTAAGGGAAGAAGTGGCTGAATCGAAGAATAATCAAATCGCCTCTCTTTTATTTTGGTTGGTTAAGAGATAAAGTGAAGAACTTTGACGGATCACCCAAATGTCCCGCAAGACCAAAGAAGCCCGTCCCGCGAAAGGCCCAATTCCGCACAAGTCCATCCCGCGAGGCCCGCTGAAAAACGGGTCTAAATACAGCCTGACCAATCCCGCCCCGCAGCAAGCTTTAACGGGCCAGGCCCGCGGGCAATCCTTCAAATTGCCATCTCTACTCTTAGTGTAAGTTCTCATCCAATTTTTTTGCTCTTAGATTTTTCATACATATTAATAAAACATATTAAATATTAACTATTAATGTATTGTTATTGTAATATTTTTCATAATTTTAACCAATAAAATTTTAGTAAACATAATATTTTTTGAAGTTTACAGTTTACTATTAAATAAAGCATTGCAAATATAAAAAAGAGGTTTTTGCCAAAACTAACCCACAACTTGATTTTAATTCCAAACATATACCCAAACTTGAATCAAATGCAAAACTAACCTAAAAACCTAGTGAAATTACAGCTCAGCCCCTTGTGACCAAATAAAAAAACAGAAGCCATTTTTACGAATATAGCCCCAGTAAATCGTCTGAGTCGTCTGAGATGTTGGAAGTCGTCTGGACGACTGAAGTGTAAGTCGTCTGGTACCAGTTTATTTTAAAAATAATTTATAAATCTTGTAAAAAAATATTTTGATGCGTAAAAAATAAAAATCAAGTAATTATAAACAGTTTTAACTGATATAAATTAAGATATGATAAAATTGATTTGTTTTGAAGATAGATGAGTGGAAGTAGTGAATCATGAAATACTTTGGTTTAGGAGTTTGGCAAACATATGTTGTAGTATTGTATGTATTGTTAGGGTTAGATTTTGGAAAACTAAAATGTTTTTTTTCAAAAATTAGTTTTCACCTATATGTGTTTATTTCTGTGTATAGTAAACACTTTTCAAGTTTGATTTGGTTTTATAAAGTGTTTAATTAGATAATTAAGTTTAGGGGTTATGTTTAGGGTGTGGACGACTTATATTTCAGTCGTCTGTTGAATAATTTACCCGGACGACGTATATTTCAGTCGTCCAGACGACTTACTTGTAAGTCGTCTGGAAAGTCTTCTATTTTAGTTTCCCGCTAAAAATATTTAATTTCCCGCTAAAAATATTAAACTCTTTTGGACGACTTACATGTAAGTCGTCTGTTTTAATTTCTTCACCAGACGACTGAAATGTAAGTCGTCCAGGAAGTCGTCTGAGTCAAAAATATTAAATCTAATTGGATTTTTTGTCTCTCTATATAAAGAAAAATTTACACATTCTCTCTCCTCCTCTCAAATGGCTGCAACAAAAATGTAATGTTCATCATTCTAAAACTCTCCAACCTCTCTCTAATCTCTTTGACTTGAAAACACCAAACTTTATATGAATTTTTCAGTTTTGTCTCATGTATTTCTTACTAATCTATCTCTTTTGCAGGTTTTTAATCAAATGGTACTCATCTTCCACTAATTTAGAGGTAGATCTATTAATTTTAGATATGTATTTTTGTGTGTTCTATAAATGTAGATTTATCTAATCTTCCACTCATTTTCTCTATATTTATGTCATTTGAACGGTTTTGAATATGCAGGTTTTTCAGATCTGGATTTGATGTGCAGGTTTTTCAGATCTGGAAAACTTCTGGGACGACTTACCTGTTAGTCGTCTGGAAGTCGTCTGGAAGTCGTCTGGAAGTCGTCTGGACTTCTTGGAAGTCTTCTGACAAAGTCGTATGGACTTCCAGGAAGTCGTCTGGACTTCTAGGAAGTCGTCTGGATTTTTCTGAGCGTTTTGGTAAGTTCTTATGTCTGATTTTTCTTCATTTGGTAACTTCTTGTTGTATAAAGTTCTTACTTTTTTCCCAAACTAAAACTCTCCAAACCCACTCTAATCTCTTTGACTTGAAAACACTAAACTTTATATGAATTTTTCAATTTTGTCATGTCTTTGTTACTAATCTATTTTTTTTTTTGCAGGTTTTTAATTATTTGGTACTCATCTTCCACTAATTTAAAGGTAGATCTATTATTTTTAGATATGTATTTTTGTGTGTTCTGTAAAGGTAGATTTATCTAATCTTCCACTCATTTTTTCTGTTTTTAAGCCATTTGAACGTTTTTGAATATGCAGGTTTTTCAGATCTGGATTTAATATGCATGTTTTTCAGATCTGGATTTAATATGCAGGTTTTTCAGATCTGGAAGACTTATGGGACGACTTACTTGTTAGTCGTCTGGAAGTCGTCTGGAAGTCGTCTGGAAGTCGTCTGGACTTCCTAAAAGTCGTCTGGACTTCCTGTAAAGTCGTCTGGAAGTCGTATGAACTTCCTAAAAGTCTTCTGGCAAAGTCGTCTGAACTTCCTGGAAGTCGTCTGGACTTCTTAGAAGTCGTCTGGATTTCTTAAAAGTTGTCTGGTCTTGTCTACTCAAGTGGAATCCAAGCTTGTCTTTGTAGATGAATGATCTATAATAGTTTTGTTTGTGGTCTGTTTTATGAATTGCATGTATACTCTTTTAGTTGTGATTTTTTTGTAAAATCTGTAATAATGTTTTCCAAGATGTATTAAATGTGCTAACAATGTGTTTACACATTTACAAATCAAAGAAATAATAGACTTCAGTAGCCTTTTTCTTATCTTTGGATCTCTCATATGCAATAATAAACTCCAATGGCCTTTTTCTCATCTTAATAAACAAGAATGTTGGTAAGAGATGGAAACAAACAATAGTAACTAGTCAAAGCATATCATATTTTTTATAAGTTTGCATTGAAAAACTTAGTCAAATTTAGTAAAACTAAGGGAGAGAACATATTTTGTAAATATGAGTTTTACATATCTTGAAGTTACTTATCACTCTTAAAAATACAAGTTATTCAAAAACTAACGTAGAAGACTTAAAAACTAGTGGAGAAGACGCGGACGACTTCAATCTAAGTTGTCTAGACGACTAAACTATATGTCGTCTGGTCAACACAGAGGTTATTTTTGCAATTGACTTTGAAATCTGTTATTTCGGACGACTGAAAGTTAAGTCGTCTACTATTGTTTGGTTAAAAAAAACTCCAAAAAAGCTAGACGACTTACATTTCAGTCGTCAGAGGTTAGTTTTGCATTTGACTGGATTATTTCAGAAGTTTGACTTTTTGGACGACTTACATTTCAGTCGTCTAGTGAAAATTAAAATAATAATATTTTTTTAAAAGTAGACGACTTACAGTTAAGTCGTCATAGGTTAGTTTTGCAATTGAAAAAAAAAACTTCAAGATTTAATTATATACAGACGACTTATAATTCAGTCGTCCACGAGACGACTGAAATGTAAGTCGTCCAGGATTTACGAGGTTTGACCAGAATATCGGAAAAAAATCCTGGACGACTTACAATTAAGTCGTCTGGTGGACGACTGAATTATAAGTCGTCTGTGTATAATTAAATCTTGAAGTTTTTTTTTCAATTGCAAAACTAACCTATGACTACTTAATTGTAAGTCGTTTACTTTAAAAAAAATATTATTATTTTAATTTTCGCCAGAAGACTGAAATGTAAGTCGTCTGGGGAAGTCAAACTTCTGAAATTATCCAGTCAAATACAAAACTAACTTATGACGACTGAAATGTAAGTCGTCTAGGTTCTTTGGAATTTTTTTTGAAACCAAACAATAGTAGACGACTTAACTTTCAGTCGTCTCAGGTTACAGATTTCAAAGTCAATTGCAAAAATAACCTCTGCGTTGACCAGACGACTTCCAGGTAAGTCGTCTACAGCCAGACGACTGAAAGGTAAGTCGTCTACAGCCAGACGACTTCCGAACAGATCTGGAAAAAAACTCGATGTCATACCTTAAATTGGTGAGATAAGTTCCTTAGCATACATAAGGCTTCTCCAAGCACACAGAATCACAAACGGAAGTCACCCACCCATAATCGTTAGCTTCTATGACTCTATGAACCATAAAAATTTTAGAATCAAAATCTTGGGTTTTTTTAGCTCATTGTGGAGAGAAAGTGAGAGATATGTTGTGTTTAGTTCACAAGAATGGAAAAAGAAGAATGGTAAATCGATTTTGGGAGCATTAAGAGCTTCAAATTGGTTGTTCATGGTGGTTGTGGTATTGATGACAATGACAATCTTGTAATTACTTGAAGATGATGAGGGTGAGAGAGTAAAAATGTCATTTTCGAAAAAAAAAAAAAAATTGATGGTATTTTCGTAAATTATATGAACTTGTGGGGTGAATAGGGCAAAACCAATTTAAAAAAAAAAAGAGGTTAGTTTTGTGTTTGACTTTAAGTTGTATGTTAATTTTACAAAAATCTCTATAAAAATGTATTATTTTGAAACATTTTTTTTAAAACATGGATCTTTTCAGAATGGATGGAGTACAAAAGATCTTACACCCAAAGAAAAAAAAACAAAGTAAATTTAGGAGTAAAAAGGTAAAAAATGATTTATTTCCATCTAAGAAAAAGAAAAAACAGAGAGCGACGACCTTTAAAACTTCTCCATCTCAAGTTCCCTCTCTCTCTCTCTGGTTATCTCGATTTGTCCTCTTCACTGAAAATTTAGGTTCTTTTAATCTTCTCCGGAGCAATCCGCCTTTCGAGCTTCAAGCCTTTAGGTATGTTAATCTTATGGGTTTCTTGCTTCCCGTCGTATTAGGGTTTATCTTTGCCTATCACTGGAAAATAGCAAATTCTCGTTTCACAATTGTTGTTGTGATGCAAAAAGGTTTTAGCTTTCAATCTGGGCTTCTTAGAGAACGAAACCCTCTGCTCTGCTTAGATTCTATTTGATGATATCTGCTCTCATCTGCTTTGAAGAAAGAAAAAAATCAAAACTTTATTTTAAGATCTCAGCATTGCAATTAAACCAGACATGACTTATGCTTTCTTCTTCTTACTTGCTGAGTTTCTGTTTGCAGGTCCAGAGGCTTGTTTAGCTTATGAAGGATGAAAAATTCTCAGTTCTTGTCTCTTATCTGGTAAGCTGAGTTCTGTCTTCACAGTCTCTATTTTTTTTGTAATGGCAGATCAGGAATTGACATTGCAATGGTTTTGTTTGTTTGTTTGTTTGCAGAATGCTATAAAGTTCCCTTGAGTTTGATCTGGTCTCTGAGATATTTAGCTTATAATGGACTGTAACAAGGAAGAGGCCTCCAGGGCAAAGGCCTTGGCAGAGAATATGATGCTGAGAGGTGACTTCCCCAAGGCTCAGAAGCTTGTGATGAAGGCTCAGAGGCTCTTCTCAGGTCTTGACAGCTTGCCCCAAATGTTAGCCGTGTGTGATGTACATTGCTCCGCCGACCAGAAAATCAACGGTCTTGAGAACTGGTACGGTATTCTTCAAGTTAAGCATTTTTCCGACGATGCTGCGATCAAGAAGCAGTACAGGAAGCTCGCCTTGCTTCTCCATCCTGACAAAAACAAGTTTGCTGGCGCTGAGGCTGCTTTCAAGCTGGTTGGGGAAGCTAACAGGTTGCTTGCTGACAAGGAGAAACGGAGTCAGTATGATATCAAGCGCAGGATCAATTCACAGGTTGCTAGCAGACAGTGGAATGCAAACTCTGGAGCTGCAAAGAGTGGTGGTGACAGTACAGTTAAGAAGGAAACGTTTTGGACGTGTTGTGATTGTGGCTATAAGTATAATTACTTGGGACAGTATGTGAACTCCAAAATGTATTGTTCCCGTTGTCAAAGGTCATTCATGGCCTACGACGTTGGGTTTAATGGAGTGCCGCCTAAACCCAGCACTAGTCAGAAAGAAGTTCAACATCAGGGACCTTGTGGCACTCCTGTGAGTAGAAACGTGGAGTCTACTTGTGTTCAACCAGGAAGTGTAGCAGCTGAAGTTGATAAGAAAGAATCTGCCAAAGAGAAATTCAACGAGAAGAGTGGAGGAGGTGAGAAAAATGCTGAAGTAAGAAAACCCAAAATGGAGGATGGATCGATGAAGAATGATAAACCCAAGGAAGGTGAGGAGAAGGTGGACAATGTAGCTGATCTACCCAAAGCTGATGGTTTGAAGCCACAACCTGAGGTTACAGAACCAGAAAAGGTTGCATCAAGATCTGTCCCTGATGAATCAGTTTCAAGGACTAGTCAGGCAGCCTCAGTGAACAAGGGCAAAAGAAAGAGGAGAGAGATTGGTGAGGAGACGACTGAGGTTAGAACAGATTCAAAGGATAATAGTAGGAGGACATCTCCAAGGAAAAGGCAGCAGGTTTCTAGCGGAGAGAAGGGAAGAAGTGATGGTGCTTTAAGCCCTCACACCAACAGGTCAAGCTCAAAAGTTGGATTAAAATCTGAGCGAACTACCAAAAAACAAAAGTTAGGTGTTGGATCATCCAAACGTCTTGCTTCTGGTGGTTCTTCCGCCCCTTCATGTGTTGTTAATGGAAAGGCTAATAAAAGGGTGGATTCTGGATATCAAGAAAGCTTGTCAACGGAAGACAATAACCACAAGCCTGTTACGCATGATTCACCTGATCCAGACTTTCATAATTTTGAACTGGCAACAAGCTCTTTTGCTGTCAACCAGGTGTGGTCTCTGTATGATCCGACTGATGGTATGCCTAGGTCTTATGCTCGTATTACAAAAGTGACTGAAGCTGAGTTCAAGGTGTGTATTACGTGGCTTGACCCCTTAGAAGATGATAGTGATAACTCTGTTCCCATTGCTTGTGGAGTTTTCCAAGATAGGGAGCCACAGGAAGTAGACGACCGTTTGATATTCTCTTGTCAGATGCTTCATGTACCTGGTGACAGCAACACCGTTATTTATCCAAGAGCAGGAGAAGTTTGGGCAGTTTTCAGAGGCTGGGATAGCAGTTGGAATGGTAGCTCAGGTATTCATAAAGGAATTTATGAATATGACTTTGTTGAAGTTCTGTGTGATTTTAATGATGTGGATGGCGTTGAAGTGGCTTACTTGGGAAAAGTGGAAGGGTTTGTTTCCCTGTTTCGCCGAAATGTGAAGTATGGATTTCTCCAACTTCAGATTCCGCCAAACGAGATGCTAAGGTTTTCTCACAAAGTCCCCTCATTCAAATTGACTGGAAGGGAGAGAGAAGGTGTTCCTCCTGGGTGCTTCGAATTAGACACTGCTGCTTTACCAAAAGACATGTTCGAGGTTGTAAAGCCTAAAGTTGAAGTGCATGCAAAGAAACATCAAAAACTCAATGGCAATCACAGTTCGTCCTCCAAAGCATCTGAAGGAACATGCTTGAATCATGAAATGAACTCAGTGAAGAAGTCCAAGAAGAGTGTCAAAGCAGTGGATGGCTTGAAACTGCGACAATCCCCTCGTGTTCTGAGTGAAACAAACAACCAAGCAACTTCAAGCCCAAGCCAAGAGAAAGATGAGAAGAAGAGTGCTAACGATGATGTGTCCAGCGGACAGCCAGATGTGTTTTGTTTCTCAGATGAGACGATGACTACACCGAAGAAACCTGCAAAGGTCGTCACTGCAGCTGATTCCTCAAGAATCAGGAGAACACACACATCCACAGGGAACTCAAAGAAGCGTGGGAGAAATGGTGAGTCATTGTCTCAGTCCAGAGGTAGTGGTTTGTTGAATGGTACTGAAAAATCCTCAGTTTCAGAGACTCATGGGCCATCCAGTTGCACAACCAGGCTAGCAAACGCTTATAACTTTGAGAACCAGAGATCCAAGGACAAGTTTCAGATTGGTCAGATATGGGCTATTTACAGCAATGATGACAAAGGGATGATGCCAAGAAAGTACGCTCAGGTTAAAAGAATCGACACAAGTCCTGAATTCAAGCTACACGTAGCACCTCTAGAGCTGTGTCGTCCTCCAAATCTCATGACACATCCTCTGTGCTGTGGCACTTTTAAGTTGAAAACAGGTACAGCAGATGTTCTTGTACCTAGCAGCTTCTCACATCTGATTAAAGCTGTGAAGAAAGGTATAAACAGATACGAAGTGTATCCAGGAAAGGGTGAGATATGGGCTTTGTACAAGAACTGGAACACTACAGATTGTGCCGAGACTGAAGAAGAAGAACTTGAGATTGTGGAAGTAGTTGAAACCAACGAGCAGAGCGTACAAGTGGTGCTATTGACTGCTAAAGTGTGTAACAAGCTTCTCTACGGAAGGTGTGTGGAGACAGTGGCTGGGTTTGTAGACATTCCAAAGACGGAAGGGAAAAGATTCTCGCATCAGGTTCCAGCGTTCAGACGTGAGAGAAGTGGAGACTACGAATGGTGGGAGCTTGACTCTAAAGCACTAATTGGTCTTTAACTCAAAAGAAGCTTAAGTCTCTTTCTTTTTGTTAATCTTGTCTAGTTTAGAATGTGATGGTAGAATGTGATGCTAAACTAAAACATGAAGAAAAGACTGAATATATTATAATAAGAGAGAAAGAAATATATTTTCCGGATTCCAAAAATATAGCAACGGTTTAGATACTTGTTAACATCGATTCAATTTTGGATTCGACTTTTTCTGTTTGATTTTGATTCTCGATTTATATGCATATGCCTACTAATCATACTCTAAAGATCACAGATTAAACTCTGGACCCCTTGGAATATTATAATCATGGATTCACTCTAGCATGATGCTAAATTAAAAACCTGAAGAACATACTGAATTATATAATATAATCACGAGAGAAAAATGTTTGATCAAATTGAATAAATCAAGTGAGATTTAATAATTGAGAAAGAGATCAAGATAGGTAACTGAAACAAATAATCAATCAATCATAAATTGGAAACTAAATAATTTATGGTTGGATACTATGGATTTTGACACCGTTGGCTACAATACTATGATCAAGGCAATACTAGAAGCATGTCAAACAGATTGAGAAGGGAGTATTGTTGTATGAGAGAATGATAAGAAGCTATGTGGAAGATGATTGTCAAAGATCTGTATAAATCTGTAGGTAACCAACAATAGTTTCAATAAACCTTTTTTCTCGAAGTTGAGTAGATGTATAAAAGGTTTTGAACTGGGACCTATCTCAACTACATACAGACTAAAGCTATTCAGATTTATGATATGGTTTCAGGAAAGCTTGTCTTGAAGATAATGGGAAAACAATCTCTGAGATGTTCCGGAAGTTTCCTTTATCATACATATTCCGCTTGGCAACGATGGACTCAGCTTTGGCCTCAGATCTTCTCCAAAGTCCCCTCCATTTGCTCATTGCTGGACGTTCCAGCTCGGTGTTGCTCATGCCTGCCTTGAGAGCAGCAGCACTTGCCTTTGCTTCGCTTATCTTCTTCTGCAAACTTGTGTACTCTCTCCATTTGAATTTCTATCATCAAACAAACGAAAACCGCTGATGAAGAGATCACAGAGTGGTGACTATGTGCTAAAGATATGATAATTTTCTATTTACCTCATTAGTTGTTGTGTTGGTTAAGCAAAGATTGAGGTGATAGGCGAAAAAGCCAGCAAGGAGAAGAGAAATAAGGGCGAAAAACACCAATAAAAGTATTTGGGTGTTGTATGTACCAACTAGCCACTGTTTCGAATACAAACCACATGAGCCATTAGATTACTCTGTAAGTAGGCAACAAAAGAGACAAAGATTAAGTTGTTACTTACCTGTAAAACACGTGGAGCTAAGCTGCGGAAAGAGTTCTTTATCCCGTAATAGGCTGTAAAGAGAGAGAGAATCCATATTCAGCAGCTTCAGATATCAAAAGCTTTAAGATACTAGTTGAGGACAAGGGTCTGGTATGATACTTACTGGTTAAAATATGTACAATGCGAAGTTCTTTTACTCGCCCAGCAAGAATAAACCCAATGGCTACAGCACCGTAGAGACAAAGAAGGAAGTGCCTACAAAACACTAAATAACCATTTATATAAACTATTACCAAGTAGTATCCAATAAAGGCTGGTTTTAAGTATTAGAACGAGACCTTACCATAAGAGAAAGGCCATGAAATATTTGGTATTCTTTTCGCCGATACAGTTATTCTGTAACATGAAGCTTGGTATCAATCACACTATCAACAAGTAGAGTTAAAGATAAATTCATTTTAAAGCTTTGGGGCTGTTGTACAAACCATCCACCCACAATGATGATCAAACCGCGCCACACAACGGTTGCAGATGCTGCAGTGCTTGGATCTAGCTGGTCTGAATGAGAAAACAAACTGTCAAGAAGAGACAACATAACTCGAAGCAAGGGAGCCTACAGGGTATTGAATGTACTCACTTTGGTATTTTACACGTTGGACATTCTTTCTCCGAGTAAATGATATCATCATAAGGGTAAGCAGAAACGTACTGCGAAACATTCTTAGCGTTCACAGTCCCTGGATCACAAAAGCTTGTCAGCAGGAAAAGCAAGACGCCAATCATAACAGCCCCAAAGCTCATATACCTACAAAGAAATAAAATTTGAATGAGTCTATGGGTGTTATCATACAAAGTTTTAAAGAAGATAACAAAGAGAAACCATGACTTACTTGTGAACTTCGCCGATGTAGTATCCAGGTATATAGACAAAGGAAGATTTCACAGTTATAAAGTATGTTGATCCAAGAATCACGAGGTATATGATCTGCAATATGTAAAACAACATTTTAAGACACAGTAACAATAACCAATAATGATCCTCAACATGCCCTTCACAGTTAGACTAGTTCAGAACTCAAATCAAAATCAAATCTTTCACCAATAAATTAGATACTTGGATTATTACTCAACTGATCCTAATCCAAAAAAACAATAGCTTTCAATGTGCTCACTAACAAACCAAATCAAAGCAAGAAGTTCAGAAGTACACTAACTTGCAGTAAAGGATTAGGCCGGTCACAGCAGAAACCCTCAACCGACAGAACCGCGTCCGTACCCTTGGAACCAAACACAAACTCAACAAACCTCCTACATGAAAAACAACAACAACACGATCACCAATCCCTATTCACAACACAAAACAGAGTTGCAGTGAAAAGGAGATGTACAGTAAGTAATCCCAAGCGCCGAAAGTGAGGAAGTAGTGAATCCATCCAATGGGAGTGCCTTTGAAGATAGGAGAATGGCCACAGAGGAAGGAGACAACCACCGTTAACGTCACCATACCATGACACACCAAAACCCATTGTACCTCCATCGAATTCGAGAAAACAAGAAATCTCCGATGTGGGTTTTGATCTATTTGCCGATTTGAATCAGAAAGTCGAAATCTTTTTATCCCTCTCCCTAGAGAAATTTTCTCCAATAATCTAGGGATTTGAGTTTTGGGGATAAAGGTTACTTTTTTATTTTGTAGAGAACATTATTGCAACACTTTTTTATGTCTTAATAAAATGTTGTCTGAACCTTTATTAATGTGTATTAAAAAAAACAAAAAAATTCTTTCTTTACATTATGTTTTCTAGATATCAGAAGGGTCAATAGAATCTTCGATGATTTGGACACAAGAGCCAACAGATTCTCCCTTGGACATAGCCTCAGCAAGCTTGGATCGAGCCACCTCATGGCGACGTAGAAGCAGTATAGTGTTGAGTACTGACCACCTCACTTGTGAGTCTGCTTTCTTCTGTGTGAACCCCAAACTCTTCACCAAACCATCTAGCTGTTTCCATCAAATACCATTTTAGCATGTAAACTTCAATGATCAGAAGAGTTGGGTAGGGAGAAAAAATGGGACCTTGCTAATGTCATCAAGACCACCTTCAGCATAACCATAGAGGAGATACTCAGTTGCTACACCGGCAAGTGCAATGCATGAGAATCTGTTCAGCATCTGGTTACAAACTCGTTTTGTTAGAGCGCTGTGGTGTTCAGAAGAGTGTATATAACTAAGCAAAAGCAAAAGAAAAAAACATACTGTGGCTGAGACTTTGCCAGCATTAACCTGTGTGTTTCAGAGTTGAGAAACAAAGTATTAAAAGCTTTGGATTTTTGAATGAGAATGAGAAAGAGAAAGAGAGAGGTTGTGTGTGTACTTCTTCAAGGAACTCAAAGTCTACAAAGGCTGAGCCAGCTTGAATGTTGAGAGAACCTTCTTTCTGTAAAGCTTCAAGACTTGAGAGCGTGTATCCGCGTGGGAGGATACCGACTAAGTAGGCCACCAAGAAATGACCTGCTTCATGCTGGCATTATAGAAGATTCTCAGTTCAATGAAAAGTGATTGATAAGTGGAGTGAAAATGTAGGTCTTAACTTGAACAACTCTGTTATGGTATCTTTGGCTGAACGTATGACCAATTGTATCAAGAACCAAGCTACCGATTCCACCATTAAACGAGACCTATAGATAAGAGGCTTGCATCATTAATGGTCTATGAAGAGACAAAGTGTGTGTGTGAGTTTTGAGTTGAGCGTTACCAAATCCAAAGTCCACAGGAACAAAAGACCAAGAGAGATATAGAAAAGCTGTTGAGAGCTCAAGTCTAAGGCTCTCCATGCAACTACCCCTCCTGAGACACCAGCTATCTGAAGGTTTCTTTCAATGGAACCAAGTGTTGCATCTGTTGGGGAGAGTAGTGAAGCTGCGTTGATGCCATTCAGTTTCAGCTCATCCAATGTGTAGAGTCTCTGAGGCACCTAGAAGCTTAAGAAACTAAATGATGCATTCCAAAGGGACCAAGAGCCATAGAAGGGGGAATCACATTGATATTACATAGTATATATACCTGCCTTGCTGCTCCAAAACAACGAAGCCCACCAGCTTTTCCTTGGAGATCTTTGACAAGTGACAAAGCAGCTCTCTCGTTTCCACTAGACAACTCTGAATCCACTTGCTCCAACGCTTGTCTTCTTCTTGACAACGCTGTTTCAGATGAACCAACAACTATGCATCTGTAACAACCCCTAGGGAAGACTATATACTTTTGCGGGTGTGAACATTGAGCTAGTCCCACACTATGAAACAACATAACCATTCAGCAACAAATCTGTAAAGCTAATACTGATTCAGATGAAGTATTCATCAAATGGGACTCAATGTTAGGGACTTTTTTTTTGGGGGTTATTAGCAGCGGCGAATATGAACCATTGGTTCTGGATAAAACAACTTTGGTTGAGTAACATATCAACCATTGGTTACTGGAACTATTCGGGTGTTCGTAAAGTTTTCAGTTAATTCGTTAATAACTGCTATGCTTGCCCTCCTTTCAGTACACATAAACTAATGACATTTACCAATATATCTATTCTATTAAAACACCTGTTTGACCCATTGATAAAAGTTGGATCCAACAACTATTTTTAACGATACATACCTTTTTAATGTGATAACTACTATGCTTTTTTAATTTTCAAAACTAACCACCACATCATTTTTTTTTTCGAAAATAACCACCACTCCTTAATAGTAGGAAACCTCTATTTATATGCAACTTCCGCTTTTACAAGTTATTTTCTATTTGATCGGGACCATTTAAAATATATTTAATATTCTAACCCACATCATTATAGAAAAATATAAAAAAGATGAAAAGACGATGTGAGTAGATCAAACCCAGGCTATGTAAACATGTGCGTGCTGTGTTCCACTAGGCCACCGATTTTTTTTTTGCAAATTATTGATTATTATTTATTAAGTCTGTGAATTAATCATGCTATTAATAATTAATTAAGTATGTTTAAAGAGGAAGGTATAGCATATATTACTCTATTCAAATTATAGACTACATGTAGGGGCAAGAGTTCGGGTTCGATTCCAACTATTCAGATACTGGTCTTTAGATGAGAGATTAAAACCTATTTGGATATTTATAAATTTTAGTTCGGATTCGGTTTGGATCATTACGGGTTTTCAAATACGGGTACTCATTTCAACTATGTTAAAATATTAAAATCCAAATATACCATATCTATTCTATTAAAACGGTAGTATGACCCATTAATAAAAGTAGTGTCCAACAATTATTTTCATATATCAATTTTATTAAAACATAATTAACACTAACTACGTTGTAAGTTAAATAACTTCCACTATAAACTCCTAAATAATAGGGACCCACTTTTTATATAGCTAAAACTGCCGAGTTACTTTAATTCCATAGCTTTGGTTTCTTATATTATAGTTTTCTATAGCCCACGCCATTTTTAATACAACTAATGCCATATCATTTCATTAAACAAAAAGTACCCAGTAAAAAATATTTCAAACGATGAAGATACCCAATACGATGTGATCTAAAGAAGAGTAAAATATATTTATTTTTATTTTAGCATTTTATTAGAAAGAAAATTAACTGCCATAAATTAAACTAATAAACAATATCCTTAGAATTTTATTAAGCTTACATCAAACATGCAAAAATTTGTGATAACAACTTTTTGCAGGTTATTTTAAAAAGCACTAGATTCTAGCGGGTATATTTTTTGTTTTAGTTTTTTTTTTTTAAATTTAATTTTTAAATTTGTGCTTTTTGTAATAATATTATGTTTAACATTAATTTAACTACCAAAAAATATATTAAATTAAATTAATATAAAATATAATATGATTACAAAAAAATACAATTATAAAATTTAAATTTTTCAAAAAAGATAGAACAAAAATATTTTTACATAATTTAAAGGGCGGGTATATTTGTATTTCAATATTTTTACATAATTTTAATGGGTATCCGTATTTAAACTAAACCCGTAATTATCCAAACTGAATCCGAACTAAAATTTATAGATATCCAAATAGGTTTTAATCTCTCATCTAAAGACTAATATCTGTATAGTCGGAATCGAACCCGAATTCTTACTCTATAATATGATCACAGATAAAACATAAATATGATTACAAAAAAATACATATATGATACAAGAAAAGACACAAGTACATATGAAACTTGATTTATTTAATATATTTACAAAAATAATCTATTCTATTAAATTCATATCATACAAAAATATAATTATACAAACACACAAACATATAAATTATATTAGACAAATATTTTTAAAACAAAAGATATACCCGCCCTCTCGAGGGCGGGTCAATATCTAGTACACTAGTAATTGCTCAAAAAAAAAATACACTAGTAATAATCATATAGTATCACACTGCAAACGTGTAAACACAAAGATATAATTTTATTAAATTAATAAATAAACTGAAAATCTTCACTGTTCAGTGATTACATATTGCAGCATTGCATTATCGATATGCTATTCAATGGATTAATAATCTAAAAAAAATATAAAATCATTTAAAAAATAAAATAATAGTTATGCATCACCATCTGAATAGCGCGTAACTTGTTGTAGACGGTTGCCTCGACGCCGAATACATGTCCTAATTCCACAATACAAGAAAACGATCAAGCTGCCTATACCAAACGTTATACCAAACGCCATGGCACCATATATGCAATTGTTCATATTGTTTCTTCACAAAACAAAAACTTGTTCTTTCTGACTTTATTTTTCTAAGTCAAGATAGAACTAAGCTTGTCTATATATATGGCTAACCTTATTAGAAATAGGAAAAAAAAATAGACATGAAAAATGAATACGTTCTAAAAATTTCAACAAGTGAAATTTTCTAAATCTCTTGGAAGTCTTTGGCAAAAAATTTAAATTATGCATGTGTCATTAAGGAATATTAACAGAAAAACTGGAAATTTTACCCTATTCACAAACGTTTGATGAAATATTTTTAACTGATTTGGTCGAATACGTCGTTTAAAAAAAAATAACTAGGAAAATTTGGAAAATTTGGAAATATATCATTTTAGTTCTCAATTAAAAGTAAAGTATTTGTGTGTAGATGTTTGTAAACTAGTATGCAGTGGATATACATACATAAAGTAAACTAGTTTACAAACATATACCATCTAACAAATTGTTTAGAAGAGCTTTGTTTACTCTTGTCTTATAGATCTTCATGAATCAATACACAAATCTTTAACAAGCAAGCAAGAAGACTAAAGAAAAAGGAAATGAACCAGCATAAACATGAATTAATCAGGATGATTGTTGAATTTGATGATCCAAGTCTCAATTCAAATAAATGCTGTCCAAGACTGCGTAACCAGCAGCAACACCACCTTCATCTGATGAAGAGACCTTTGTGCGCATCAGATAACCACTGTGCTCGTTTATTATAACTCTCTCCTTGTTCCTACACAGTTTCATTTGCTCAAAAGATTATGCCATAGATTCAAGTAGCGATTAAAATATAAAGCAATGCCTAACTCTTTCTTATTTCTAATATGTACCTGAGGTAAGCCCCATAGACTCCAAGTTCTGATATAGCTTGATCTTTATGGTAAACACCGTCTCGCAGCAAGAACACGTTTGACACTTTTGGGAATATCCTCTGCATTAAGATATACGCAGCGTTTTCTTCCTCTCCTTCTCTCTGCAACCTCAGAAGATTCTCCCTCACATCATCTCCATATATGTTGTTACCTCCCCCTTCTCTCTGAGGCTTCATAACAAACAACTCAGGTTTCTCAATAGCTTTCTTGATGATTTCTGGATCGTCCAAGCTCCATAGCCCAGCAAAGCATTTCCTAAGCTTAGCTATGTCATCTTTGTTGTCCATAAACCTCTCGAGAACACCTGGTTTAGCAAGTTCTTGCTGGATCTTCTTGGTGCCAGCTAAGTGATAAGCTATAGAAGGGCACTTGACAGCTGAGGACTGCTCTATAAGCAACCTAGCATTCCACTCCTTCAAAAAAAATCACAATATCAATTCAGAACTTCCTTAACAATAAGGTCAAGCGACAAGATAGTTCACTTACTGATTCAGACGGATAATCTCTGGGAGTATAGCCTGATCTATAGTAAACCACAGAGACAGCTTGGCCGCCACTGCCAACAACAAAAAGACTATGTAAACATAGTTTTCTCAAGAATCAATGCTTTTGAAAACAGACAAACTACTTACACAGTAAGGGTTCCATCCTCATGTACACGCCCTTCAGTTTCAACTTCTGCTAAACTCTTCCTGATGGTTACAATATTGTGCGTGTTTTGAAGTTAAGGAAGAACTACTAACAACACAGTTTTTGACGGTACAAACATAAGTATAAAAAAGTCTTAAGTTGATTAAAAAGAGGATATTTTTCTCTTAAGACACTGCTTAGCCAATGTTGATCGTACATGTTGCGTTCATCCGGCTGCACAACGACCATAACTACCGCTCTGAAGCAAAGAAAGATTAAATCTTTAAACATAAAAACCATTGGAAACAAAGCAGTTCATTCTTGGTTCTTTGGTTAAGGGTCTAACCTTGGGTTATTGTACTCCAACCAAGCTTTAGCCATTGCGTCAGCGAACTGACTCGTGGATCCATTTCTAGGTACACGTTTAGAGTCTAGCCCAAGATGATCCCCATGAGATCTAAGCAATGACCTGCAAACAAAGGTAAGAAGTAAAAAAATGTAACCTTTTACCTAACTTGATGCAATCAGAAGATGTGGACATACTGGTGTAGCTCGGTAACAAGACGACCAAAGCCTGGAAAGGAACACGAGATAGTGTTCATCTCTATCTGAAGAAGTGACTTAGTTTCCTCGTCAAGCATATAATCAGACCGGTGCAAACCCAAACGAATCTCCTCTCTCTTGTTGCTCTCTAGCATCTTGGAGTGTATCTCAAGAAGTCTAGATGTAAAGACATCAGCTTTTCTCGTTCTACACCAACATAAAGAGAAATCAATCAAGATTCAAAAAGGCATGGTCTTGTACTTTTAAATGCAAATGCTAAAACCTGGAGAGACTATCTTGTATGAACTTGCCATCCAAGCTGATACGATCAACCAACTCGTTGAAGATGGGAGCAACTTCGCAAGCTTGGTTCCAGTAACTTTCAGGGAATGGAGTCGGTAGCAATGCAATGGGGGCGTGCATCATCCCAACCCCTGGAACTGTTCCTGATCTCTGTAAATCAAAACACAATGATCAATCAATCAATCAATCAGGTACAAACGAGATTCAAAGATTTTGACTTTTGCCTCAAACGTTGAACCCAACATCAAAAGACAGGAACTTTACCTGATGAGTTTTGTCACCGACAACAAGGCCGTGAAGGGAAGACCAGACGAGAGCATCGTAGACCAGTTTCTGAACAAACCCATCGTCGAACTTTCCGAAATCGAGAATGGGTTTCGGCGATTCCATCGTTAGTGAGCTCAGACACCTTAAAGGTGGAGGCTTTCTCAGATTTAAATGGAAAATGAAGCTTTGTGGATTGAGTTTAAGGGAAGAAGACAAAGTAGTAGTGGCAATGAAAGTGGAGGAGGAAGAATAAGACAGGGAAGAGCAGCCACCGACCATTTGCAACCGTAAGCTTTTTGGAAGATGAGATCACATCTCCGTCAAACTAAGCTCACTTATGACTTTTTCCTCTTTTTCTATTATTCCTCGAGGAATAATATATTCTTTTTAATAATATCAATTTGAGAACAAAATCTTTGACTAATTGGTTTTAATTTTTTTATAAAGTATTTCCTTCATTTTAAAAATGGTCCATATTTTTAAAAAGTTTCAAAATGTATATATACATTTTTATTAGCTGGTGAGACATTGTGAATTTTGAAAATATTAATTGTGTTTACTAAATTTTAATTGAATAAAAGTTATAAAATAGTTAATCATAAAAGATAATTTATTTTTCTTACTACGTATGAAAATTTTAATTATACATTTTTTTGAAACTTGAATATTTTATAAGATTATTTTTATGTGTATTAAAAGTATTTTATATAGTGTTAGTATAATAAATGAAAATGTTGACCCAAAAAATAATATAATAAAATTTGTCGCGTTAAGATGCCTTTTCAACACTGTCCATTTTATTTTAAATAAATAATAATCTCACAGAAAATTCTCTTCTCCAACCACATCTACTAAAGAACCATTGTTTGGGCAACATTTAAAACATCTTCTTTTTTTCATGAAGTGGTTAGGTAGGTAAGACTGGTCAGTAGTTAGTTGAAATTTGTCTTCTTATCTATAGGATTCTTAGCTGTATACAAATTGAACTTGGGGATATACATTAAGCAATGATGCAAGGAAAAAAAAAAGTGCATGGGGACACTTTGGATAAAAGAAAATCTGTCTTTTTGTTTTCCTCCACATCACAACACAACACAACTCTTATCTTTTAAAAGGTCCCACTACTTAAAGACAGTATGTTACACTTGTTGCCTGATCAAATGTAGTAGAAGAGATCAAATGTAAGCAATAGAAACAACACAACCTTTCTCTGTTAATGGAACTACAAAAACAAAACAGAAAACTGGTTTGTTTCTTTCTGATATCTTTGTACTTACTAATCATTTGCCTAACAACTCTAGGGCCTAATCAGATAACATTCAGGCTTACATTGCAAGAGAAAAATAGAAGAAAGCCAATTTGTATAGAGATTACTGACTAGCAAACAAAAAATCAGAGGGCAGGTTGGATTTTATCCTTTGTTGGAAGTTCAATCCAGCCAGAGTCGTCAGCAAGCTCCTGTATGGAATAGAGACTTCTCAAAGACTCAGATGTCACGTACAAGCACCTGCAGAAAGCAACAAACTTTAAGATTACCACTAAGTTGAATCAATTTTTTAAATGTAATACCAATTAGTTATAGCCTAGAAACAATCATAGATTCCTACTAATGCCCCTATTGCAAAGTGAAGAGAAAGAAAAGAATCAAAGTATGCTTTACCTCTTTTTTCTTGTCTACGGCTACTACACTGCCTTTAGAATCATATGCTTCAAATTTCTGAAGACAGAATCAATCTCCAGAACTCAGCACAGCTTCAAATGCAATAGAAACAAACTGATGAATTAAAAGTAACACTGACCTGCTTTGTCAGAAACTCAAGTGTCAGCTGTATGAAAGCTTTATTGAGGTCCGTCCTGTATCTAAGGAGTTGTCAAAAAGAATGAAAAAAAAAAGAAAACAATGGTTAGCTTGTTGCTTCAGATTCAACAACTGTATTGTATAAACACTTACCAATCTAGCTTGTAAAGTCTTGATTTTGATCACCGCCTCAACCATTTTCCCGTAAACAGTACCCCACATGGCTTCTCTTTGTCTAATTTCGTTCTTCAATGCTTGCCTACATTGAAAAAGAAACCAAACATTGAACAATACTTGACCACAGTCTCTTATAATACTAAAAACTGATGATCATTTCGTTGGAAAGCTTACTGAAAACAACATCCTTTCAGTTAAGTTTTTCATTATTGTCTTCTGGTCACCATTGGCCATCATAATGTTAGTCTGATGAAAACCATGCGTAGTTAATTCAAGGTAATTTGCAAAAAAAAAAAAATCACTATAAGAATCACAACCAACAGTACAAGTACATACCTCTTTGTATAACTTTAGTGCTTCAATGTAGAACTTATTCTTTGAGTAACCAGTCTTTGTTAACTTTGCGATAGCGTAAGCACTTCTTAGCTGAAATTTAGAGTTTTGACATGTTATTTGTATATGTTCATATATCTCTCGGTCTAGACAATGCATGAAGATGTTTCAACCTCCCGTATAAAATCCTCTTTTGTTGTTTTCCAACCGCTCCTTTTGAAACATCTACAATTCAAAAGAAAGTGGTAGTACAAACTCAACTCTAGAAGAGAAACTATGCTCTGCCTTCCAATGTCTAAATACTAGATTATACTAAAACACTTCCTAAAGTGATTACCACTGAAAAAAATGCAGAAATGAGTCTGGTGATTACCGTTGTAGTCTGAAGCAAATGTGTTTTGTAGCTCTCATATAAGCGTGAATAAACGCTTAATCCATGAGTGTCAGGAACTGAAACATGCCAATTACATTACTCAAAAGCACACTACATTAGAGTCAAATCAATGGAGAAAGGATTCACAGAAGGTGACAAAGCGAAGAATGATAGCCCTCCTCCAAGTTGGAGGCTCCAACACCCTAATCTCAACTCATCTCCACTCTGAATCCAAGAGAACTCATTTCCACTTCGAAAACTAGAAAACAAACGATGAAACCTGATCAAAGTTGATTCCTTTTAGCTCAATCCAAAGAGGAATAAGCTTAAAAATTGAATCTTTTTGCGTCAAAGCGAGGCAAATGGAACCATAAAGCTTCCTAAATCGCAATCAAAGGGAAGACCAATCTCACGGAAAGGAAGAAGATTCTGTTTGAAGCCTCCTCACGAGCGCCATTCTCGAGAAAAAAAAGAAACTAGCTTTCATTGATCTCAAACTCCATCGGAGGATCGTTGTCTGTTCGTCGACTTCGGTCGGGAGGGTTTAAGGCGGATTGGGTTCGCTGTTTCGCGGAGCACCGTATCTCAATGTGCTCTTCTGTTTCTGTAAACGTGAGGGAGAACGTGTGTCAATGGGTTCTTTTTTTTTTTTTTAATTTCTTACACTAATTTATACTCTCACATAAATAACACATAGAGAACGTGTGTCAATGGGTTCAAGATTTAATAAGCGCTGTCATAAACAGATCAGCACTACCATAAACAAATATTCCCTCCGTTTTTTAATATAAGTCGTTTTAGAGAAATTTTTTTGTTCCAAATTATGTCGTTTTCGGTTTTCTATGTAAAATTTATTAATAATTAATGTTGTATGACCAATGGTAATATATTTTCTATTTTTCTATTGGTTAAATTGTGGTTAGGTAAATAATTAATGATGTTTTTGTTTAAAAAATATAAAAAATTAATGATTTTCTTAATCTACGTGCATAACTATAAAACGATTTATATAAAAAAACGGAGGGAGTATAAATTAGTGAAAGCAGCGAAAGTAACAAAGATTAAAAGCATTCATCTAATAAGAGCAACTCATTATATATAAGCTAGCGAAAAATGCAGAATTCTAACCATTCATCTAATGAGAGCAACTAGGGGTGGGCGTTCGGGTACCCGTTCGGGTTCGGATCGGGTATTTCGGATTTTCGGGTATTTCGGTATAGAGGTGTAGAACCCGTTCGGGTATTTCTGTACTTCGGGTCGGGTTCGGGTATTTTAAGTTCGGTTTCGGTTATTTCGGATCGGGTTCGGATATTTAGATTTTGAAGAAAAAAAAATGAAAATTTTCATTTCTCAAATTTCTTGTATTTAAATATATAACTTTTCACTTAACTATTTTTTATTTTTAATAGATTGCATGGTTAATATATTTGGACATAACATTTTCAAACTAAAAAGACATTAATTTGGTTATTGTTTTTAAATTTTGGATGTAACTTTTTGTTAATTGCTGAAATAAGAAGTTTGACATGCATTTTAAGCGAATAGCAAATCATCTTCTACGTAATTGTATGTATATCATATGAATTTAAAGTATGTGTAGTATCAATATAAATATTTTATATAAAATGAAAGATGTAAACTATAAATATAAGATTAATTATCATATGTTCGGTTATTTTCGGATATCCATTCGGGTTCGGATATTACCCGTTCGGGTTCGGATATCCAATCTCTCCTAATTCAATACCCGTTCGGATATTTTGCTACTTCGGTTCGGATTTCGGTTCGGGTTTTTCGGATTGGGTTCGGGTGCCACTTCGGATTTCGGGTAAAATGCCCACCCCTAAGAGCAACCATATTTATGATTAAACATCTCTTTTTAACTAGTGTCTGATGTGATCATTGCATGAGATCATTCTCAACTGACTCCGCCCTCTTCACAATCATGTGACTAGAGGTTTTACAATTTCCGTCTTCGTCGTCATCCACAAAACTCAGAAACACAAAAGATATTAGTAAACGTGAGGGAGAAGGATTCCGAGCAACTTTATAAACCAAAAAAAGAATGCAAATGCCATACATATTATAGCAATAAAGAGTGATGGCAAAGTCACATCCAATGAACTGCGAAACAGAATCTCCCAACTGTGCCCATATAAGAGAATCACTGCTATAACTGAGGTTTGCATTGCCACCGTGTTAAGTAGCAGGAACACATCGATAGGAAAAGAACGCATGTAAAACCTGCAGCAAATGTTACGTTTGTTATCCAGAGTTGTCATGCCACTATGGTTCTTTGTTAACAAGTCTTTTCTATTAAAGCCTGTATCAAAGCCCATATTATGATCCAATATGAAGTGTTTGTTAACCATGTAACTAGGGTTCGTATCTCCAACCACAAACACTATTTTAGAACTAGAGTTCCTTAGGACATCTCCAACCACAAACACTATTTTAGTGTTAAAACCATACTATTTTAGTGTAATTTCAATATTAAAACCAAAATCTTCTCCGACCATAACACTAAACTTCACACTAAAACTATTTTATAATATTATATGTATTAAGTTTTTTATTTATCATTTATTTAATTGTATGTTTTAGTAATAAAATAAGTGAATAGTGTTTTAGTGGAATGAATAGTGTTTTAGTGTGGTGAATAGTGTCACACCAAATTTGGTGTTTAATTTTAGTGTTGCACTAAAATAATATGATTTTTGTAATTCCATTGGAAAAGATTTGATGCAAAAATCACGCCAAAATAGTGTTTTACAGTTTCATTGGAGCTGGCCTTAGAACTATATATATATGTTGTTAGATGGTTAGTGTCTGGAACTCTGGCTGCCTTAAGAGCAGCCTCTCTACTTCACTCTTATGTAATATAATAGACTCTTTTAGCTCATGGAGACAACGTTTAAATCTTTTCCATTTTCTTTATCTTTTCCGCAATAAAACTCTTCTTACGAGCTATTTCCATTTATGCCAATAAGCTCTTTGAGCATCATCTATCTTAGTTTCAAAACTCTAACATTTAAGGTGGAAAACAGCTCGAGGGAAGAACTAGTATATATGAAGTACCTAACCAAATTTCAATATAATATGTAAAATATAAAGTATTCAACAAAAATTATATATTTAATGGAAGAACTTATGAGTGTTATTCATTATTTTCTGCTAAAAATTTCACATAAGACTAAATAATAAAATAAGCCAATATAAGCAGAAATAAGCAATATCCGAGTGAAATATAAGAAAAAAAACAAAATGATAACAATACTAGTTTGATAACATAGTTAGAAACTATTAGTTGTTTATAAAAACTAGAACAAGGATGCTTATAAAATAGAAAAAATTATCATTTTAGTCAATATGATGATAAAATTAAAATTAATTTTCAGAATACAAAAGTTATGAATCTAACAGAAAATATATGTCAAATTTTGATATTTAAAGAAAAAACCTCAAATATGTAAGTAACAAGTCTCAAATTTACATGTGTTTTCATTAGTGTGCTTGCATTAGTGTCATTGTTCTATTGTAGAATCAATCCAAATTTACATTGGTTACCCATTATCTTTAGTTTTTTTTTTTTTTTGACAGCCCCATTATCTTTAGTTAATAATGTGAATTTCTCAATTATATAATTATTAGTTTCAGAAACATGATACCCATATGTCTATAAAAAAATTAAATAGAAAATCAGAAACATTAAATATTTTGTCAGGGAATATGAATAATAATTTTTGATTACTCATTTGATGTATTCTTATATCATGGATAATCCAGACTTTTTCACATATTAAAAAAAAGTCACAAAACAGGCAAAGACTTCTTGAAACGTGAATTTGTATTTGCATATATCCCTAATAAATCAAACTAATTGTTAACACATCCAGATCAATTTGGGACATTTCCATCTTGTCAATAATTATTTTCATTGTTGATGGAAGATTTCATTGCTTGATCTCAAGAACCTCCTTGATTTTTTTTTCCCACTGTATCCAAATAAAGAACACCATATCAGTGTGAATCTTAAGCTGTTATCACTTATGAGATCACAAAAAAAGCATCTCTTACAGCTTGTCTGCATGGCTTTGTGTATAAGTCTGAATTTGACATCCTGGAATAAGCTCAAGCATTCAAGGAAGCTATAAGCTTTACTAATAGTCACATTGGTTTACTTTTGTTCCTATACCAATTTGAGTACGAGGAATAAGAAGAAAGCTGAAAATATTGAATATGTTTAGTTATATCATCACAGATAGTTACAACAGAATTTGCATTGACAACCCTTCAGTACAATTATAGCTACATCATAATTGTAATTATCTCATTCAAGAACTGCAACACGGTCAATGTTCAAATCGGTTCTGCCATTAGCATTTGAAGACAAAATCACACTGGGAACTTAAGACAAAGAAATGAGACAAGTTAACGCAACGGAATACCTACCTGGACAAAGGACAGTGGATCATACAATACTGAACCAAAGGAAACATATAACATGATCGTTGGTCAAACGTCATGCACTCAAATTCTAAATGAGAAGTTGTTGCTCTACTACTCTTGTTCCACAGGCATGAGCGGTAATGCTCGCATCGAGGCCACTACTCCTTATTCTCGGTAATGATCACATAGCATAATCTAAAGGCCAATGCCAGAATACTTTCTAATATTATTAATTTGTAAGTTCTTACCTTTTCGTTCGGATTAGTAACGAGACTGAGAGAAAACTCCAACGTCGAGAAAACTTATTAGGCTTCACTTCGAGCTATTGCCGTATATGCATTCGTACGGCCGCTTAAGCGTCAGAATCTTTTCAGTATCCTCCAGATATAATGTGTTTCTATTAGAACAGTGTAGTTTCTTTATAACTGAAACTAAAGATTCTTGAATAGTTAAAATGTAAACTTTTTCGGGACATGGTATTTAGTTTGGTTAGGTCTGATAGATGGCGGTAGAAATCGCTTGTTTCATGCGGTTATGACAGAATCAGCTTAAGGCTTAACAAAACAACCACTAAACGCTATCACTTTTTTGATAACTGAAGCTTATTTTGCAGAATTGGAATTTATTTGGAGAAAACTCATTCACACTTATGATATGCGACAATGATATCTGTCTAGCTACTCTGCTAGATCACATATGGCACATATAAAAAAAAAATTACCATAGACCAATAAAAATAAATTTTACTTTTATCAAGCATTTGTTGTTTTAGTTTACTCAATAAAACCGTGCAGTGATTTCACCAACCCATCATCTTCTTTCTTTTCGCCTCTTTTGTGCTTCCGTGAAACATGTTGTTGAAGGCATATTCTCTAAAATCTTATATATTAAAAGAGAAGTCATGACTTTTTTCATGTGTGATTTTTTTTTTAATTTGGACCATCACTTAGAAATTTTATTAAATGTATTTTATTAAGACTAATAATACATAGAATTTTTAAAATACTTTTATCATAATATCTTTTAATATCCTTTTTATTTTAAATATAAATATATTTATTTTAAAAATCTAACAAATCTGTTTTAAAAGATCTTTACAGGATCTTCATTTTCGAAATTATATTTAAATATTTTTCACTAATTTCGAAATTAGTTTGAAATATTATTATACATTAATAAATTCAGTAATCGTTTATAAAATAAAAAATAAAAAATTCTGTAATATTTTATATATTATATAACAATAATCAATCATATTAAAAGAAAATTATTATATTGAGCTAAGTATAATAAAACTGTATTAAATTTATAAATTTTATTTTCATAAGTATAAAAAATTTATGTTCAAAAATAAAATCTAATATGTTGGTAAGATGGATTAAGCAAAATATATAATACATGTATAAAAATTAACATGTATTTCTTTATAATATAAAATCTTTGTAACTACTTTAATCATAATATATTTTCATTTTAAATTCTAATAAATCTGTGTAAAAGTATTTTAACAATAATTTAATGTATTTTAAGTTATCGTTTATAAAATAAAAAATAAATAAATTATATCCTATTTTATCCACTTTATGTCATGATCATGTTAAAATACAATTATTATACTTAAATAAATATGATAAAAGTATATTCAATTGATAAATTTATAAATTTTATTTTCATAAATATAAATTATTTATTTTAAAAATATAATATGATGATAGAACGGCTTAAAATTAACAAACCTTATAATACATGTCTAAAAAGTAACATATTTTAGACTTTTGTATATACAATAATATATTATCTAAATTGAATAAACTTAAAAAAATATTAGTAAAAAGAAATACAGCTTTGAAACACGGGTCAGAATTTAGCATAAATTAAATACAAAATATTTTCAAATATGTTTTTTCATGAATATATTAATTTGCTTAATAACTAAATGCAAATACAATAAGATAAATATATAATAAGAAGTAAAAATACATACGGTTTTAATCAAATGATTGATTATAACATGTAAAATATAATATTATTATATTTGAAATAGTTATATAAACATTTAAGTATATGATTAATGTTAAAAAAATATACCACTAATGTTTAAAAATAATAATTTATGTATAAAAAAAAGTAAAAACAAACACCCGCGCGGTTGCGCGGGTCAAAATCTAGTAATTGATTAAAATAAATAGTAGATCAAATCGGCACTACTATTAACAGATATTAAATTAATTTTGTGTAAGAAATTAAATTAACAAATACTAAAAACTAGAGGCACTAGATAAGATTTGTTACTCTCAAATAAATAACAAATAGAAAACGTTGGTCAATGGGTTCAAGATTAATTAGCGCTGTCATAAACAGATCAGCACTACCATAAACAAATATAAATTAGTGAAAGTAGTTAGACTAACAAAGATTAAATTTAAAGCACTAGAAACGATTGTTACTTTCAAATAAATTTCAAATACAGAACGTGGGTTTATTAGTTCAAAATATTATCGCTGCCATAGAGTCATAGACAGATCAGACTACCATAAACAAATAAAATTTGTAAGAAGTTAAATTAACAATGACAAAAAAAAATAGAACATTAAAAAAGATTCGTCGCTTTCAGAAATATTACAAAATAAAGATCGTGGGTCTATGAACTCGTAATCAGCACTACTATAAAGCACGAGGAAAGATTTGTCACTATTTTATAAAAATCAACCAATAGATATCGTGGATCTATGGATTCATAATCAGCGTTACCATAAACAAATCAGCACTACCATAAGCAAATATAAAATAACGTAAAAATTAAAATTAACAAAGACTAAAAACTAAAACACGTGATTTTTATTTGAACACCTAAAACACATTATTTCTTTTCTACTTTTACGGAATACTTTCGTTCTTTTCTACTTTTACAAAATACTTTCTCCGTTCAGCAAAAAAATAAATAAATTTTTTAGTATTTTTACACATTAAAAAAAAAAATCATTAGGATCACTATAATAAATATCATTTTTATAATATTTTTTTTGTCATCTTTATTTTTATAATTTAAAATTTTAATATTTTAAGTAATTTTTTTTTGATTAACTTGAAGGGTATTTCGAGTATATGAAAAATTCTAAACTAATTCTCCAAGCGGAAGTGTAGCCTACATATTGATTTTTTCTTTGAGTTTTCAAAAGAGTCTTAAGCAATGTATCTATATCTGCAAGACCATATGTAGAATTAGTAATTTCGCACTAGATGAGAATTAATCTTTGGCCTATACCAACATAACGACTGTTCGTCTAATAGAAACCATCAGTCCACCAAAATGTAATTAACCAATAGTGATTCAATCAATAATTTTTTTGAAGTTTACAACTTATTCATAGAAACACACAAAAATATGTCCTTATGAAACATTTTTTGTTCCTAAAACATTTATCTTAGTGGTACGAGGAGTAAAAAATAATATTGTGTCGATGAAAAGATATTAATTAACGCTATCAAAAGTAATTAAGCATTATCATAAACAAATATAAATTAGTGCAAGAAATTCAATTTTTTTTTTTTTTAAAGTTAATTATTGACTTATAAAAAGTAGAAATAAAGAAAAATGAAAAGCAACGGATATATTTTGAATTAAAAACAGAATTTTGTATTTAGAAATATTACTTAACCTACTTTTGTAAAAGTTTTGAAAATATATATTTTATTCAGAATACTGGATGGCTGATAAATATGTTTAAAAAAAACAAACCAAAACCTGATTCAAAAATCTGAAAACAATGACAGCCTAAAATGAAAATAAAACATATCTTCTGACCAATAGGCCAAATCTGGTAAACCTTTGAACATGTACAATTTTATCCAAAAGGGAAAAGGGAATCTTTTATCCCTTTTAACATAACTCCAAGATTCTCGGTCTAGTTCTTGTAATATATAAAGACAAGCAGTGACAGAATAAACAAAACACGTACAAAGACAATCATTTGAGTTGAAGTTGACTTTATAACAGATCAAAGTGCATGTTTGATTTTCAAAGCGATCGTCTTCAATGGAGGTGATTCACTCATGGTCTTGTCCAAGATCACTCAGCACCGCTCTCATGTACTCCTTTGCCCAGGTACATGGGAAACAGTTATCTTGACTGACAGAAAAATGTTTGTCTGTGTGATTTATATCTTGAAAAGATATTTTGGTTTTAAATCACTCAGAGAGATGACATCGAAGTGCTGGACGAGCCATTAAACGCTTCGTTCCTTAAAGCTACAGGTGCTGATAGGCCATACAGAGATGAGATTTTCGCTAGCATGGTATGTCAGTAATAACTAATCAATTTAGGTTTCGACGTATCAAGAGCACATCTAATATATTACTTATTATTTTCTTTAAAATATAGTATTTCATAATAAATTTGATATTTTCTCAAATTTTGTTCCATTTGGAATAAAAATAGAGATGTGTAAAAGACAAAAATGTATATATTTTACTCTGTTATGTAGTAGAAAATTAAAAAGGATTAGAAAAGATTACATTCCAAATTATTTCGAAATGAATTATGGAGTGGAGTTAGATATGTTTTAAGACATTGATGAATTTGTTCATCGTGGAGAAAGTAATATTAACCGTGCATTTTCTGATAGGAAATTGATGGACATAAAGTGGTGAAAGACATCATTTATGGTCCAGGAAAGAAGAAATATAGGTTTTGTAAGGTTATATATACTCGCTTCTCTTTCCGAAGATTTCAGTTTCGTCCTATACACCCTCTGTTTTGAGATAAAGTGTGTGATTTTTATTGTGTTTATGGCTCTTCTATGCACAGAATTTGGCAAAACATCGTATTCTTGGCTTGCCAAGTGAACTAATGAGTAAAGGAAAGCACTTTATCTTGATACGCAATCCGGTTCACATATTGGTAATTAAGCTTCCCAAGCTCACTTCTGGTTATGAAATTCTTCTGAATTGGTTTGCACATGACTGGTGTTAAAATGTTGGACGCCATAAACAATTTAGTAAAAATTCAATAAAAGATAGTTAAAATATTCTGTGGATCCTATATATATCCATATACTAATTCATAAAAATTTGGGGGTTCTCGTTCTTATTGTTTGTTTGTACTTTCATGCAGCCTTCTTTTGATAAGGTAATCCCATTATCATTTCTCGACGTGGGATTGGCAGACTTAGTTTCAATATACAGCGATCTCTGCCAGATGGGAACACCACCACCAGTCATCGATGCAGACGACCTTCAGCGAAATCCCGAGGTTTCATTGCTGTATTATCAATATTGTAACAAGAAAACTTGATTACAAAAAAAAAAAAAAACAAGAAAACTTGATTATCTTATGTAAGAAGATGCATATTTTGTGTATCATCCATCTATTTTCAGGCTACGCTACGTGGTCTTTGTCATGACTTGGATATCCCGTTTCAAGCCTCTATGCTTAAGTAAGACTAATTTGCGTTCTCTTGGATTTAAGCGTAAACATCAAAACAATGATTCATTGTTTGTGTGATAAGAATCTTTGTTCACTTTGAAAACTAAAAATGATTAGGGTAAGTTTTCCTAACACTTTATTTTATTAAAATTAGTTTGAAATCATTGCATTATAAAAAGAATTCGACATATAAAATACAAAGAAAAAGCTAATGGTCTTAATTTCTACACTGAAATGCTTAATAATATATTAACAGTACAATGACAATCTTACAAGAGACTAGAGTTTAAGGCAAACACTATATATTTACGTACCTACACATATTTCTAATACATTTTAAGATGACACAACACTTCTTATAACTTTTGGAAGTTTCTTAATCTTTGGTAGTTGATTTATAACTAACCATAAGAACAATTTATATAGGAGTATAATTTAAAGGCACAAAAAGAACTTAAACCTAATATAAAATGTAAAAATATCAAGATCGACGATAAAAAAACCCCCACTAACTAATTAAAATTCTCTAACCAACCCCTTATTCTAATCAATAATCATAACCCACTAACCATAGTCTTGTATCATTGTGTTTTCTTGAAGATGGGAGGCTGGTCCCATACCAGAAGATGGAGTATGGGCTTCATGGTGGTACAAAACTGTTCACGAATCAACTGGTTTTTCGTCTCCGAGGAAATACCCTCGTGTAGGAGCCCAAGATTTAATTTAGTTAAATGATTCTGGAACTCAAAGCATCATTCAAACTAAACTACAATTTTGTATATTATTTTTTCAGACATTCAATATGAGGCATTACGATTTGCTGGAGCATTGTTTACCACTATACAACACTCTCAGGCGTCACGTGAAGGGCAAGTCATCTCTCTTGGCCAGCCCCTTAGCTCCTCCCAGTCTTCCAGTTCCTGAAAATGCTAAACTTTTTGCTTGGGTTGGTGATGAGATTTTGCCACGTGAGATGGCCAAGGTGCTTAAACTTTATATACATGTTTACTTTGTTTATGTATCCGATTTAAAACTGATGTTTATATATTCTTATATTCTTGTTTAAGGTTTCCGTTTTTGACTCCGTGGTGCAAGGCGGTGACTCTGTATGGGAAGGTCTTAGAATCTACAAAGGCAAAGTATTCAAGCTTGAAGAACATCTAGATCGGTAAGAAGCAAGCAAGAGTAAAACCCTAGCACTTCTTCCAAATGTTCTTTATAAATATGTAAAAGTATTGCTTTTAGGTTGTTTGATTCAGCAAAGGCTCTAGCTTTCAATAATGTCCCAACCCGCGAGGAGGTAAACATTTTGATGAAGATCATACCATTGTCATAGTTTGGATTCTTGGGTTTTGAATGATAGTTATCAGTTATCACAATGGAAAATGCATAGGTAAAAGCAGCCATCTTCAAAACTCTCATAACCAATGGGATGTTTGACAATACACATGTAAGACTGTCTCTAACCCGAGGCAAAAAGGTATGAGACTATTAGTTACACCTTTTAACAATTTCAAAGTAAATATTAAACTCAAACAAGCTACTGATTTGTTAAGGTCACTTCTGGAATGAGCCCTGCGTTTAACCGTTATGGATGCACATTGATCGGTAATAGTTCTTTATTTGTCTCTTGCAACCATTAAACTATAGTCTACGGAATATGGTTTTTGAGTATTATCTTTTTCACAAAATAATGAATAGTCCTTGCTGAGTGGAAGCCTCCAGTATATGACAACGATAATGGAATTGTGCTGGTGACTGCAACTACACGTCGCAACTCTCCCACCGTATAGTCCCATTACAGTTTCATGATTTCATCTATGTTTAGCTGAGAGACACATCTACTCAAAAGTGTTGTTTACCATCGTTGTTTTTTTCCAGAATTTAGATTCCAAGATTCATCACAACAATCTCCTCAATAACATACTCGCAAAGGTTCAGTCATTTGCCACAGAATCATGTGATCATGTGTTGTTAAGACATACTGTTTTTAGATTCTTTCTATGTGATAATGACACAGGTTGAAAGCAACAACGCTAATGTCGATGATGCAATCATGCTTGACAAGGATGGCTTTGTGTCTGAAACCAATGCAACCAACCTTGTAAGATCTTCAAGAGGCTCGGATTGAACATTTTTACTCTCTAAAAAGACCTAATGAGATGTGTTTAATGCAGTTCATGGTGAAGAAGGGCGTAGTTCTCACTCCCCATGCAGATTACTGTCTCCCAGGGATTACCCGAGCTACTGTAAGAGAGAAGAAGATTTTACATTATTTTTTCTAACATATCTCTATGACTAATTAATGACTATGACATAACCAAACTAATCATCTCCTAGGTCATGGGACTGGTGGTGAAAGAGAACTTCATCTTGGAAGAACGAAACATCAGCTTGTCTGAATTTCATACAGCTGATGAGGTTTCCTCGTTGTTCTTTTCCTTGGATTAAGAATGTTGTATGATCAATAATTATCTATCTTCAACCATATCATTTTTTTTATTTCAGGTATGGACTACAGGAACTATGGGAGAACTCAGCCCGGTACACACACAATCTCTACTCTACTACCTAATCTTTGGGCCGGCTATGTTTAGGGATAAACAATGCCTGCTCCGGCTCGAAGCATATAGAAAGCATGGGCTTCCGGCCGCTATTTTAATAAATATTAAAGCAGAGAAATTACTTTTAATCTAGTGGTTTAGTGAGCAATGATCATTGTGAGTCCACTTTTCCCATTAAAACAAGAACCGGGTTTGACGATAAATATGAAAAGCTTTCGACGATAAATATGAAAAGCTTTAGAATTGTTTTTAGTTTGTTACGTGACGCATATACTAATCGGAGTTCATTGCTTTCAGGTTGTGAAAATTGATGGTCGTGTGATCGGTGAAGGAGAAGTAGGACCGGTTACAAGAAAACTGCAAAGTGCTTACAAGAAACTGACCGATGATTCGGGTGTCCCGATACCTACTTACCAAAAACTTTGAACCATTTTCAAAGAACTATGGGTGTGTTTACGCAAGTCCATTTGTGTCGTTTTCACTTTGATAAATAAGTGCATGATGTTTTTAGCACATGATGGTTTGGGCCAATGTAATAAAGTTGGTCGCGTGCAAGTCAAGTGTGTTTCGTCCTCCTCGCCTATTTCATTATCATGTTTAAAATTGATGGTCTTCCCTTCTTCTTATATGGCAACTGACAAGTTCAGAATTTGATTGTTTCTTTTCTTTTGCAATAGCCGTCATTTGACGATATTTAGATGTGTTAAAATTTTGTGAACTACCAAATTCAAATAGTTTACTAGATACAGTCCTAAAAGTGTTCGTTAGCCCACGTCCAGTGACAATTTCTGAGAGAGTACCTCAGCTATTGAAATATTTATAAAAAAAATACAAGTTAGAAAGAAAAGTTGATATGAACTCATAAACTCTCTAGATACCATACGTATATTTGGTATGATATCATCAAATCATTTTTACAAAATATCAAAATTGAATTACACTGTTTAAATGTAATATTATATAGTTAAGATTTGTTTTGAGTTTTTTTTTTTGTTCAACTTTTCTTGGTAATGATTTACATACTTCTTTGCATTTATGTTATATATTTGGTAAATTATTTTACATTGTTTAAAATAATAATTATTCAAATATTGGAAATATGACTTGTACAATATTGTTAATGAGTTAGACCATGTCAAAACTCTTATTATGACTTTTCACTATAACCTTAGTTGGAAAAATCTCTCTCCATGTGAAGTGACACATTTGCTGATGGCTTACCCCCTAACTGGTCCCACCACCCTCTTGAGTCCTTCTTCCTCGCTTCTTCTCCAAAGCCTTCACAACTTTTCAAACACCTCTCTATAAAAACTCCATTTAAAAAAAAAAAATAGTAATATCTTAACTATTCTTTGGGATTCAGAAGCATGAAGAGCTTACTGTCTTTTCAAGCTCTTGTCCTATTTCTACTATTAGCCGGCTCGGAGCTAGCCTCGGGTCAAACCGACACCAGAAATGAGCAGTATAGTTACGGAACCGGGCTAAGTCCCGCCATGGCTGTAGCGATCGTTGTCGTGATCGCTATTCTCTTCTTCATGGGGTTCTTCACCGTCTACCTCCGCCGCTACACGGGGGCAGTCGACGGCAGCGTTAATAATCCTAGAGTAGGAGCGAGGAGAGTGGCGCACGCGACGGTGGCGCGTGGTCTCGACGCGTCGGTGATCGAGACGTTTCCGACGCTCGTGTACTCGGAAGTGAAGACGCAGAAGATAGGGAAAGGTGCGTTGGAGTGTGCGATTTGTCTGAACGAGTTCGAAGATGACGAAACGCTGCGTTTGCTTCCTAAATGCGATCACGTGTTCCACCCTCACTGTATCGGAGCTTGGCTCCAGGGTCACGTGACTTGTCCGGTTTGCCGCACGAATCTCGCCGAACCGGTCGAACCGGATTTAGTAATCGAAATTGATATCGAGTCGCAGCAATCGGTGGTGGTTCCTGAACCGGCGGTGGAGCTCGGCGGGAGTGTTGCTACTACACGTGTCAAATTCTCGAGGTCGCATACGACGGGACATTCGGTGGTATCGCCTGGAGAATGTACCGAGCGGTTTACGTTAAGGTTACCGGAAGATTTAAGGAAGAAGATCATGGCGAGTTGGAAGATGAACCGGTCGAATAGTCTATTGGTTCTACCGAGGGGAGGAAGCTCTAGAAGTGGTAAACCGGTTGACCGATCAAGGGCTCGGTCGGACCGGTGGTTGTTCCGCAAAACACAATCATTTATGTGGAGGAGCCGGGACGACGGTTCAATTAGGCTAGGTGGTACATGTAGCATTAGAGCAGTAACCAGTCCGACCGGTGACCCGGTACGAACAGACCGGTGGAATTTTCTTAGAAACCCGTCGTTTCTGTGGAGGAGTACACCGGTTCCTTCGCCAAGAATTGAAGTTAATAAGGATGGTGAAGGAACATCATCGGTTTAAGTTCAACATACCGGTACAGTTGGTTTAGCTAGCGGTACTGTTAGGTTGCCGGTTTAATTGGTTAGAACTTTTTTTCTATCAGAACTACAATAGATTTGTGTGCATCGTTCATACAATACATTTTACGCAATTCTTTAATTTTATTTATCTTTTCTGGTAATATATTAAAATGTTAATAGACTCAGTCCCATGGACAAGGAGTATTGTATTTTGTGTTTTTCTTCATAAAGAAAAATCGACTTTTGTAACATCTCCTTTATTCATATATAGTTGCGATTCATGATGATACATTAGGCACATAGACATAAAAGCAAAATGAATAGATCTTTTTAAAAAAAAACTGAATGGATTTTTATAAGTCAAACAAAGAATCGAACATGGGGTGGAGACTAGACTGGATTCTCTATTCTTTAAAGAGAACATCATGACCAATAATACATATAATACAGAGAATGAAATATTAGTATTTTTATACGGGATTATTTGTTAATAAACGCATACAGTTCCGACAATCAATCATTTGAACTTTGAAATACGACATACCCAGACTAAAATAGGTTGTATAAATATAAAATATAACTTTAGTACAACTTGGAATGAATTATGTATCCATTCAAAGTTATGTAAAATAGAACCATTCCAATACGTCATCTAGATAGACGACGACCGTTGTGAAAATAATATTGACCACGACTAGGTGGACGTACGAAAGCCGCCATTAGTCAAATACGTTCTAGAAATATAATACGTAAATTACCAAAAGTCGTGATAAAGTTTGGTTCAAAGGAAGGTACCATACGATAATTCTAAAACTAATAACCAGAGCTTAAAACACAAACGTAAACGCAACCACAAACATAATACATTAAAAAATCGTTGTTGCCTATATTTACTAAACGATGGATTGCTCTAAGAGGAGGTTGGTTAGAGAGAGTTACATGGATAGAGTTTCTACATTACATAACATACGAGCCGGAACATACTACATATATGTACATCTGTTCTTGAACATATTGAATTATTGACTTGGATCGGCAAGTTCCATATATTCTAGTTTTAGGCTCAATCAGATTATCAGACTGGATTACTGATTATATTCATTAGATTTAACATATTAAAAACACTAATTTATTGTTATTATAACATATAAAAATGGTTATGTTAACAATTTTAGAACAAAAAACAAATTAAAGATCAGCACTACACAATCTTATGATATTTTTTTTAAAAAGGTTGTTTCTATTAATCTGCATAAATGATAACAAATCGCATTTTTTAAGTTCAAATCCACAAAAAATTCAATGTAAACACATTAATGAATACTTAATCAAAATCATTAGACATATGTTTTCACTAGAAACATTTCCATTAGTAATCAGACATAACCAACCAATCAATTACTGAACCAGTGCTAGTTAAACCGGAAATACCGGTTAACTTATATTAGTGCTTGGCCAATCACATTAGAGCGACGATATCAATCATGGAAATAAACAAATATATCATTCAATTAATGAAGTTGTAAAAGAGGAAGATATCAAGGTGTAGCTGTCTTCTTCATGCCTTTGATTAGATCAGGACCCATTTGTCATTTTTTCACAGGTTTCTCTATATGTGATGCCATAATACCCGAGAAAGAGCATGCCAAATTCTGGATACAAATCTCAAACAAGTATCCGTTTGGACCGTTTCATAGACCATGTGCTCATAAAACATTCATCCTTTATGTGTAATACTATGTGGCAAGTGGTATCTGATTGTTGCTGTCAATGGGGATGTTTCGAGGGAGAAACTTTAACTTGACACTGCACTGGCAACCTCATGCATCATATAGTAAAGAAGAGCGTTATGTTTCAGGTGTTCAGTTAGACTTTGAGACAGGGCCGTGCCTGCAAAAGTTGGGCCCTGAAGCAAAAAAAATTTTTTTGGCCCTTTACTTTCAGAAAATATATAAAAAAGTTGAAAATTGCTTCCTCGTTAGTCGAACCCGTCACCTTGAGATAAAGGCATGATGTTTTAACCAATAGAGCTACATCAACTTTACGTACAGATTGGCCCTATAAACTATAATAGCTGTTCGGGCCCTGAAGCACATGCTTTATTAGCTTGTGTTCAGGCCCGGCCCTGCTTTGAGACGCCTCAATGGCTGATCTGTGTACTGTGGGTGGGTATCTTTATATATAAAGTACAGTTCTCTCCATCCTGGTGCCTCCACGTCATCCGCCACATCAGAAAGTCGACTTCTGTGATTGTGACACGTGTCCTAATCACCCCAAACGGCAGCGCTTCAATTCATTCAGAGAAACCTTATGTTTTTTGGCAAAAGAAAACCTTACGTCTTCATCCGTCTCCCATAGCCTTTTAGGGTTCATCCTATTGTTCGATCTCTGACGACTTCTCTGACTCCATGAATGGAGGTTGGAGAGATTTAGTGGCTCAACCCGGTGTACGATGTGGCTCTCTCTCTCTCTCTGCTATAATTTTGTCTTTAAATTGATCTTTGCCTTCTTCTTCTTCTTTTTTCAGTTTATCGACAAAGCATGAAGGGAGACGATTCGATCTTAGATTTAATGCCTCCAAGGAAGAAGCATAATAAAGGACCCAACAAGGTTAGGTGTTAGATAAACCCTAATCATAGTAATAAGATTTTTGCAAGTAGTTCTATCTACCTGATTAATACCTGTAAACAAATGTTTAAGCAAATCTCAGAAACGGAAGCTGAAGAAACTTGAGGAAGACAGGAAGAAAGAGCTCCTCTCTGCAAAAACTTCCAAGTTGTTAGAGTATGCTTACACTCTTTTCTTCAGTTCCCAATTCATTCATCATCTTTTGTTTATGTGAGTTTGATATTGAGTTTCTCTGCAGCAAGTATAAAATATCTCAGGATGTGTCTTCGCTTTTCCAATCTTCAAAAGCCATAGGTAGAGTAAGCAAGCAACCACAGTTTCTCTCTTTGTTAAAAACGTTTAGTCAATGGTGTTGTTCTGAATCTCCTTTTGTGTATTTCAGTCTGATAAGAAGCTGGAGAAACGCATGAGACCAATGCAACTATCTAAAGCTGGTGTTTTGTCTGATGAACCAGTCAAGGAAAATGACAACTCTGATTCATGTATGGACGAGCCTACCACACCTGAAATCCATATCCCAACTCTTCATACTGATTCTCACCAACTTATTCATCCCAATGAACTCGATTCCAAAGTAATGATAATCTCTGCTGAAGAGTCCCGTGAAGAAGAATGGTTTGTGAATTTTTAAAAAAAATTTCGGCTATGATATGTGTGTTTCGTTTGATTGGTTACTATTTCTAGAAAACCGGTTGCTGTAAGACCACTTAAGTTCCTCGGGTTAGTGGTTTTGTTCATGTCTAATCCTGTTTCTGAATCTTTCAGTTCCTTTATGAAGCTGGTTTTGGTTCAAAGCAAGTTAATTCTCGAAGTGGGGTTATTGGTATTACACAGCCACGTCGTGTTGCTGTCCGTCCTCGCCACTGCCGAGAGGGTGGCTCATGAGCTTGGTGTTCACCTCAGTCAAGGAGTCGGTTTCAAAGGTAGGTGCGACAAAAAGATTGGCGAGAACTCATCTATAAGTTTATAAACGATGGGATAAATCTGTGAAGTTAAGGTAATTTTGTAGACTCTGTTTTCCATCTCAAATGTACGTAAGATAATTTGTTTCACTTTAACAGTCATCATGTTCAATCTGTCTATGTTCACACGTACTGACGAGAACCTATTGATCGCAGTGATTGCAGGCAGCATAGATTTTAAAAGATCTTTAAGCTACAGAGGCATTCTTCATACACCCACCAGTCATCCTCCAACTTATTTGGCTTCCTAATTCCATGTAACATTTATGTACGTACATTCGCATCTGTGAAAACAGAGTATTTCTTCATACATGCGCCGGTCATCTTCCAATTTATTTAGCTTCCTAATTCCCTGAAACATTTACGTAATCTGGATTTTCTAATCATTATAACAATCGTGTATTTATTATTCAGGTTCAGTTGATATAATATATCCCTCCTGGTAATAAGATCTAGGGGAGCAGTGGCCATGTGGTTGACGGAATGACGGTGATCAGCATGCAAATACTGTGTAGATGGTGATTTTGCTTCAGCTACATCGGTGTTGGGAGTCAGAAACCGCGTGGTGTACAAGCTTGCGCTGGTTCCTCTCAAACAGTCTCTTTTCTTCCTCTTCGCAACTCCAACCTTAGGGTAAACCCATCCACCATACCTTTGATCTCTGTTTTCTCTTACTGAGTTAATTTTAAGCAGTGGTCGTAAGTACTACGTTTTTAACATTACAATTATAGATGATTGAAGAAAAGACTAACCAGCTATGTGTATCTATATGTTTTTTAGGTGTCTCTCAGTATGTACTGATTTAGATTTAGTCCTAAAGAATACTTTGCAAGTTCAGATTTAGTTATTTACACCTAAAGAGGTAAGCATCCATCAATTTATAGACACTTTATTCTGAATGGAAATCTAAATGTTCTCATATACAATTGCTTTTCTTTTCTATCAATGATGCTTGCTTGAAAATAAACTTAAATATGGTTTTGTATAGAATCCTATTAGTGTGTTATAGGATGCTCCGAAGAAACTTCTGGATATTTTTCTTTATAAGCTGCTCCAAATCATCAGTCGTTAAGACTTCTCGCAACTGTTCTTATACAGGTGAATATGAATCTTGGTTTATGTCTCCCTCATTAAGTCAGCCGTCGCAATGAACGTAAAGAGAGTAGTAATCATATACACAAAGCTGCAATGGCTATCAACAGCAGCATCATTAGTGTCTTACATGGCAAATCTTCCAAAGGTTTATGTTACGTTCAGTAACTATGTTACGGCTGAGAGAGCAGAGATTCTGCTCTATTGTTTGAAACATTGTTGCCTTGGATTATCTCAATTGTATATGCAAGATTCTGTAAAATAAGGTAAACAAACTCAAGAAAGTAAAGTATATAAGTTTGATTGAAATAGTTACTAAACACTAACCATAGTAATATTATTGATGTTGTGTTGGCAGGATGTTACGAGAGAGTTGTTGAAGAGCCGTTCAAGAGTACTTCAAGGTTTAGCTTTTAACATAGTTGCTTGGAATGATTCTGTTATCTTTGCAGACAAAATCATGAGGCGTAGTGAATAACCTTTTATAGGTTTTCCAATTTACTTCTATATTTATTTATTTTCCTTATGTTCTGATCTATCTCCTGTAAATTTATTTCAGATCAAAATCAATGTGAAATCTAGAACTAAAGCATTTACTTCCTTTTTCTTAAGTTTTGGATATATTAATAAGCAAAGAGAGAAGAACAGACATAAAGAAAGGAGTTACATTACGAAATTCTAAGGGAATAATAATATTTGAAAACTAATTTCTGATTTCATATTATATACAGCAAGGTTCCTTTTGAAAACTAATTCTGGTTCCATCTTACATACAACAAGATTCCGTTCGGGAGTGTGATTAAAATACGAAATCTGAAAAAAAACACAAGACTTCCTGTTTCTGTCTTCTTATGAGCCCTCGATAATTGGAACAGTCTTCAAGGCAACACTATCGAAGCTTTTATGTGATGTGCTCCTGAGTTACTGATTGCTTATACATACTTCTCTTACTCTCTTTCTTAAAGTTAATCAGGAACAGAGTTTCTAAAGGAGAAAGCACAGTTTGAGCCCAACTTAAACTAACAAATGCTAGACTCATGTTTCAGAAAAAAAAAAAAAGAAGACAACAGGTAAACTATGACTAAGCAAATCTGGTGGTTGAGCTGCAGAGACAAGAAGCACAGCTTGAAGAGAAGGCGCATAATGTTAAAGATGTACCAATAATAGATGTGACAGAGTTACAGAGATGTAAATCCCATCTTGGGTTGCAACTCGAACAGTCACATTATAAGATTCAGTATTTGGAGCAGAGGCAAAGGATCAAAGATGATGATACAGAAAAATAGGTGGCTAATCTCGAAGAAAGAAAGCCTATATTTTTAAAACTATGTTCTGTCAAATGGAATAAGCCAAATATACTTGATATCTTATGATCTCAATTATAAGGCGTCACTCTTGAAAATGTATTAGATTTACGTAATTATATTTTTGTTTGTCTCTACTAAAAATTCTGTGTAACAAAACAAATCCACATTTAAATTTTCAAAAGATAATAAATGTTAACTATACAATTTCTATGTGTATCCTCTTCCAATGTAAAACATTAAAATTATATTATTGCAAAGTTTTTCTAACGAAAAAATAATAATACAAGGTTATACAATACTTCTATGTAAAAAATTAATTTATTTTCATGTGTATATTCAAATTTTACTTATATTTGATAATTCCGAGAGCAAATGATGTGTGAGTGAAATAAAATTAATATATTTATAAATCTATTCTTAAATATCCTAAATTTAGAAAACTCTTTAAGAAACAAATTAGCAGTAAAACCATGTATTTAAATTACCAGTTCAAAGAATAATCAAAAAACAGGTGTGTATCACCGGAAAAAAAACCTAGCCAATAATATTCTACTACATACAGTAGAACCTCTATAAATTAATAATGTTGGGACTTTGAAATTTTATTAATTTATAGAGATATTAATTTATAAAAGTTTTTTTATTTGGATTTCTTATTTTAAAATTTATTTATTCTAAGATAAGAAACATATTTGATTTTAATGTATATACATGAATTGTAATTTTTTGAAATTTGAAATTTATATTAATATTATTATATTATTTGGTGTATATAATATATATTGCATAGAACCTTAAATGTGATTTTAGATATAATATTACTAAATCTCATCAAAAATATATTAAATGTTAAGAAAATTTAAAGATAATTCAATTGTGAATATAAAACAAACAATATAAGAGTAAGTTCTTACTTATATAAAATATGTATACATATAAATTATTAATTTATAATTTTAATGGGATAATATATTTACACAGAATTTTTTTAAAATATATTACATTATTATTTTATTGATTTGTGTCAAATTTTAATGGGATAATATATTTACACAGAATTTTTTTAAAATATATTACATTATTATTTTATTGATTTGTGTCAAATTTTAAACCGGCCCAAGTTGGGACCGGTAAAATTTAATAATTTATACAGATTATTAATTTTTCAAGTATTACTTTGTAGAGTTTATACTATAATAAGTATTTACAAAATAAAAACATTACCCATTATATTTCTTTTTACACAAAATTTTAATTTTGGATAAAAACAATACATCACATCCCGCGCGTAGCGCGGACCGATCCTAGTAATATATATCTAACTGATATGAAGTTGAAACATTGTTTTGGAACGAAAGACTCTAATAGAGCCATTGCTAAATGCGTATGGGATTTGTGTGTCTTTCAACTCAATTCGAACCTGTTCTTCTTTAAACACGGTTCGGTTTGTAAAAACAAAACCAAACCGAAAATTTAAAACTGAATAAATTTTTCTTGAAGACATCTCTATTATTAAAAGAGAAGTAAGTACCAATAAGAATTAAATTAAACTATTTTATTTAATTCATGTTTTTTCCAGTTCAATTAATGTATTTACCAAAATTAAATTTTAACTTAAAACACCTTGATTTTATTAATCGGTAGTTTTTATATGTAATTTTTTTTATAAAAATTTAATAATATTGTATTTTCTTTAAACATGTATAACTATTTTATAATATTTTCTATGACACACTAAATCATAGTTCTTTATTTTTTTCATATTTTAAATTTATAAACATTGTTTTTATATATTGTATACAATTTTCTAATTACATATATATGTTGAATTTGCTTATATAATATCGAATAGATGGTTTAACACGCTAAAATAAATTCATGACTAAGTGAATGTAAAACAATCAAATATTACAAATAAAAAATAAAAACAAAATAAAACAAAAAGTTCATATCCGCTCAGGCCAGGGTCTAGTCTAGCCAGATGTAATTAGATACATCGAGGTTGAAACCTTGCCAAATGCATATATACTAGCTGATAACCCGCGCCCTGCGCGGAGTGAATTCGCTCGGTGATTTAATGTTTGACATAAAAAATAGAGTATGTATTTGCAATATATGATTGATGAAGTATGACTTTATATCAACGGAGGAAAGTTTCAAGAATGGTAAAAGCATATTTAAACAATATAAGAACTCTCTTATAAGTTATAACTAAAAAGCTCATTTATTATTAAGATGCATAATTATAAAATTTATCATAATAGTTCTTAAGTAAGATGTTGAAAGCCAAAACAAAAATATAAATGTAAATAGAATACTAATAAAACGAAAAAATCTTCAATTTAATAGACACTCCAACATTAACTTCAATTTGCTGGCATAGAAATTTTGTGACCATAGAAACAGAAGAAGATAAAAATTAGAGCATACTCTATTTTCTTATCGCCAACCAAGAAACACATGCAAGTATTAATTTAGAAGATACTTACTTCGATTTGAAGTTTTGTATTTCTGCCATGTCCTGATCAAATAAGACTTAAGAAGAGCTTTCTAGGTTAGTGATATATCTGAAACCACCTAAATAAGAAGTATATATAAAATACATAAGATATTTTAATCTGCAAAATATGCAATACTAGATAGCTAACCTTCTCCCCAATGGATTCTCCATGACCTCAAAACACAGACATTCACTGGAGCAGGTGAGTTAAGGTTGTATTCACTCAAAGTCACTGCTTCCTTTCCATAGGCAACACACTTTAAGTGTTGTAACATGTCATTCATTTGGTGAGTTAGCATATTAATATATATGAAAACTAAGATCTGTTTCTTAAAAAAAAATATGAGTAAAGTCAGAAGTTCAAACTCTGTGTTAACCAAAGTGAACTCCATCCTTGTATTCTGATAAGAAAATATCTCGCCAGGTCCTAGTTTTTCAAGTTGTTGCAACTCCCCAACAGCAACCATAGCTCCACAAAGGTCTACACAAATAATGGAAATAAGATGAAAATTGTTAGCTGAACCATCTTACACGACCGAGTTAAGTAACTAATCAAAAACGAAACAAACTTATACATAACATACCAATACAGTACATTGGATGTGACAACCCTTTCAGTATTGTATTAAAGTTCGCAAGGACAAGAAAATTAGAATCACGCAAGGGTTGAATCTTCCTAAAAACATGTTGTCGCTGTGAACTTAATATAGTATATGCTCCTTGTTCTTCTTATGAACTCAAAGACACTAATTAATTTGAAATTGTATATCTCAAACCAATCAGCTTCTTTGAGATAGATTCCTTCTGGAAGAAGAACTTCAAACGGCAATGTTGCTTCCATAGTAGACCCCTGCAGATATAGTTAAAGACAATACAGTTTACCTCTTAAGAAAATTGCTAAATAGGTATATTATATAAATTGTTAAAGGATAACTTACTTTCTCATCTCCCAAACGTATGATCTTGACTTTAATCTTCCACATACTCTTGAACGGTTTCAAATTAGGCACAACAGTTATCGCAGCCATTATAGAAGAATGAGGGAAGAGTAGTTGTGTTTTTGTGTGATTGAGATCAGTACAATTCGTAGGGGACGTGAGTCTTATATAAGAGTAAAACCCTAAGGCTTGTAACTTAGTTTCCACGTTAAGAGCGAATTGATTATCATATATTTTTGCATTGGCCAGCACACTAAGATTTAATTATATTGTCATAAACTGGTTATCTTAGTTGATTCTCATATATTCTGGCCTTGGCGAGCAACCAACGAACTGGTTTTACCCGCGAGATTTCAATAGACTCATTATCTCGGAACCGACCGGTTCGGTTCAGTAAACCCAAATAACGTATGTTAAACTCTCTCTTATACATAGTTCTCACGTAACGTTGTTATAATGCTTTGGAGTTCTTGCTTCACAAACTAATGGTACGTTGAATACATTATAGTGCCACAAATCTCGTATAAGACAAAAGGAAAAGACGTCTTCATCTTCTCTGTTATGTCCTCTTGAGTAACAGAAAACTCAGCTTCTCTTCTTGGGACGTCATCATCTTCTCTTTCGATCAATCTTCTTGGGATTCTCTATACTCCTATATACTCTTTATATCTCAAGCATGCGCATAGATTGACACATTGAAGAACAAAGATATTTGAGAACTCAGAAGTCACGTTCAAGAACAACGTTAAACAAAATAATGATATTATTTATAGTTCATACATTCTATACACGTTCAAGAACCGTAATGCAGTGGGGAGCTTCGCACCTTGGCATTCCAACCTGGCTTGCAGTAATGTATATGAATCCCGTGGATTATAATGTTGGTGACGTACTGGATCGTGATGCAAACCCCCCCCCCCCCCAAGCGATGTGCACGGACAGAGCACAACCTTCTATGGTCTCGAAAGTGTTCAGGATGAGTACATCTTTCAGATAAACGGTCATGTCTCATTGAAATATGATACATATTGTGCTCTTCTTCAAAGTGTTCAGGATGAGTTCTTCATTGAGATGAATGGTCATGTCTCATTTAAAGATGATACAGAGGGACTCGTCTTGAACCACGACGTGTTTAACGTTTCGAGCCTTGAGGTAACTGGGTCGTCGTTTCCTGAGTTGGGGGATACGTAGAACTCCGAACCTTTCATTAAAAACAGTGCGGTTGAAGTAAATGGTGAGTAAGAATGAAGAAGAGACAAATCCGTAGCATGAGCTTTACGTGAGAACTCCAAATCATGAGTTGGTTACTTAATTTTCTAGATTAAGGAAACTCTTTAAGAAATCCGCTAATAGAAAAATCAAATAAGGAAACTAATTTGTGAGAGTCTCTCTCCAATAGACACGTGTCCTACTTGGTGTGAAAGCATTAACTCCAATGCTCCTCTTTTAATATATAAGGGATTTTTTAAATCGGAAAGTTAAACCGGGATCCAGTTGTTTTCTTCTTGCCAAATGCATAAATATTTTCAAACCGGAAAGTTAAACCGGGATCCAGTTTGTTTTCGTCACAAGAGTACTTATCTTGGTTAATTAAATACGCTGATCGTGCGTGGCTTCAGACATCAATCTACATCTCTTTTTCTCGGCAGTTCTTGGTACATGCTGTCTCTCTCTCTCTCTATCTCTCTCTGTCTATCGAATGTCTGCTGTATGTTTTGTTTGATTTGATTTGAGTTTTTTTTAATGCTCAAGTAGTATTGCGTGAGCTAAGAAAAATGGAACGAGTTTTGACTTTCGTTTTCCACATCTTTAGCTTCTGTAGTTCGATCTGAGCAGCTTTGGTGTGATTCACATTTACCCTTTTGGTTATAGATTCTAAAGTTTCAGTCTTTAGTTTGATTCAGATCCCAATTATGCAAATGCCCTTTTGATCTGTCTGATTCACATTTTTTCGTTAGAGTGTCACTATTACATCTTGGTGTTTGAATTCGTAGTTGCTAGAATGTGAATTCTTGACATTCTGTTTGTGTAATTCAGTTCAAAACTTTGTTCAGTTTGTGTTTTGGATTCAGAAGAAATGGAGGTGAAAGCGAGAGCTCCGGGAAAGATAATACTCGCAGGGGAACATGCTGTTGTCCATGGATCCACTGCAGTAGCAGCTGCCATTGATCTCTACACTTACGTCACTCTACGCCTTCCTCTTCAATCAGGTTCATTTTCTTACACATTCTCTGAGTTTTGGTTTCTTTCTTTGGTTCTTAATGCTTCCTTTGAGATCAGCAAAACTGTGGTTCCTTAATTAAACACAGAGTGTATCAGATCAGATATTGATTAGTTGAAGATCTAAGCTTTTTCTTTGGAATGTAGCGTCTCTAGTTTCTCTAGCTAACTGGATCCAAAACTAAACAAACCCTGGAATCTGCAGAATGTTCATGAGTTTCCAAATTTGATTTGGTTCTTGACTATGTTTGTTCGTGTTCCAAGTAGAAGTAGTATCAAATGGATTGAGGTTGTATTGAATTTAATTCACTCTCAGCGTGCCTGCTTGCTGGACTTGAATTTAATATCTTTGGATTAGTACCTGATGGATTAAAGATCAAATGTGGAAGAAGTAATATTTGATGTGTTTTTTTTTTCCCAATGTAGAAAAAAAATCTGAAAGCATTTACATTTCCTTTCTTCTTACAGCTGCTGAGAACAATGATAGGCTTACACTTCAGCTCAAGGACCTTTCCTTGGAGTTTTCCTGGTCCGTTGCCAGACTCAAAGAAGTGATTCCTTTTGATTCAAACACTTCTACACCAGCTTCATGTTCAGGCGATACCCTTAAGTCGATTGCTGTTTTGGTTGAAGAGCAAAATATTCCAGAGGAAAAAATCTGGCTGTCCTCTGGGATCTCCACCTTCCTCTGGCTATACACCAGTATCAGAGGGTAAGGAAAAAACTCAAAAAACAATCTAAGCTCAAAGAGATTTTCCAGAGTTCTTGAATCTTGTTGTTGTGTGTTATATTTAGATTCAATCCAGCTACGGTCATCATTACAACCGAGCTTCCATACGGATCTGGCCTCGGTTCATCAGCAGCTTTCTGTGTAGCTCTCACATCTGCTCTCATTGCATCTTCTATCTCAGACAAAACACACCGTGAAGGTTGGTGTTCTCTAGATGAGACCAATCTCGAGTTGCTGAATAAATGGGCCTTTGAAGGTGAAAAGATCATCCATGGGAAGCCTTCTGGGATCGACAACACCGTCAGTGCATACGGTTAGTTTCAACTGTAAAACATCCAAATTCTATACGTTAAGAGAGAGACCATTTCTATTTAGCTGTTTCTTGTGCAGGCAACATGATCAAGTTCTGCTCAGGAGAGATAACTCGGTTACAGTCAAACATGCCTCTGAGAATGCTAATCACCAACACTAAAGTGGGACGGAACACGAAGGCTCTGGTCTCTGGTGTATCAGAGAGAACTGTCAGACATCCATATGCTATGAAGTCAGTGTTCAATGCCGTTGACTCTATAAGCAAAGAGCTAGCTGCGATCATCCAATCTAAAGACGAGGTCTCGGTTACTGAGAAAGAAGAGAGTATCAAAGAACTCATGGAGATTAACCAAGGCTTGCTGCAGTCAATGGGTGTTAGCCACAGCTCTATTGATACCGTGATCAGAACCACGCTTAAGCACAAGCTTACCTCAAAACTTACTGGAGCTGGAGGTGGTGGCTGCGTCCTCACTCTGTTACCTACAGGTATCCTTTCTTAGAAATATTCAATCATCCTTTCTTGAATCTTGATTCTTGTTTGTCCCTTGACATTGAATCTCTCTCTCTCTCTGGTAAACAAAGTGGTTTCAGGGACGGTGGTGGATAAAGCGGTGGAGGAGCTTGAGTCCTACGGTTTTCAGTGCTTCACTGCCTCAATTGGTGGTAACGGAGCTGAGATTTGCTTTTGATCAGATGCTATATGGTTTAACAAAATCATACTTGGCCTCTCACCATTCTTAAACTTGCTCACCTCTACTAGAAGAAAGCTGCAGTTACAGATATAAAGAGTCCATTTATTTTTTTTACTACTGATGTATTGAATGTAAAATTTTATTTACAGTGTTCTTTCTCTTGTTGTTTAATTGTAGACATGAATGCATTATAATGGACATGTTGAAAGTAAGTATGAAACTTTGCATACAAGGTTACATTCTTTGATGAGTTCTCACTCAACTCTCCTCAACCAATTCGAATGTTGTCCAGCTTCATCATTTCATATATGTGAGAAGCTGGTCTCCGGACATGTTCATGCATTCTAAGTAACAATCTATACAACGGCAAACTTGCAAGGCCAAGAAGATGTAAATCTCTAACATATATGTTAGCTTCCTCTATCTTCTCCTCCTTCTCAAAGTACTCAGCAATAGCCAGGACGATTCTCTGAGACGGTCTCCAATGACATCCCTTCATTAGCTCGAATGCTCGGTGCATAGCATCAATGGCTTTCTCCATACTCTGACATTTCACCCATCCCTCCATCAAAATCTCCCAAGTCTTGTAGTTAGGACTACCTCCTCTCTCCAACACACGGTTATGCAAGGACTCGGCTTCGCGGATCAGTCCATTACGCGTGTAAGCACCCAAAAGAACATTGGAGACTCTAACATCATAGTTACAGCAATTCTCCTCCCACTCCTCAAACACCCTCTCAGCCTCAGCAAGATCACCAAGCTTCACCAAGGATGACAATACACATATGTAGTTTGCACAAGTGATCCTCCCAGAAACAGACTTGGAACCTTCCCACAAACGAACAACTCCTTCCTTATCTCCTAAAGAAGCATACATAGTGATGAGGAAGAAGTATCCAAGCCTATTACTCCTATTCAACTTCTTCTCTGCACTCTCAAGCACCAACTTAGCCTTCTCAACAAAACCAACCTTAACATAAACATTCGCTAGACTACACAACGAGCTCCACCCAACTTCAACGCTCCTGTCCCCAACCATCTCCCCATAAACACTCTCCACAGCTCCAACACCTGACGCTTCGCAGCACGCGTTCATCCAGAGATTATAAGAAAGAACATTCCTAGGTATCTTGTTCCTCTTCATCAACCCAATCACCATCACTACTTTCTCATACTGACGAGTCGCTTCGTAAAGCTTCATCATCTCGTTGAACGGGTGCGGAGTTACAAGAAACCCCAAGAGATTCAGCTTCTCCATTAGAGCTTCAGCTTCTTGAACCAATCTAGCTTTAACATAGCCACGAAGGAGAGGAAGGTAAGCTGATCTAGCTGCTGAAACAGAGCCTTGAAGCTGCTCGAAGTATTCCTCAGCTTGCTTCAAGCCACGGGCTTTGATGATCAGTTCCAGCTTAAGAGAAGCGTCGTGGGCACTAAAGTTAACGTCTTTTCGAGTCTCCATCCACTCCATCATCTGCACATAACGGTTAAAAATCCAAACTTTTTCAACTTCTGTTTTTGATAAAGGGAGAGACTTTCGAAACCTGGAGTGCGAGATCGTGACGGTTCGATCTGATTAGGCGCTTGGAGATGAACCGGAGCTCCGATAGCGTGACGGGGTGACCCGAGTCGACGCGTTGCTGAAGCAGGGAGGGGACAGAGTTATTTCTCAGTATCTCCTTCAACGTAGCCGTGGCGGCGCCTGAAGAGAGGAGCCTTGTTACGCCGGAGATGGAGAAGCTCGTATTCGTAGCCAAACGAATCCTGCTGTACATTGTAGTTGGATGCTGCGGATGTGAGGACGGAGAGGAGAAAGTCAAGTGATGGGAAGAAGGGGGTTTCTAAGATGATCTGAAAGTTTTGGGGGCATTTCTATGTTTTATGATAAATATGGTTATACTGAAATGAAGATTGTTTTTTTTGTCTTGTTTAATTATGCTATTATAAATTAGTAATAAATTATAAAAAACATTATTTAGATGATATTACAGCAGCTGCTTTATAAGGATTTACGTCTGACTGCAGGATATTTTTTGCATCATGCTGAAGATCTCTTGTAAGCATTTTCTCAAAGTTTCTGCATAATTCGCTTTTTTCGGGAATTAAAACCCAGACCTCCTGTAAAAATTGCGTTGTCTGAGATTTTAACCCCAGATCTGGATGTAAAAACTTTTAAACCTTAACCACCAAAACCACGGTACTTCCACGAATGAAAATTGTTTATAAACGGAAAATAGGGATTAGTGTAGACTAAACCCCGTAGTTGCCGAGACCAAGGGCAGAAGTCTTTTGTAAATGGTAAAATACACCGTCACTTTCAATAATAAATACTTAAATCTTCCATTCAACACCTAATCCGTCTTTGTTAATTGTTATTATGCATATGTGAGAGCTCATGTCAATTCACATATTATAGAAAAAGACTTTCAGTATAAGTAAATGGTAAAATACACAACCACTTTCACTAATAAATAAACACCACCATGTCAATCTACTTTAAAAATATATATATATTTGAAAAAAAAAACTTATGTAAATGAAAAATTACTTATGCGTGGTGGCAAAGACATAGAACTACAGAAGCATCATTCCTCACACAATTCTTGAGTTTTGAACTTTGGCGTCTCTCTCCCTCTCTCAGTCTCAGTCACCAGCTTAGGTCAGGGCTTATGCTTCGTTTACGTATCTAATCTTTCATTTCAGGTTGTTTGTTGATGTACTCTTTCTATTGTCTATCATGATTCATGCGTGGTTATGAAAACTCGCCATCTTTCTCATTCTTGCTGCTCGTGTTCCTCACACATTCGGTTTCTGGACATGAACTTAATTTTTATTTTGGTTTTCGTTGCAGTTTCAGATGGCGAGATACTCAACTGGCACGGTTGTTGACTTTTCTAAATCTGTACGAATCGTTGTGATTGGTGACAAGGGCACTGGAAAGTCCAGCTTGATTGCCGCTGCAGCCACCAATTCTTTCCCTGCCAATGTCCCTCCTGTTTTGCCTGATACCAAGTTGCCTCTTCAGTTCTTCCCTGACGGTATACCCGTCACCATCGTTGACACTTCCTCAAGGTATTTATCTAGTTATATTGGTTTCTACACGAAGAAGAGCTTTGTTGTTGGGGATAGCATAGCACTTTGCCACCTGTTTAGTTACTGTTTGAAAAGAAGGGCTTAGGTGGTATTCATACCTGGACAGCTTTGTTGATGTGTTATAAGCAATGTTCTAAAAATCGATAGATGGTAACTAGGCACTTTATAGAGGACTAACGACTAGGCGGATTATTCGGGATCTAAACGAGGCTTAGGCATTAACAAATTATTGATTTATTTTATATATTTTATACATTTATATGATATATTTTAGTTTTTAAGTTTAATTATAAAATAATTGTGATGAATTATCAAAATTAGATATACAAAACAGAAGAAAGTAGACAAATTTTTAAATTTGTAATAATATAATTGCTTAATTTAACATATATAGACAATTTTAGATCGATTTTAACCAATTTTAACCGATTTAGAATATTTTAAACCAATTTGAATCATATAAATTGGAATAAATCAGATTTTAAGAAAATAGTATATGATAGGACAGAAACCAATTTTTAGAACCTTGGTCATAAGTATCTTTTAATATTTCATATCTTGGGTTCAGGCAGGAAGATAGGGGCATGGTTGCCGAGGAATTGAAGCACGCAGATGCAGTGGTTTTGACACATGCCAGTGACGACCGACCTGAGACTCTCCAACGTTTGAGTACATACTGGCTTCCAGAGCTTCGGCGGTTAGAGGTTTGATTTTTCTCTTTGTTTACATTTTAGCCATGTCACTGTTCTTGTGGTGAAATGTGTAAAAGATTTTGCTGTTACCTTATCAAGATTGTCTTGTGACCTTTTCTTAACAGGTAAAGGTTCCTATAGTTGTAGCAGGCTGTAAGCTTGACCTCGACAAGAACCAGGCCAGCTTCGAACAAGTGATGTCACCTATAATGAACCAGTTTCGGGAGATTGAGACTTGTATCGAATGTTCTGCCCTGAAGCAAATCCAGGTATTATGACGTCTTTTTTTCCTCTTCGGATTTATTATACATCTTAGCTCAAACATGGCACACAAGTTGGTTCGACTTTCGAGGGAGCTAAGGCATGTGATTGCCTTTCTAAAAAAAAAAATTAAAGGAAACAAACAATGCTAGATTGGAATTGTTAAATTATATTTCAGGGCTGAACTATCATCCTTATAAAATAAACTTTTTCTGTAGGCACAAGAAGTTTTCTATTATGCACAAAAAAATGTCATTCACCCAACAGCACCTCTGTTTGATCAAGAAACTCAGGCATTGAAGCCACGGTGTGTAAGGGCCTTGAAGCGTATCTTTATACTATGTGACCATGATAAAGATGGTGCTCTTAACGAGGCTGAGTTAGATCAATTTCAGGTTTTATTTCCTCTTCTTGTGATCTGGCTATTTCATCATCAATATGGCTCTAGACTATCCTTTACAATTCTCTTTATCCCAATGACGCACCTAATAGTTGTCTCAAATAGGTCAAGTGCTTCAATGCGCCATTGCAGCCTAATGAAATCGAAGGTATTAAGAGGGTTGTGCAAGAAAGGTTACCAGAAGGTGTGAATGAAATAGGACTGACAGTGGCTGGCTTCCTGTTTCTACATGCACTCTTTATTGAGAAAGGGAGGATCGAGACAACATGGACTGTACTTAGGAAGTTTGTATATAACAATGATGTAAGACTGGCTAATGAATGGCTTCCACCTTCATTATTCAAGAGAGCACCTGATCAGGTAAATTGCTAAAACAGAATCCAATGTATGTTGATTACTATAAGTGGATGAAGGTTTGGAATTTTATTATTATTATCAGAAATAAGAATTAGGATGCTCACAAGTTACATTGCTGGGTTACAATTATATTTCAGCTCACATTAATTTGCCTTCCTTGGCATTTTGCAGCTAATTGCAATGGTTGTGTTCGTTGTTTTTTGTGTAGAGTGTTGAGTTGACAGATGTAGCAATCGAATTCCTGAAAGAAAAGTATATGTTGTTTGATGCGGATGGGGTAAGTCTCCTTTTTTTTGTTTTGATTTTATGGCTTAGGTTGCAGTTTTTTATAGTTGTCAATATGAATTTCACTTTGCAGGATAATAATCTGAGACCTCAAGAGATTGAGGATCTTTTTTCAACCGCACCTGAAAGGTACCTTCTCCACCTCCAGAAAGCAAAGTTCGTGTAATTTAGATTATCATATTGATACGAGGGCCCATTTCCTGATGTTAATGGGCTGGATTTAGGATGATCTAATGAGTTATTTAACCTAAAACATATTTAGTATATAAGAGAGTGCGAGAGCAAGAGAGAGAGTTATCAAGTTGTTGATCATTCATGTCATGGGGAGGTTGAGAGACTCCTAGTAAAATCTCTCAAACGTGTTCTCTTTTTATAATCATAAATAACATCACTTGATCTTCTATTCTCGTTATTACTCTATTTACCAGTTCCGATACCTAAAACGTATCAACTTGGTATCAGAGCTCAGTTACGAGCCATGGGATCGATTATTGTTCCAATCTTTTACGGTGAAGATCCAGAGTTGTGGATTGAGTGGGTCGACGCGTTCGTTTCTGCTCACAGCTTCTCTGATTTCGAAACCATACAGTTTGCATACGGGTTCATTGAAGGCGAAGCTCTAGAATGGTATTGTGATGAGATTGCTCGATCTGTGTTCAACAGCTGGGAGGATCTCAAGAAACGGTTGTTCCAGAGATTCCGCAAAAGCGTTGAATTCGCGGGGGAACTAAACCTACAGGATCGTTTGAAGCAGCTAAGTCGTGATATGGATCGTTGGGATGAAGACGAGGCTAAGAAGCAACAGGAAGAAGAGATGATGGTTGCTGGAGATTCGAATCAGATCCTGAGCTCCGTCGAAGGATTTGTGAAGAGTTTCGAGTCGGCTCTGCCTGAGACAGTATCGGGAGAGAAGGATGACCTGATTCTGTACTCAAATCAGCTGATCCCAGAGGTGAAGAACGAAATGTTAATTCTGGACTGTCCAGTGTTGGTGCAAGAGAAGGATGATCCAGAGACTGAAACCCTTGTGTTCGAAGAGGATAACAGCTTAGAGACAGAGATGGATGTTGGTGCCTGCCAAGTGTTCGACCCAATGCCGAAGAGAAGAAAGACAGTGCTTGCAAAGAAGTGGATGTGGAAATTTACAAGGAAGAGGAAGAAGAGAATGAAGTTAGAGCAGCTTGAGAAGAAGTGTGTCAAGTCTAACAAGGAAGAAAGTCATTGTGAGAGTATGAGACAGAGGATGGAGGAGTATGAGATAAAGAGAAATAAGCATCTGATGGAGCAAAAGGAGTTGAGGCAGGGACTTAAGAGAGTTCTGAAGAAGCTAAACAAATGGATGAAACATAAGTTCAAGCAGAAAAGTCACAAGGAATGGATCAAGCTAGATGGTGTCGTGATGAAGATTAGGAAGTTGCTAGCTGCCACGAAGGAAAGAAAAGCAAAATGGCAGAATCTCTACACGAGTCTTGTGTCCAACAAAAAGTGGCTGATGAGATTCAAAAAAAGGAGGAAAGTGATAATGAAGATAGCCAATGGGATGAGAAAGAAGCTCAAACACAATCACAAGAAGCAAAAGAAAGAGATTAAGAGTAGGTTTTCTGGTAACTATATCACTGCTTTTTGGAACTCAAAACGTGAACTGTGGGTAAAGAAGTTCAGCGGCTTGTTTATGAGAAAGCTCTGTAAGATGGTCTACTTGGAGGGCAGAAAATGGCTGAAACGAAATGGTTTTGGGAAGCTGTATTGGGGGCTGAGGCTAGTTTCTACTGAGAGGAGGGAAGTCTTGAGGGTTAACTGTGTACCTGAGGGAAAGCTTAACTCGTTTGTTAAGCTAGCATGGATGAAGTTCTTGGAATGGAAGAGGTATAAGCAAAAGCAGCGTAGGCATGACAAGGCAGACCAAATGCGACAGTTATCCAACCTTGGCATCAATGCGATGGTTCAGGTAACAATGATATTTGAGTTGGCAGTAGTAGAGAAGAAGTCTCTCATCAGTAGTAGAAAAGTTAGGTTTCGAAAGAAGCACATGAAGAAAGAGCTGTCCTTTGAATTATTACTGTCATCGGTTCGTAATACTTATAATAGAAAAGAGATCGTGGAGGGTGCTATGTGTAGGCCAGGTACTGTAACCAGGTATTTTGTAACATGGCGTGAAGTAGACAAAGGCCAAAATGTGGAGCTTATTTGGAAAGTCTTCATATGGTTTGAGACTTGGGATTACATCAAAGCTAACGGAAAGGAGCAGGAAGAAAACATAAGAATTCAGGTGCCACAGTTTGTACATTTCGTTGCAGAGTTATCTGTTCCCTCAGTCATTCAGTGGAAGGAGATCTGTATAAGGGTATACATGAACCAAGAGCTGCAAAAACAAATAGGCAGGGGATATGGGCTTAACTGGATGGGAATTAGGACTGTTTTGAAGCCCTATGAAGCTGTTTGCTGGAAATTTCAAGAGCGTGAATCCTTGACTCTAGCTTCAGGTCATGCTGCTACAAAGGAGATGTTCCACTTTCTGAAACCACCTGAGTTTTCTATCTTCAAGGAGGGGAAGGGGCAAGAACTTGAACAAGACAACAAAACTCAGGACTCTCCTGGTAGTACTCTGTTTATTCCAGTTTCCCTAGTAACTGATAATGACAGTTCGTGGAACTCAAGATGGGACGTTACGAGTCAAGCTCTTATGGCATTTGGTTCAAACGAGAGGGAGGCAAGTAGTTGGACTCAGGTTGCTGCGATTGATTTTGATTGGGATCCAGGCGGGACAAGCTTAGAGAAAGTTCATGAAGCACTACTAATTATGGCAGGTTTCTTACTTGCGATGGAACAAAGGATTTTTCTAAAGTTGAGTGTAACAAGGATGAAAAGAAGCCTTGAAGCTGATCTGGTGGAAGAATTTGAGATGGGGAGGTCTTCTGTAATGGGAATGAAGCTTCCACTTGTTAGGGAGAAAACTTTGCAACTCACAGTGGACCATTTCCATCCTCATGTGGCTCTAGTTTATGTTGAGTTGTTGTTCCACTTCACAAGACCACCAGAGGTACGTCTAGTTTCTGTTGAGGCATTGTTCCACTATACAAGACCACCTGAGATACATCAAGTGACAGTGGAAGAGGGTTGGAGCAGAGAGGGAGAATGTTATGACCAAGTGAAAATAGGACGATCAAGTGGGTGGTTCAGAGAAAACTTGCATCATCTCCAACCTTGAGGACAAGGTTAAATTGAAAGGGCGGAGTAATGATACGAGGGCCCATTTCCTGATGTTAATGGGCTGGATTTAGGATGATCTAATGAGTTATTTAACCTAAAACATATTTAGTATATAAGAGACTGCGAGAGCAAAAGAGAGAGTTATCAAGTTGTTGATCATTCATGTCATGGGGAGGTTGAGAGACTTCTAGTAAAATCTCTCAAACGTGTTCTCTTTTTATAATCATAAATAACATCACTTGATCTTCTATTCTCGTTATTACTCTATTTACCAGTTCCGATACCTAAAACGTATCACATATCTAGATTACATAAAACACCTATGAACTGCAGTCCCTGGAAGGAAGCTCCGTATGAGGATGCTGCAGAGAAAACTGCCCTTGGAGGACTCTCCTCTGACTCTTTCCTGTCACTGGTAACCAAAACTTAAGGAACATTTTGTATACATGCACAATTGCAAATACATATTCTTCTTCATTTCATTTTTGTTGATTGACAAACCAAAATTTCATGCAATTTATTCCTTGCAGTGGTCACTGATGACAGTATTAGAACCTGCTCGGAGTGTGGAACATTTGATTTGCATTGGATTCCAGGGTGATCCATCTTCTGCCATCCGTATTACTAGGAGAAGGCTTTTAGATCGCAAAAAGAAACGATGTGAAAGAAAAGTTGTCCAGTGCTTTGTTTTTGGACCCAATAGCGCTAGAAAATCTGCCTTACTGAATTGCTTTCTTGGAAGGTTTGCCATATTATTAGCTCGTTCCAAAAGAGTATAACCCTTTCGCATGTGGTTTACGCTTATGTCTCTTCGTGATCTAGGTCATATGCTGATAACCCGGGATCAACCACCACTGACGAGCGTTATGCAGTGAATATGGTCGATGAAACTGGGGTGAGTTTTGGAACACTTATGCGATTTCTTTCAAAAATATACGTATATATTTTTGATATTGTTTGCAAAATACTTATAAAGAATGGCAAAAGTGTTAGTTTGGGGACTTTGAGACAGGAGCTAGCTAGATATCCTAGATGAGTTGTTACTATGGGCACATGCATGCATGTTGGAGTTTTGAACAAAACTGTTCAGACGTGCTAGTTTTTTTGGCATCTTTGAGGCTGTTTTTTTTTTCTCTAAGTTTATGTATGTAATTTGCTCATTAATATGGTGATTGCAAATCTCTGGGTGTAGAGTGCAAAGAAAACTCTTGTTATGAGGGAAATTCCAGAAGATGGGGCTCAAGGGCTATTTTCATCCATGGAGTCGTTGGCTGCATGTGACATAGCTGTCTTCGTGTATGACAGGTCGTTTCATGGTTTTTTTTTCTGACGTACCTTGAGGAGGTTTTGTGTTGCTGTTTGATAGTTTTTTTTTCTTTCATGCAGTTCTGATGAGTCGTCATGGAAGAGAGCGAGTGAGTTGCTTGTAGAAGTTGCAAATCACGGCGAGGCCACTGGATATGAGGTTCCCTGCCTTATGGTTTCAGCGAAAGACGATATTGTATCATCCCAAATTCCCATACAAGATTCCACCAGGGTAGGGCTCTTATTGATTGATCTCTGAGTCAATGCAAATAGCTCGGATCACTTGTAAAGCACCTTACAACCTTACATATTTATTTATGCAGGTGACACAAGATGTGGGAATAGAGCATCATGTATCCATCAGCTCGAAACTGGAGGATTTCAACAACTTATTCCGCAAAATCATAACTGCAGCGCAACATCCTCATCTGAGTATTCCAGAGACCGAAGCAGGAAAAAGCCGCAAACATTACAACAGGAAAATCAACCGCTTTCTAATGGTTGTTTCAAGTACGTTTTCTTCCATCGAGTCTTCAGTCTTTGACACAAATTTTCTCACTGACTAACAAACCCGTAACAAGAAAGCTTCATACTCATACTTGGTGAAATTATTTTTTCAATTTGTATGACAGTCGTAGCTGCTGTTGTGGTCGTTGGGCTTGCTGCATACTTTGTGTATGTGTCGCAAGAGAGAGTGCTTCTGCCTGAGAAGATTGAGAATGAAGGACCCAAGTCTCTTGTTATGATCTTATATTAGTAGCATTCTTGTTCCTACAACAATGTATTTGTAACAAATCATTTTGTGTGTTTGAATATAATAAACCAATGACTTAAAAAATTTCTTGTAACTGGAATTTACCTCAAAAGTCTCTTGTTTGCATCTAACACTAGTCTTTAAGTTTTGGTGCTCACACTAGAAGGCAACTTTGGTTCCTTGAGGTATTGTAGCCGTTTATGGGCAGAGTGACGTTTTTGCCTTTCAAGACTAAGGAAAATAAGTCTTGATTGAACATTTTTTTTTTTTTGGGGACTTGCTTTCTGTTACTCGGACCTATTTATATCATGGGATCATTATTCATTATTCATAATTCATAGGCCATGCTTTTTATCTACACAAGAGATCCTTGCTTTTATTACATATGAAGAATACAAACATAACCAGATACTCACTCTGGCAACAATATGAAGCTTTATGCAACAATACAAGAGAAGGGGAACGGAGATCATCCGTGAATCACAACGCCGGAGATTAGCCAGCGTTGATTTCGTCGATGAGATCATCAAGCTCGACAAAGAATGGCGTCAGCGTAAGTATCTCATTACTCAGAGGATCGTTTTTCTCTCCTTGAGGTTGCTTGCTAACCACGCTTCTGGCGTGTTTTAGGTCAATTCGAAGTAGATGCTTTACGAACGGAGTTCAACAAGCTGAACAAGCAAGTAGCCAAGCTCAAAATCGTTAGTTTCTTTCTAATAAGATACACTAATCTTTGTTCTTGATCCGAGTGATTTTTAATGAGGTTTTGTTTCTTTTGGAGTAGTCTGGTGGTGATGCGAGTGAGCTGATTCAGCAAGCGGAGAAGAACAAACAAGACGCTCTTAAGAAGGAAAAGGAAGTTGGTGATGCTTATGCTAAGCTCAAAGAGGACTTGGTGAAAGTTGGAAATCTCGTCCCTGACTCAGTTCCAGTTAGTAACGATGAGGTTTGTTCCTTTAATGGTTTAGATCTTTTGAGTAGTTTTGGCTATATTCGGATATTTATTTTTAGCTATTTTTGATAATTTTTAGATATTATCAACTATTTTGGATATTTTTTTATATTAGATCTAAAAATAACAAATTTATTCAAATATATTATCATGATTCCAAAATATTTTGGTTCGGGTTCGTCTGCATTAAATTTTTGGATCATTTCGAATATTTGACTAGTTTCAGTTCGGGTTTGGTACATACTACTTTTTAGATCGTATTTGGTTGGATTTTTCGGACCAGGTATTTTGCACAGTCCTAGATGGATTTATATAAGTGTGTGGTGGTATTTTCATATTTCCAAGCAGATAATCCTGTGATCAAAATTTGGGGTGAGAAGCCGGTTTTTGCGCCTGGTAAGAAGGTGATGAACCATGTGGATCTCGTTGAGAATACCTTCATTGCAGATACTAAGAGAGGTTAGTAGCAGCATTGGCTTGAACAGTTTTGGTCACCTTCTGAATCCGTTTTTTGTTAAAGATGATGTTATTGAACTCAGGTGCTGAAATTGCTGGAGGAAGAGGTTATTTCCTGAGAGGACATGGTGTGCTACTTAACCATAAGCTGTTATCAACTTGGGGCTAGCCCATTTGATGAAGCGAGGATACACCCCATTGCAACTATATATGTTCAGTATATATAGTTGTACGGTTAAGCAAAAGGAAACTCAACCAATACAAACCGGTTATACTCTTAGCTTCTCTATCCTTCAAGTCATCGGCTGCTTGAACCATCAGCTTGCACCTACAAAAACAATGAATGTAAGTAGGTCAATATCATTATCAACCAAAAGAGTCTGGATCAATATTTATTTCTGTTTTGTTAGTTTTATATTCTATATTTTAGTTAAGCCAGTTTTTTTATGAGTCACTAAAATTGTGATGTTTTTACAAAATATTTAACTTTGATTTAATATTTGTTTTTTTAAATTATAATTTGATTTTAATTTGGTGTAGTTAATTAGTTTATTATTGTTTATATAGATATTTTAATTATAGTTTTGTATTTTTGTTTTAGTTTATTATTGAGGTTTATGAAATTTTGAAAATGCATATATCACTTATAAAACTTATAAGCTAACAAAATCCCAAAATTGAGGAGAAAAAAACATTGTTTAAGACCAGTCTAAAATTGCATTATTTAAAATATAACAATATATTAAAAACAATCAACTGAAGTGAATATTGATCATTTTAATCAAAATTGTTGATCTAAATAATTCTTTTTTTTTAAACAACACACATAAACGTAATTTCAAATAAATTTTTTTTTTCATTTTTATTTAAATAAGATAAACTCGTTGGCCCTCAAAAACCTTTTTCTAGGGCTTTCTTCTAGTCTATAAATCGCCCCAAACAGAGAGAGAGAGAGAGAGATTAGTTTTCTTTCTTGAGAGATCTCTTCAGCTCCTATGGCGTCAAACACCAGCCGTAATTCCAAGCAAAGAAACGGACCTCCGCCGGGGAGAAAGAAGAAACATAAGGTGAATCAGCTTAAACCAGGTACGAGCGGTCACACTTTGACCTTTAAGGTCGTGGATCAGTATTCAGTTACTTCTTTCATTAGACCTGGTCGGATCGCTGAGTGCCTCGTTGGAGATGAGACTGCTTCCATCATCTTCACCGCTCGCAACGATCAAGTGGACTTGATGAAGCCAGGAACTACTGTGAATCTCCGGAATACAAAGATAAATATGTTCCACGGATTCATGGGGCTTGCTGTTAACAAATTTGGTCGCATCGAGGTCGTCACTGAACCAGCTGATGACATAACTGTTAAAGAGGACAACAATCTATCCCTTGTGGAGTATGAGCCCGTCTATCTCTAGACCCGTGTCTAATAGGTTATGTGTCAATGAGTTTTGGCCAAATGTTTTATCTTATGATGTTGCAGGTTTGCTATTTATCTAATAGGTTATGTGTTTTTGTTGCATTATCATTTATCTTTTGTAACCTATTCTCTCTCCTTTTGTGAGGCTTGAATGAACCAAAAAGATAAAGAAAGATAAATTCGTTTTTATTAAATCACATACTTTAAATATATTAATTTATATTTATATTAAATTACCTTTTTATTTTAAACTTCTTTTTATATATATAACGGTGTTATTCAATTAGTGATTTAAAGTTAATTATTAATGTTTTGTAATCTATCAAAATTTTATGATATTTCAAGTTGGCGGATTTTATATGCAGTATGCATTGAATTTTGAATTCGATTATTTATTCATAAGATTCCATAAAAAATGATTTGAAATCCATCTAAAATGTAAAGAATTCTAAAATCTTTGAAAACTAAATAACACTAGATTATAAAAAACTAAATTTAGATCATTCATTGAATGAATAACACTAGATTTTAAAATACAATTTATAATCATCATTCAAATAACATTGATTATGTTTAGATTTAAACTCTATTAAAATACATGGTTAAATAACCTCACCTAAAAGGAAAATGGAAAATTCATTTTTGTTAGATTACATGTTTTAAATATAAAAATGCTTAACATATTTATATGAATACATTACCTTTTTGATAATAAGGTAATTTGGAAATAACTATTAACAAAAAAAAAAGTTTAAATAATCTGAAAGTTTTGGGGATGGCGGTTTATCAAACACTATTTAAAGAATACCAGTTTGCAAAAAACACCAAAAACCCTAATCAGAGTTTCATCTTCTTCGTTCTTCACAGTTTGTAGGTACGTTATCGCGCTTCTCTGTGCTCTTTAAAATTTTGACGATACGTTTTGTTTCTTCTTCTGATCTGCTTTCAATTCACAGAGAGAAAGAGCACGAACCATGTTGGATATAAATCTATTTAGAGAAGAGAAGGGGAACGATCCAGAGATCATCCGTGAATCCCAACGCCGGAGATTCGCCGACGTTGATCTCGTCGACGAGGTCATCAATCTCGACAAAGAATGGCGTCAGCGTAAGTATAACTCAGAGGATCGTTTTTCTCTCCTTGAGGTTGCTTGCTAACCACGTTTCTGGCGTGTTTTAGGTCAATTTGAAGTAGACGGTTTACGAACGGAATTCAACAAGCTGAACAAGCAAGTAGCCAAGCTCAAGATTGTTAGTTGTTATATGATTCTGATAAGTTACACTAATCTTTGTTCTTGATCCGAATGATTTTTAATGAGGCTTTGTTTCTTTTGGGTGCAGTCTGGTGCTGATGCGAGTGAGGTGATTCAGCAAGCGGAGAAGAACAAACAAGACGCTGCTGATAAGGAAAAGGAAGTTGGTGATGCTTATGCTAAGCTCAAAGAAAAGTTGGTAAAAGTTGGAAACCTCGTCCCTGATTCAGTTCCAGTTAGTAACGATGAGGTTTGTTCCTTCAATGTTTTAGATCTTTTGAGTAGTTTTGGCTATTTTTGGATATTTACTTTTAATCTGTTTTTGATAATATTTTAGATATTTTTTTATATATTTGATCTAAAAATAATTAATATATTCAAATATATAATCATGATTCCGAAATATTGTGTTTGGGTTCTTCGGGCATTAAGATTTTGGATCCGTTAGGATATTTGACTAGTTTTGGTTCGAGTTTGGTACTACTTTTATGGATCGTATTAGGTTCGGTTTCTTGGACATGAGTATTTTGCACAGTCCTACATGGATCTAAGCGTGTGGTGGTGTTTTCTTATTCTGCAGGCAGATAATCCTGTGATAAAAGTTTGGGGTGAGAAGCCGGTTTTTGCACCTGGTCAGAAGGTGATGAACCATGTGGATCTCGTTGAGAAGACCTTCATTGCAGATAATAGGAGAGGTTAGCAGTGGTAGCATTGGTTTGGTCACCTTATGTGTTGGGTTTTTGATAAAGATTGTGTGTTTGGAACTCAGGTGCTGAAATTGCTGGAGGAAGAGGGTACTTCCTGAGAGGACATGGTGTGCTACTTAACCAAGCTCTTATCAACTTTGGGCTGCAATTTTTGAGGAAGAGAAAGTTCACACCATTTCAACCTCCTTTTCTCATGAGGAAGGATGTCATGGCCAAGTCCGCACAGTTGTCAGAGTTTGATGAACAACTTTACAAGGTCTTTGGATTAACATTACCAAAATTAAAAAAAAAACATTTTATTATGTTGTTATAATAGTCTTGTATTGAGCTTTGCATTCTGAGTTTAGAGGTCTTTGTTTTAATCAGGTAACTGGTAAAGGAAAAGACAAAGACGTCACAGGTGAAGGAGATGGCAAATACTTGATTGCAACTGCTGAGCAACCTCTTTGTGCATACCATATGGATGAATGGATCCCTCTCAAAGAGCTTCCCATAAGGTAAACATTGTAAATATATAACCGCAGCTTTTTCTTTTATGTATTATAAAAAATATCTATTTACACATATCATACGTTTTCTTTGGGGTCCTAGATATGCTGGTTACTCGACCTGCTTTAGGACAGAAGCTGGTTCCCATGGAAGAGACCAGCTTGGCCTTTTCCGTGTTCATCAGTTTGAGAAAATTGAACAGTTTTGCATCACCAGTCCTGACGAGAATGACTCTTGGGAGATGCTCGAGGAGATGATGAAGAACTCTGAAGAGTTTTACCGAGAGGTAATTTTTCAAAAAAAAAAAAATTCTTAAGTTAGCCGATTGTATGATGATTTATTACTACTCTTGCAGCTAAAACTCCCATACCGAGTGGTGGAGATTGTGTCTGGAGCATTGAACGATGCAGCTGCGAAAAAATATGATTTGGAAGGTTGGTTTCCTGCGTCTGGTACTTACAGAGAGCTTGTGTCGTGTTCCAACTGTACAGACTACCAAGCTAGAAGGCTTGAGATTAGATACGGTCATAAAAAGGTAAATATCTCTCAGTTCTTTACCTTTCATCAGCAAAGATATTTGATCTTGTGTAACTTCTTATATGAGGGTTTAATGCAGAGCAATGAGGAGACGAAGTACGTGCATATGCTGAATTCGACTCTTACCGCTACTGAGAGGACCATTTGCTGCATTCTTGAGAACTACCAGCGAGAGGATCGTGTGGAGGTCCCTGAGGTTTTGCTGCGGTTTATGGACGGAGTGACGTATTTGCCCTTCAGGACTTAGCCTGTAGTTGCCGACATCAAGGGCAAAAAGTCCAAAGCTTAGTTGACAGTATATATATTATGTGGTTTATTTAATCCTTTTATCTATAATCTAATCATAGGACATGCTTCTTACTTTTATTACAAGTGAAAACACACAAACATAACTACACAATAACTAACAATATGAAGCTTTTGTAACATCATTGCTCAAAAAATCAATTGTTTCTTGAAATGAGAAAGACTACAACACTTTCATATTCGAAAGTTTTTCAGTAACATACTGCCAAACCAAAAGTCTTTGGCTATTGCTTGGCCTTGGGACACTTGCGGAAGGGGCAAGGGCAATCTTTATGAGCTTTTCAACCTACCTTTTGTGACAAACAGAGTTTTTCTTATGGCTAGAATGAGAAACCATGTGGTCGCTGTGATTTTCTCCTTGATCATAAGTAGCAACGCAGAGCTTAAAACTGTCTTTAAGATCTGAGCCTGCAAGCCTTTGAAGAACCCTAAGACCCCTTCTTTTTCCCATATAGCATAGATGACCCCTGGAATCGTTTTCTTGATTCTTTCTCGGCGCTTCTTCGCTTCATTATCCTTTGTGTCATCTGCTGCTTGAATCATCACCTTGCACCTAACCATGAATGTATATATAGATCAATATCCACCAAAAGAGTCAGGATCACTAGAAGCTATAGTAATACCTGATTAGTGGATAAGTGATGACAGTAGCAGCAGATTTAGAGATGGCACCCAACAAGAAGGCCATAAAGGAAGAGATGACTACAGGGGAAGAGTCTTTGTTAGCTTTTGCCTTTCTTTTCTCAACGAGGTTCTGTTTCAGCTGATCAAACACTGTATACTACAAAATAAAACCTCATCTCTCAGCTAAAACACTAACCAAAATTAAAAAAAAAAACTGTAAATATAGAAGTGAATGATTATTAACCTGAATAGCAGGATTAGGGGTGAGTAAAAGAGTAATCCCCATGCCATCATAAGCATCTCCCCAAGTACCTTCGGTTAACGTCTTCCAAAACCCTTTTGCATTCCCAAACTCGCTTGTTTGCATCCTCGACGAAGCTGTATCAAGAGGCTATGAGGAGGGTTAGCATAGAGAACGTAGAGAAGACAAGTCCCTGCTAAAAAAAAGACGTACTTGGGTCAATATATTGGTAAAAGCAGCAGAAGCAGCAGCGATGAGGAGGTTAGCCGTTGTGCCAATCGACTTAGAACCAATCCTCTCACTATGCAACCTCTTGAAGTAGCTGTAGCTATAAAAGTAGATGAACGAAGAAACAAAGGACTGCACGTTCTTAGTCCCTAGGCCTTGGTACAACGAGAGAACGTTCCCTGAAGAAATGGCTTCCCAAAAGACATCTGATATGCGTCTGTAAAAAAAGGTTACAACAAATAAACTCTTAACAACAACCACATATGGATCCATTAACACTACCTTAAAACACTCTCTCCTGAACACAGCTTATTAAAAGTTGTAAAAGCTACAAGTGCATGACTTTTTGAGATATATAGCTTCTCAAACACCATAGTTTTGACTAGCCCTGCGACTTTTGTCCGAACCGAACAGGCCGAACTGAGCCGAACTGAAATTTTTGGTTTTCGGTTCAATTTCAGTTTTGAGTTCGGTTTAGTTTGGTACGATTTTGAAAAGTAAATCGGTTTCCAGTTCGGTTTTTGATTTTCAAAAAAAAAACTAAAATTAAAAAACCGAAAATATCCGAACTTAACCAAAATAGCCGAATTAAACCAAAAATATCCGATTTTTTTTTGGAAAATTAGACCAGAAAACCAAAAAAAAAATCGGTTATTTTCGGAAATAATTTTGAAAACCAAAATTAACCGATATTGAACCGAACCAAAATTTAATTCGGTTAATTTCAGAATAGGTTTTAAAAGTTTCGGTTAACCAAAAACAGACGGTTCGGTTAGGTTTCGGAAAACCGAAGTCGCAGGGCTAGTTTTGACCAAAACTGATTCAAGTAAAACTGGAAAGTAAAAAGGATGCTGCTTTAACCTCATTAGCTTGAGGCTTTTGAGCTCAGTGAGAAGCCATGAGAGTCAAAAAGGATCGAACTTTATGGGATAATTACGTTATATAAACTAACCCAAGTCAATGTTATTATCCAGATCGATATAAATAAACAGGCAATTGCGAATTTTTCAGATGATCATTGGCGTTTAACCTGTATTTGTGGTTACCGGGGACACTGATCTCGGCTTGGTATTTGGATTTGCAGGTGTCGAGAGGGTATAAGATGGTTGTGCTCAGAAGGGATCCTATAGCTCCGGAGGTGGCCTCCGAGATTGATTCCAGATCAACGCCCATCTTCTCACACCGCGAAGAGACTGAAGAGAGAGGATAAGCGTAGAAGAGATGATGGAGATGAGGAAGAAGGTATGGGTTGGTTATGAGATATTCCTATTTTAAAATGAGAAAAATCTAAAGATAAAAATTGGCGCCACGTGTTTTTTAATGATTTAAACTGGGCTCGTTGAGCCCATTAGTCACCAAGTTGCATCCATATATATTCACTAGTCGTTTCATCCTCAAGAACATTGATTTATCAAATTGAACTTTAGCTTAGCTCTATAATTAACTGAATTGTTTGAAAAAATATAAATACAGCTCATTTTATTTTTGAATAAATAATACTACTTTTTTGTGCTGGTTCTATTTTGTGATTCCTATAAAAGATGTATCAAAAGTACATTCACTCCTCTACATAATCATATGAACTAATTCTTTTGTTTCTTTCACAATCTTATTTGTTTTTTTTTTTGATAACTCTGGTATCTGGGCAGCCACATTCCCAACTATCCCCCAAAAGGAGTCCAGCGCCCCAACTGAAGGGATGTTAAATCCGTTGTGGTCAAGACTCGAACCTGGATGGCGGGCAGTACAGATGTACCTCCTTTACCACCAAGCTACGAGCGCTTGGTTCACAATCTTATTTGTTATTTTTCTGTTTCAGAGCTAACAAATATTTCACTATGCATAAATATTTTTCATAATTTTAAGATAATTTTAAATAATTTCTCTATTTTAGTTCTGGTTAATGTATATAAAGTTTCATAGTTCTATAAAAACGAAAAAATAATATTTGTGAAAACCCTTAAATGACACTTAATTGAAAACATAGATATTTTAACCATAGGAATTCCCCTATCTCTAAAAAGACATGCAACATAAGTAAATTGTAAGCCTTTTCTCCAAAAAAAAAAAAGTAAATTGTAAAACGAACACTTTCATTAAAGAATACTTTAAAAAAAAATACTTAATTACTGAAATAAATTATTAAAAATGTACTTTTGAGTCTCAAAATAAAATTACTTTTGAAAAATATATTAAAAAAAAGAACTTTTGCGTGGTGATAAAGGATAAAAAGGTGTATTTACGGAAACGCCACTATAATAGAAGCGAAGAAGCAGCCTTTTAAGAGTTTCATCTCCTCCTTCGTTGCGACTCCTCTCCTAATAACTCTAGGGTTTATCTTCTTCCAAGGGGTTTTCAAACCTCGAGCGTCTCTCTCCCTCTCTCAATCTCATCCTCCAGTTTCAGGTCAGCCCTTACTTCTCGTTTCTCTATCTAATCTTTCTTTCCTCTATCATGCATACTTGCTGAAAACTCGCCACATTCTTCAACGATCTTTCTCTCTCTTGTTGCTCGATTCTTCAAACCCAATTGCAAAGTTTCAGTCTTTTTCGTCTCCAACACGCAAAGATCCTTCCTTTTTCGAGAGTCAGTAAGAATTAGGTTCATTCGTGTATTGTGGGATTGAATTCAATTTTTGATTGCAGTTTCCAGATGGCGGCGGCGTCACCTAATAGCCCTGTTCGGATCGTTGTGATTGGTGACAAGGGCACTGGAAAGTCAAGCTTGATTGTCGCTGCAGCTACTGATTCTTTCCCTCCCAATGTCCCTCCTGTTTTGCCTGATACCAAGCTGCCTTTTCAGTTCTTCCCTGATGGTATACCCGTCACCATCGTTGACACTTCCTCAAGGTATTCATCTCTCTTTATATTTGCTTCTGTAGATAGGATAAAGAATGTGGCTTTGGGTGATGGGAGAGGAAAGTGACCTTATGACTTGAAAGAATACTATTGTTGTTTGCTTAGGGTATTTATGCTTGGACAGGTTTGTTGATGTTCTATAAGTATGTTTTGATAGTTTCTTTATCTTGGTTTCAGACCGGAAGATAAGGGCATGGTTGCTGAGGAGTTGAAGCTCGCAGATGCAGTGGTTTTGACATATGACTGTGACCGACCTGAGACTCTCGAACGTTTGAGTACATACTGGCTTCCAGAGCTTCGTCTGTTAGAGGTTTGATTTTCCTCTTTGGTTTCAATTTAGTCATGTCAATCTTTCTGTTGTAGCAGGTGTATTAAAGATTTGTTATGACCTTATTAAGATTGGCTTGTGACCTTTTTTTAAACAGGTGAAAGTTCCTATAATAGTAGCAGGCTGTAAGCTTGACCTCAGAGACGACAACAGCCCGGTCGTCCTCGAAGAAGTGATGGCACCTATAATGCACCAGTTTCGGGAGATTGAGACTTGTATTGAGTGTTCTGCCCTGAAGCAACTCCAGGTTATCATGACTTCTATTATTCCTCTTCGAGATTTTATTATATGTCTTAGCTCTCAAACATGACAAAAACCTTTCCTGTAGGCACAAGAAGTTTTCTATTATGCACAAAAAACTGTCATTCACCCAACAGCACCTCTGTTTGATCAAGAAACTCAGACATTGAAGCCACGGTGTGTTAGGGCCCTGAAGCGCATCTTTATACTCTGTGACCATGATAAAGATGGTGCGCTAAGCGAGGCTGAGTTAAATGCATTTCAGGTTTTATTTCCTCTTCAGACTTTTTCTTTAAAGAAGAAGTTACAATTCTCTTATCCCTATGACGCACCTAATAGTTGTCTCAAATAGGTCAAGTGCTTCCATGCGCCACTGCAGCCTTCTGAAGTCGATGGTGTTAAGAGGGTTGTGCAAGAAAAGTTGCCAGAAGGTGTGAATGAAGTAGGACTGACATTGACTGGCTTCCTGTTTCTACATGCACTTTTCATTGAGAAAGGGAGGCTTGAGACAACATGGACTGTGCTTAGGAAGTTCGGGTATAACAATGATATAAGACTCGCTGATGAACTGCTTCCACCTTCATTATTCAAGAGAGCACCTGATCAGGTAAACTGCAAAACAGAATCCCCTGTAAATTCATTACTGCTCACAAGTTACATTGCTGGTTTACAGTTAACGGTTGTGTTCTTTGTTTTTTTGTAGAGTGTTGAGCTGACAGATGTAGCAATCGAATTCCTGAAAGGAAAGTATATGTTGTTTGATGCGGATGGGGTAAGTCTGCTTCTTTGTTTTAACTATACATGGCGTAGGTTGCAGTTTTTATAGTTGTCATAATGAATTTCACTTTGCAGGATAATAATCTGAAACCCCAAGAGATCGAGGATCTTTTTTCAACTGCTCCTGAAAGGTACATTCTCCACCTTCAGAAACCAAAATACGTATAATTTAGATTATCATGTCTATATTACATTAAAACGCCAAATTATGAATTGCAGTCCATGGAAGGAAGCTCCATATGAGGGTGCTGCAGAGAAAACTGCCCTTGGAGGACTCTCCTCTGACTCTTTCCTGTCACTGGTAATCAAAAACTTAAGGATCATTTTGTATACATGCACAATTGCAAATACATATTCTTCTTCGTCTCGTTTTTGTTGATTGACAAACTAAAATGTCATGCAATTAATTCCTTGCAGTGGTCACTGATGACACTGTTAGAACCTGCTCGGAGTGTGGAACATTTGATTTACATTGGATTCCAGGGTGATCCATCTTCTGCCATCCGTTTTACCAGGAAAAGGCTTTTAGATCGCAAAAAGAAACAGTGTGAAAGAAAAGTTGTCCAGTGCTTTGTTTTTGGACCCAATAGCGCTGGAAAATCTGCTTTGCTGAATTGCTTTCTTGGAAGGTTTGTTCATATTAGCTCGTTCCAAAAGAGTATAACCCTTTCCATGTATTTATGCGTGGAGATGTTCGCATGCTCTCCATGTGGTTTTTACATTTATGTTTCTTCATGATCTAGGTCATATGCTGATAACACGGAATCAACGACTGACGAGCGTTATGCAGTAAATGTGGTCGATGAAACTAAGGTGAGTGGGAGTACTTTTGCAATTTGTCTCATTTTTGTGTGTGTTGTCCTCGCAAACAGTGTCTGCTGTGCAAAATACTGAACAAGAATGGGAAGCTTTGAGTGTTAGTATGAAACGGGAACTAGCTAGATAGCTTTGATGAGTTTTGTGGCATCTTTTGATGCTGTTTTTCTCTATGTATGTTTATTTATGTAATTTGCTCATTAATCTGATAATTACAAAACTCTATTGGTGTAGAGTGCAAAGAAAACACTTGTGATGAGGGAAATTCCAGCAGATGGAGCTCATGGAATACTTTCATCCAAGGAGTCGCTGGCTGCATGTGACATAGCTGTCTTCGTGTATGACAGGTAGTTTTTGGGTAACAAATGCGCTCATTGGGTGTAAATGCCTGACGTACCTTGAGGAGGTTTTGTGTTTGCTGTTTGATGTTTTTTTTTCTTTTTTCATGCAGTTCTGATGAGTCGTCATGGAAGAGAGCGAGTGAGTTGCTTGTAGAAGTTGCAAATCACGGCGAGGCCACTGGATATGAGGTTCCCTGCCTTATGGTTTCAGCGAAAGACGATATTGTATCATCCCAAATTCCCATACAAGATTCCACCAGGGTAGGGCTCATATTGATCTCTGAGTCAATGCAAATAGCTCGGATCACTTGTAAAGCACCTTACAACCTTACATATTTATTTATGCAGGTGACACAAGATATGGGAATAGAGCCTCCTGTATCCATCAGCTCGAAGTTGGGGGACTTCAACAACCTATTCGGCAAAATCGTTACTGCAGCGCAACATCCTCATCTGAATATTCCAGAGACCGAAGCAGGAAAGAGCCGCAGACATTACAACAGGCTAATCAACCGATCTCTTTTGTCTGTTTCAAGTACGTTTTCTTACATCGAGTCTTTAGTCTTTGACACAAATTTTCTCACAAGCAAACAAACTCATATTTGGTGAAATTTTCTTTCTTTTTTTTTTTTAATTTGTTGAACAGTTGGAGCTGCTGCTGTGGTCGTTGGGCTGGCTGCATACCGCGTGTATGCCGCAAGAAAGAGCGCTTCTGCCTGAGAAGATTGAGAATGAAGAACTCAGTGTTTCAAGAAGATAGCTAATCTCTTGTTCTGAGTTTGTTTAACATTCCCAAGTTTTAACAACCATAGAGTACTGTTTTTTTAGAGGATTAATGGAACTGGGTTTTGAAGTAATAGTTGATCTGTAGGAACACAAACATTTAGGGAACAAAAAAAAAGAGAGAGAACATATAGTCACAACAATAGAGATTGTGTTTGAGTTTCTTCAATAACAAAAGTTTTCTCATCGCCTTCATGTGGGATCTTGTCTTTATTTGCTCTGTTCTCCATATTTAACTATTATTACCAGTTTCATTCTCCACACCCTTTCCGCTATTTTCTGTGGAGAAACGATCTCTGGCAGAGAATCTGCTTCTGTTCTCATTTGTTTCAGTCTGTTCTGCTTCTCTTTGTTCCTTCCCACTCTGATATTGCTGCTGACGCTTTCAGCTTCCGGTTTTGAGGCTTTCTGCGAGTATTTGGGGGTTGTTTTAAGACAGTTTTCTCTTGGCATTGGTCTCATGAAATGCAGGATGTCGTATATCGTTTATCCAAAAGTAAGGAGTAAAAAGTGATCAACCTTGCCTTGCGAGGTCGTATAATCTTTTGTTTCTGAAATATGCACTTTGTATCAAATGTATTGAAGCCGAGATTTTAAAATTCATCACATATATATATAGCCATAGCACAAAAGGTCTCAATAGAGTTGTAGTTAACACTTCGAATGAAATCAATTAAAAAAAAAATCAACCGAGATCCTATTTTAACAGACAGCCTGAATGTAATAGACCAAACACTTTCACAAAGACAGTGAACAAGAAGACCACTATTGTTCCCTCCGGACCAAATCGGTGGCAGCAGAAGAAGCTCGCCTCGGTATGAAAGATGGTCTTCTGTTCCTGAACTTAAGCGGACTCCACACCACAGCCTTCTTCTGCAATGCAACCACTGTGGGATGGGTCGGCTTCCACACGCTGCCTCCTCCTCCTCCTACAACAGGGCTCTTGTTGAATCTGCTGCTGCTTTTCATTGCATTAGGAGTCACCAGATTGCGGTCTGGAGTGAAGAGATTAGAGTATCTTGCCTTTCTCGGGTTACCACCACGGAATGACGAAATAGAAGGAGGGCGGGATGGAGTGGACATGTTCATCATGTAAGATGATGATGGTTCTGGTCTCAACGTTGCAATAGAGACTCTCCTTCTCGGCTGGAGTGTTTTGTTATTACCTGTTGCAATGGCTAATGGAGGAGGAGCTGGTCTGAATGCCACGGAGCTTCTTCTTGGTTTCATTAGCGCATTGATGTCCACTGATGATGATCTTCTGAGGCTGTTATTGTTACCATTATTATTCTCTTTGCTTGTTGCGTGACTTGCGTCTGAGAATCTCTTGGCAGGAGGAGGTCCCTGAGAGGGTTGTTGGGGCATGAAGTTCGTGATTCTTCTGAGTGGCATTCGCATTGATCTTGTAGGAGCCAATGGTGGCTTTTTCTCTGTGATCGTCGGTAATGCCTCTCTCGGTTGTCTAGATGTTGTTGTTGTTGATGATGCAGTGGCTAGGGCTCGTGTCTCCTGCTTGATTCTGGTTTTCCTTTCTTCTGCTAATTGAAATTCCAGATCACGAACCTGCAAAATGATTTGGTTTTTAAATATTAGAACTTAGAAGAAGAGAACAATCACAACACATGGGATCCGTTAGCTACCTTATCTTGAAGCCCTTTGCATATGTGCTCTCTAGCAGTGAGGCGTAGCTGTAGTGATTGCACATTGTCCTGTAACTTCTTCGTTTCTTTTTCCTCTTGTTTCAGCTTCTCAGTCTGTTAATTATCACAAAAAGATAGCAAAAGAAAGTCAGCTTAAAGTTAAGTTTAAGCTTAGGTGAATAAGAGCTCAGAGGAATTGCGTTACCATTTGTTTTAGCTTGAGGAGTTCAGACACGTCCGTCTGTTTCCGGGCAGGTCCACTTTCGATTCCGCGAACTCTGCTTGCGAAGTTTAAGGAGCAAAGTGTCTCTCCTTGATCCGCAGAACTCGGGCTAATCTGAACAAACATTAATGTTTTGCAATCTCCACCTGTATAAGTCACAGTGAAATGGACACAACATGAAGATCAAAAACATGTCTTATGGTTCATGTAAATAACGGAAAAAAATATGACAAATTTTACTTACCCAAAGAGTTTTGTAGCATATGAGTGAGCTTTGAGTTTCTGTCGTTACACAAACATCAATGAGAGAAAAGTTTGTCAAGAACATAAATCAGAAAAGTTCAAATGCAAAATATCTTTGGCAGAGGGGGGGACGTAAGGGGAAAACCTGTAAGGAATGTGGCTTGTTTTTGATGCAAGTGCGGCGATAACATCACCGAGTGCTGAAAGCGACTTATTGATAAACTGAGATTCTTTCAGCCTTTCTCCTTCAGTTTCTACCTTTCCTACTCGCTCACTTCCTGCCAAGTCCACCAGCCAAAGATGGCTTCTGGTTTTCTGGCCATTGATCAGATTCTCTCCCTTCACTGTCACTCGCAACAAGCTGCACAAAAGGAAAATTTTAGTAGTGTGAAAAAGGTTTTGTTTCACATGATTTTAGTCTCCAAACCCTCTTTAGCTTACCAATGAGAGCGGCTGCTTTGCTCGTTTGCAGCTGTTGACCCCACAGATCTAACAGAATATCCTCTCTTGAGCAGATCCCACACTTCATCTGTGTTGAAAACTTGTGCTTCGACTAATCCAGGGACTTCTTGTGTTCCTTCTGCTGATTGCTTAACTTCCAACCTTCATTAATTGAACACATATTGTTATTTTGGCTTCTAACAAAAAGAGAAACAGTGAGGCGATATAATTCTATTTATCAAGCAACAAAATGAAGAACTTACTTTTTAGGAGGATGATTTGAGTTATCAACCAAGAGGTCCCTTATCTTCTCATTGTAAACCTCCAACATGCTAACAGATAGCTCAAACTTCATGAGACGGCTTCTACTCTCTGAAGAGCAAAACAATTCTTCTAATGTCCTGTAGTTCACTCCTCTATTCTCTGGTGTCCCCTCCATGGTAAAAGTCTTTCCAGTTCCAGTTTGGCCATAGGCAAATATGCAGACATTGTAACCATCCAGCACGGAAGTAACTATAGGTTTCGTCTGTGCAAAAACAGTCTCTGCGCATAAAGAAGACATTGTAAACCATCCCAGTACAGTCAGATAAGAAGATTCATAGTAACCCCTCAATTTACCTTGGCTATCCTCAGGCTTAAACACATGGTCAAACTTAAAATGCTTCTTGGAGGAATCGGTTGAAAGTATTTGAAGCTCATTATCATGGGAGGCATCAAACTCAACTACAGAAGCACAGCCATTTCCTACTTCAGCTTGGTTAAGAGGCCTGCATCTGCAAAAGACCCTGATATTTCCCTTGAGTTCTATATTTTCATTGTATAACCGCTTCCTCTCTGACGACTCTTCCAAGTACTGCTTTTTCAGAGTTCCAAGCTCAGTATCTGCCATGGAACACGTCAACTTACATCAATTACAAATCTAAAATAGTAAAATCAAAGCAATAAAGAAAATTAAAAGGTACTGACTCAGAAGCTGGAGAGCCTTTGACATTTCAGGTTCTACAAAGGAACAATTCTTGATTTCTTTTACTTGGTTGGACACCAACGCATGTTCCTCCTTCAAGACCTATCAAATGAAGTGGAAAAGGGTTAACATAAAAACAACAAATTTACTTTCTTTTCTACTGCAACCTCATAAGGAAGTGTTGTAATGTTGTTAAATGAAAGGAAGAACCTTGATTTTGCTACTCAAATCAACAATCTTCTGCAGAATTGGAAGCGTTGGTCCACCTTCTGGAGAAACTTCTTGGCTCCCACTTGTAACAGTATCCTCACTTTCTTCCACTGTTCCAGCCAAATCAGTCATACAAGCACACATTAGTATCCTCACTCCTCAGTAAGACATGCTATAATCTACTAAACCAAGTAAGGTCACGAATGATTCAGCAACGATCAATGAGTGATTCAACAATCAATACTAATGATTTCTTTACTAAAATTCAAAATCCACGATGAGAAAACCCTTACCAGCGTCGGGATCGTGATTGTCAGCAGAGTATCCCTTCGATTCACACGGCGAAACGCCGTCGTAGCAGATTTGTGGATGTTGATCTGTGAGAAATTGCAAAAAAATAATCAGCGAATCGTTTTCGATTCTCATCGAGAAAAAAAACGGATCGAACAGCACAGATCAATCAAGAAACGAGTATCGTACCTTCCATGGCGGATTTGCGTTACGAACCCAAAGAAACGAGATCGAGAGCAAAAGAGAGAGAGATTGAGAGAATCGAGTGAAAGAGATTGAGAGAGAGAGAGAGAGAGAGAGAGAGAGAGAGAGATAGCGAGAGGAGTGTAGGTCAAAAGGGGAATTTGAATTTAGATGAATAAGAGCCGTTAGATTTGAGGAGCTTTGTAACGTCTCTATATATTAATTCATCAAGAGGAGCGTCAGTATACGGATCCGGATACGGGTTACCGGGTCAGATACCTATACTTGTTACCCAAAAGTATCCAGATACGGATCGTAAAGCCCGTTTAACTTCTAAAACCTCTGATTCGACTAGAGGGTTTCGAACAGAAAAAAAGGATAAAAGTTTTTACTATTTAATAACAAACTCCTATACTTCTAGTTATTTTACATAAAGATCCCATATCTGCTAATTTACATAGACGCCCCCCTGTGTTGTTGTACTTCAATTTGATTGGATTTCGATATCAGGATTGCCAGAACCTCTGGTCATGGCTTTCTCTTTAGTACCGAGCTGTTTCCATGGCTATCTAACCAGTTCCTCGTTCTCCTCCACCATTCATTTTCTCCCGACTTCTCTCTCTTGCGGCGGCGTCTCTGTTTCTCCCGTTTCGAAGCTAAGAACATGTGCCAAATTCGATAAGTTTCAGGGTGATTCTCCTCTTGAACAGACCACATCTGCTTCTGCTTCGCAGGAAGTAGTACCATTAGAAGCTGAAGACCCACAAGAAGAAGAAGAAGATAGGTTCAGTAACACACTCTTATGTTATAAAAATTGAGTCTTTCTCTGTTTTTGTGAAGGCAAAGCATCAAGTATTCAAAGTTTGTCACTTTCCTCTGTTTCTTTAATGTTTCTGTGTGTCTATTGGAATAACAAGAGAACGTATGGTTTGAAAATGTTATGGGTATTGGGTCTTCTTCTGTTTTTGTGAAGGAAACGCGTCGAGTTCGATTCAAAGTTTGTCACTTTCCTTTGTTTCTTTAATGTTTTTGTGTGTCTGTCGGAATAACAAGGGAACATATGTTTTGAAAATGTTGTGGGTATTGTGTCTTATTCTGTTTCTGTGAAGGAAAAGCGTCGAGTTCGATTCAAAGTTTGTAACTTTCCTCTGTTTCTGTAATGTTTTTTTTTGTCTGTTGCAATAACAAGGGAACACATGGTTTGAAAATGATGTCTTTTTGCAAGTGAATGACTAGAACAAGTATGTAGATCTTTAGTTCCGTACTTTCAGAGGATATAATACTTATAGATTTTTTATTATCTTTCAGCTGCTTGCCTAATGATTTGGTGGGAGCTGTTAGGCAATCAGGTGAAGCAAGTGCTTCGTTTGTGAACTCGGGAGGAACAAGAGCTATCGTAAGAACAAGTGGTTTAAAAAAAAAAATGTAATCATCATTCACTAGATTTTCTGCCTGAGTCTTGACTCTTGAATCTCGCAGGTGGAGCTCTTGATTCCTCAGCTGCAGTTCCTAGACGACGAAGGTGCGCAAGCTGAACTCTGGGAGCTTTCTCGTGTTTTCTTGGAGACACTAATCAAAGAAACTGGTTGTGAGGTGAGTTAACAGTTCTATGAAACTTCTTTTACATGCACACTCTGATGGATGATGTTTGATAGCTCATAGTTGTTTTTGAAATGTTATTGTCAGAGAGTTAAAGCTGTGTTTCCAGATGCTGGAGCTGCTGCGTTGCTAAAATATAAGTGGAAGGATGCAGCTTTTGGATTCGCTAGGTAACTTTTTTGCTTCATCTTTGATAGTTCTTTTATTTTTTTTAGTCATGTTCCATGTTTGTGATGCAGCTTAAGTGACCGTAAACCAGTGGAGAAAGAAGATGAGATCATTGTCATGGTTGTTCCTGACTACCAAATGCTGGAGTATGTTGAGAAAATTGCAAAAGGGCTTGCTGATGACCCGGTAACTAAGCTTTGTCAAATAAATAGTTTTTAACTTTTTTACACAAGAACCTTTTTATTTTCTAACATCAACAAGACATTTTTCTTTGTTCTCTTTCAAGCCAAGGCCTCTCGTTATGTGGAACCCTCGTCTTATAAGCGAGGAAGTTGGGGTTGGGTTTAACGTGAGAAAGCTAAGACGTTACTTCCTAAGGTAACAAAAAGATCCTTAATGAGACTACTTGAGAAGGTCATTGACTTAACAGCAATATTTTGGCTCTTGTAGTTCTTTTACTACGGTTTATTCCATGAGACCTCTGGCTGCTGGTGCTGTTTTCAGGTGTTATCCTGGGTAAGACTCTAAGACTTGGTTGTTCTTATATGATTAAGTCTATGTAGATGCTATATAATGATTACAAAGATGATGATCTTTTGGTCTTGATTTCATTTATAGTAAATGGAAAGTGTTCTATGACAATAAAGACAGACCTGGCCGGTATCTACTTGCCAAAGAACTCATTGGTCGACCTGATGCTGAGGATCTTGAGGTTCCTTTGTTTATTTGAGTTGTCACATTCTTACTTGCACTGAAAAGAATTGAATGCATTGCTGATTTTGCTGCGTGGCTGTTTGCAGATTATATATGGGAACGTGGAAGAGAAACCGGATGAAGAGCCATCTTTATTGACTCAAGCTGCTGGAATCTTCTCATCCATTAACAGGTTCATGAAAGCTATGTGAAGATGATTTCTTCTCTCACAGTGTAGTGCTGTTTACTAGTCTGGTATTATGAATGTAAAGTGTAAACCAAAGGGAATGTTTGTATATCTTTGTATGCTATTACACCATAACGAATAGAATACATACTTCTTCTGTGCATAGTAACCTCTCTAGTCTCTACTGTTACATAGCGATATGATGACAAACCTCATGGAGATCTTGGCGTTTGCCTGGTGTTTGGAGTTAACCTTCTGAGTTGTGCAGTAGAGAACATAGATGGGAACATGAGCAACATAAACAGTCTGCATGTTTGGGTTGAAGATTCAGGTTGTTGCTTCTCTGATATAAGACTCTGGTTTAATGATAGCAACTCTGCTTAAGCCAAAACAATCATTAGTTTTTTTTTTACGCTGGATAACAATTACATCATCATTTTTCTTAGTACATATCAACTAACTGTTATGTGATATTGATGAGCAACTCGAAATGGATCGATGGACGGTTTTGCATGTATGACACTTTCGATTGACATGCTCTGTGCAATAGCCAACCACAACGAACTGTTCTGCCTGCAATACTCTTGAACCTCCAATAAGTTTTGCATTTTATAATCAGCAAGAAATTACATTCTTTAGGATTTGAACTTCAAACCTGGATGCAGAAGCTTTCAAACCTTAACCAACACAAAATCATTACGTTACATGAGAAAGCAAGAGGAAGGTTGTTCATGTTTTATTGGGCTTTAAGAGCCTTTAAAATAGACATCTCTCTCGCTCAACCTTTAAAATCACATAATCAAACTCTGAAGCCAAACAGGCCCAACACTAACTAAACCCTTTAAATAAATTGTTTTAATTATACAAAAAAAAAACTGAGACGGAAAATCGCCGTCGACAGCGTGCGTGAATTTGATCGACGATCTCCGTCGCAGCCGTTCAAAACTGACGAACACTCACTGTTTGATAAAAGAGAGATAATTTTCTCTGTTTTGGTGTCTTTTTATAAAGGGAAAAGACACTTTAACTTAGTCAGATTTTTTCAATATCGAATCTTTGGAAACTGTTGAGTCGCTCCAGTAATGGCGGATTTTCAGACATCAACTCAACGTGCCAAGTGGGTTTTCACTCCCCAGAAACTGGTATCTTAACTTCCCTTTTCATCTCCTGTTCTGCTATTGCTTTTTTTGGTCTCTCTGTTTCGTGAGCTTTATAAAGTTTTCATCTTTATTGTCTTTTTGATTGCTTCACAGAGACTACCTTCATCTGTGCTAACTAAATTGATTCGTTCATTTGTTCAATTGATTTTTTTAATTTTGTTTGCTTCTTCTCAGGCATGTTTAATGTATATAGAAAGGAACGGCATTTTTGATGGCTTTGTTTGATGCAATTAGAGAATGAGATTAATTCTAGAATTAGAGGCGCTACTTAGTGCTAGCTTTTCTAACTAACTTTTAGCTGCTTACTTACTTATGTGTGTGTTATTGTTGTTGTTTTACTTTTTGTTGTGATTGTAGGCAGAGAGATATAAAGCTGCTAACCACAGGGCAGTGCAATTTCTGGAGAAGGTTTGTTGAAAGTGTTGATATTAGTAGAACATTAGTAACTCCATTGCTAGATTCTAACTTCTTCTAATCCATAGTGTGGAACAACCCAAGTTGAAGTAGATGCCAGTGGATCATTAACTTATCCTACTGACAAAGGTGACGCACGAGATCACTGTAAGTTTTTATTTATTTACCATTGTTCGTCCAATATCTTCATCATTATGGTCAGAATTTTGAATGAATGTTATCTCTTTTTTGCTACTTTACTCTCTCTCTCTCTCTCTCTCTCTCTCTCTCTCTCTCTCTCTCTTAGCTGATAAGAAGCTTAAACCTTTGAGTGTTGATGAAGAACGTTTCATGAGAGCTTTTTATGAGGCAAAAGTCCAAGAAGTCTGCAGTGCCTTTGAGTTTCCTCACAAGATCCAGGTGCATTTGCTCTTCTTCCAGATGAAAGTTCATTATGATGAACTCTAAAAATAAAATTAGCTGGATTCATTTTCTTTTTCCTTCTAATCTTTTTGCAGGCAACAGCTCTCCAATACTTTAAAAGGTTTTATCTGCAATGGTCTGTTATGCAACATCACCCAAAAGAAATAATGTAAGGCTCTTTCGAATCCTTAAAAATTGCGCACAGGCTTTACCAATATGTTTGTTTATTACGCAGCTAATTGATTATATCTTTCATTGAACAGGCTAACATGCGTGTATGCAGCATGTAAAATAGAGGAGAATCATGTATCTGCTGAGGAGATAGGGAAGGGGATTAAACAAGATCACCACGTCATCCTCAAGTATGAGATGGCTGTTCTTCAGGCATGGTTTATTATCTTTAGCAACTTGCATATCTTTATTTTTTCCTCCTCTCTCTCTTTGTTCTTCTGTTCTTATTAAGATTTAGCTTTATTTGCAGAGTCTGGAGTTTGATCTGATTGTTTTTGCACCGTATCGTGCAATGGAAGGCTTTGTCGCTAACATGGAGGTAACTCTTGGCTCTCTAAATCTTTTTCATCCTTGTTAACTTCATGTTGTCTCCAAAAGTGTCATTATCTTTTCATCGTGTCTAGGAGTTTCTTCAAGCTAGAGACGATGAGATCCAAAAACTGCAGGTAGATCTCTTCATAATTACTTAGTGGCCTTACTACTGGCATAATAACATTCTGATTTACTTTGCAGAGTTTGCTCAAAGCGGCAACAGCAGAAGCTGACAAAGTTATGCTCACAGATGCTCCACTCCTATTTCCTCCTGGTCAGGTGATAGTTTCTTTTGTCTCTCCCTGTCCTTTTGTTTTTTTTTATTAGGTTGAAGATAATAACTTAAACCCGTTAAAGAATCTGGTTAAACTCATGCTTTGTGATATTAAAATAGACTCACCATGTTTTCTTTTCTTTCATGATTTTTCTTTTCTATTTTGCTTTATATATAACAGAAGAAGTAATGACAAATTTGATGTATTGTTATATCAGTTGGCGTTGGCTGCTTTGCGTATTGCAAATGGGATTCTTGGAGTGGTTGACTTTGATAGGTTAATTTAATCTCTTTTGGCTTCTGTTTTCGTTATATCAAAAGCTTTTACTGATTGGGAGTTTCTTAACTAAACTGAATGTTGTTGCAGGTACCTAGAGAACATTGTTTCTCAACCGAACTCTGAGCACACGGCTTCAGACCTCTCAAAGTTACTTGATGGCATCGAATCTTTGGTATGCACTTAACTTTTCAAAAGATATCCACATAACCCATGAAAGTTTGGTTTCTAAAATGCAGTTTTTGCAGGTAAAGAACTATAAATACCCAAGTGAAAAGGACATGAAGCATATCAACCGGAAGCTAAAGTCTTGTCTGGGACACAGTTCTTCACATGACGAGTACTAATTAACCTTTCTGCTTTTGATTCTTCTAACTACTTCATATATATATATAAATATCTTTCATAGTTTTTTTGCTTATTTTCTATATTTTTACATGTTCCTCAGGAGCAAGAAACGAGAGAAGAGATCGAAGCACAAGTCACATAGAAGCTCCAATGATGCACCAAACGGGCCACCGACAAGTTGATTTTCTTGAGACTTTGTTCCCCTCATGTTCTTTCCTGCAACAGTATTGGTATTACTAACGTTAATGGAATTTGGATTGTGAATTAAAAGTTTATTCTATTTCAGCCAAAACATAACAAACTGAAAGTTTAAAAGTCTATACCTCTTTTTAGACTGTTTTGTTGTGGTTGTAGAGCTGGCCAGAGTTGAATTGTGTGTTACTTTATGTAACTGTTAGAATATAGAGGTTTACATTTGCTGTGATTTGCAGACTTTAGTATTGGTTTTTGTATTGGTTACTGTATTTGCGGTTTTACCATTTACAAGTGATGTGATTTGCAGACTACATAAACCAATGTGTATGTTTTTTTCTACTTTTTAAAACTTGGTAACTACCAAACATTTGATACCTGGAATAACAGTTTGCTTATGATGATGAATTTTTTTTTTTTAATTATTGATTACAGCTAAAAAGCATAATCTATATATGTTGTGTGTTGTTTTCTTCTTAAAATTAGATGTCTAATAACCAAGATAAATAAATCAAAATCTAAAACAAATTTTATTATGGAAAGAAACTTCAATTTTAAAGAAAATATTTATTATGACGACAACAACTATCTTAAACAATTTAGGGTGTTCAATAAATTACAGATTGGTATCAATTTTAGACTAAAAAACAAGAAAATAAAAATAGATTCAGACATAATAATCATGTATTTATGTCGTAATAATCATTTTTCTAACTTTTTATTTAATTGTCTTTTGGCCCTTACTGTATAAATATTTCTCTCGACTTACCTTTTTCTTTTTTACATTTCTTTAAGGTTCAAACCCGTCTCTTTCATTTCCTCCTAACCGATACGGATAATCTCTCTCTCTCTCTCTCTCTCTCTCAGGATTGAAGTTTCTAGGGTTCGTCGTTTTCCGAAGCTCAATCGTGATGGACGAAGACGACGCTGAGATTCCCCAACAAACCAATCCAATCGAATCTCCCGAGGCGAATCCTCCCCCCTCGGCTGATGCTGACGACGATGTTGATTCGACCCTGGATGTTGCTGCAGCTTCTTCTTCACCCACGGAGCTCGATTCGTCGCTTACTAACGACGACGGCGGAAGATCGGAGAACACCGATCTCATTCCGCCTAACGAGGAGGAAGAAGAAGATGACGTAAGCGAAACGGAGAATGTGATTGAGAAGTCTTCTGACGATGATCAATCCGAAGCTGATGACGTGGCGTTCGATGAAGAAAAGCGAGGAGCTTTGGAGAAACCGGCCGTTACAGATTACAAATCTCTCTTATCCGAGTTCGATGATTACGTGGCGAGCGAGAAGATGGGCTCCGGAGTGTCGCGAGCGTTGAGCTACGGGTTCCAAGTGGGAGACTTGGTGTGGGGGAAAGTAAAGTCTCATCCTTGGTGGCCTGGTCACATCTTCAACGAAGCCTTCGCGTCTCCCTCCGTTCGTCGCATGAGGAGAGTGGACCATGTCTTAGTAGCGTTTTTCGGTGATAGTAGCTACGGATGGTTTGATCCCGCTGAGCTTATCCCCTTTGAGCCTCATTTATCCGACAAGGCGCACCAGACTGCTGCCAAGCACTTTGTGAGAGCGGTGGAGGAAGCTGTGGACGAGGCGAGTAGAAGGTCGGCGCTTGGGCTGACTTGTAAATGCAGGAATCCTTATAACTTTAGGGCTACTAGTGTTCAGGATTACTTTACTGTTGATGTTCCGGATTACGAGGTTCAAGGGGTTTACTCTGGGGAGCAGATTATGAAAGCGAGGGATGAGTTTTCGCCTGTTGAGGCTCTCTCGTTTGTGAAGGAGTTGGCTTTAGCGCCTCAGGAGTGTGATGATGTTGAAGAGAGTTTGAGTTTTTTGAAGAAGAAAGCGGTGGTTTGTGCTTTTAGGAAGGCGGTGTTTGAGGAGTTTGATGAAACTTATTCGCAGGCGTTTGGGACGAAGTCTATGCGCACTTCGGTGACTTCAAATGAATCCAGTAATAGAACACCCTCTCGAGGTACTGTCACTTTCGAGAAATCATGGTTTGTTTTCCATTTATGTGTAAACTTGTCATATGTGTTGCAGAGATGTGAGATATTATATAACTTGGTGGTTTTGTGTGAGTGTTAGATCCTCTAGTTTTATGATTTATATCTTTCTCGGTGTATACTTTACATTAGCATGTTTGAAAGAAGCACAAAGGTCAGCTTGTTTTCTTTGTTGTTTATTGTCTTGGTGGCTGATGTGCTCTTCCAACTTCTCATGTTTCCAGCTCCCTTGAGTGGCCCGCTGGTGATAGCAGAAACTCTAGGTGTACCGAAGAGCTCTAAGACCCCCACAAAGGTTAAGGATTCGAAGAAACAAGACAAGTATCTTCTCAAACGAAGAGACGAAGCTGGTGATAAGACTGTTCCATTTGGCCAAGCTGAAGCAAGTTCAAGCACGGGCGTTGGTGGATCTTCGGACGGGGACTCTGTGCTACTGAGAAGAGCCTCAACGCTTCAAAGTCCAATGAAAGATGAGCAGACTGGGATTGTGAGCACGGATTCCAACTCTTCAAGTGCTGCTATTCCTGGGAAAGAAAGTTCTGTTCCAAAGATCTCTCTTGATGAAGAAAAGGATGTAGCTGAAGAATCAGCAGAGAAAAAGGAAGAAAGAAGTGTAGTAAATCCAGAGCATGAGCCTCTTAAGCAAGAGACTGGGCCAGATTCTGGATCAGCTGGAAGCTCACTCCAGCCTATGATTGAGTCTCCTCGAGGTTCTCATACCTCAGCATCTGATGGGAAGAGTTCCACAGGATCTCTAATCAAGAAACTCAAAGTTGCTAAACGCTCTTCAAGCGAAATGGGCTCTTCTGAGAATCCTCCTTCAGAGCCAGTAAAGAAAAAGAAAAAGATGAAAGAGCCTAACTCTAATCTTCTGAGAAAGAGAAAGCATCCATTATCTTCTGGGGAGCCCGGAGCCAAGAAATTGTCCCAGCTTGGTTCAGCGCACTTACATACCTATATGGATGCTGATGTGCCGAAGCTACTGGGTCATCTGCAAGATCTCTCTCTTGACCCTTTCTCTGGTTCAACAGTTGTTTCTTTTGGAGCTGCTAGGAAGTTTTTTCTCCGTTTCCGTTCACTTAATTACCAGAAAAGCTTGTCTGTACCTTCTTCTGATGCTAATGCCAGGGACACAAACCTCTCAAAACCTGGCAAGTCTGTGAACAGAACCGAAGACCCATCAAAAGCTGGCAAAAAACGCCTCTCTTCTGATCGTCAAGACGAAATCCCATTAGTTAAGAAGCTGAAGAAAACTAATCAGTTGAAACCAATGACTTCTGAGAAGAAGATCAAACTAGAAGCAAAGGACAGTGTAAAACCAGTAAGAGAGCAAAGCGGTGCGGTTCAGGCAAGACCATCAAAACTTCAAACCGGGAAGAAACCGGCTCCATCAGCAAAGGTGGTGGAACCCACAATGCTGGTCATGAAGTTTCCACCAGGCACGTCTCTTCCTTCGCCTGCACTGCTTAAAGCGAGGTTTGGTCGGTTCGGGCTGTTGGATCAATCAGCCATCAGGGTTTTCTGGAAATCATCGACCTGCCGTGTTGTCTTCCTGTATAAAGCCGATGCACAGACTGCTTTTAGATATGCAACGGGTAACAACTCTCTCTTTGGAAACGTGAACGTAAGGTACTTCCTCCGTGACGTGGATGCTCCTAAAGCCGAGCCTCAAGAACCAGAAAACGCAAAGGAAGATGATGAACAACCCCAGAGCCAGTTGGTAGACCAAGCATCGCCACGTCACCAACCGAAATTACCACCACCATTAAAGAGCAACCTCAAATCCTGCCTAAAGAAACTGGGAGATGACACTAGCAGTAACCGCCCAAGAGTCAAATTCATGTTAGACGGTGAAGAAAACTCGAGTAAAGCAACCAACGAGCCACCAAATAGAAACGATGGACCTTCTTCTTCATCATCATCATCTTTTGGAATGGAATTTGTTAGTAAGAAGTTTCAAAACGTTCAGCTTCCTCCTTCAACATTGCCACCAATTCTTCCTCTCCCTCCACAATACTCAAAACCCATTAAAACAGTGGACCATGTCGAACCACCTATGCCACCACCACCACCACCACCTTCTAGAAGCTTCCCTGGTCCGAGCGCAGCGGTTGGTGCAGGAGACATCTCTCACCAAATGCTCAACCTTTTGTCGAAATGCAACGACGTTGTGGCTAATGTGACGGGCTTGTTGGGCTATGTTCCTTACCACCCATTGTGAAAAAAACAAACAAAGCCCTTTGAGAGATAAAAAGAATTGTTGTTTTGTAGTATCCGTGTTTGGTTTTGGTTGATATATTGTGTGTTAGATGTTGAGTCAACTTTTATTATTTGTTTCAGTCATGTATTACAATGGATCTTTACCAACTCCCATATTCATCACTCAGCTCAAACAAAAACAGCTACTGGCGTTTTTCTTAGAACCATTTACCATTTAATTTAAAACCCTTTGGTTAACGTTGTATGATGATGAACCCCATTATAGTATGGAATTTAACTACACGATTCGTAACAGTTTTCAACTTTCATAAATCTCGTTGAAGTCCTGGTTGAATAAAGTAAAGCAAACCCATTAGGGACACATCATGTACGCAAGTTCAGTTTTAATGGGCTTTTTCATTTAGACCCAAATAAAACCCAAAAAGAGCAAACATATACAACATGTCTCTAGTCTAGTGCACCCGCCCAAGTCATAAAATACCATATTTTACAAACAAAACAATAAAAGTTAGTCTAAACTACTATGATTAATGCCACTGACTTCGTCTAAGTAAATTACAATACGATTTCAGTTAAAGATCATTAAATTTTCAATTTCTTTCAGTGAGTGGATAAGAAGAATGAAAGCTCGAAAGAAATTCATCTAATAGATTTCATTAGACTGAAACTGAGAAGTTACCGAGAAGTTACTTCTTTCATTACAAAATAGCTTCAATAACATAATCTTCCATTGGATTCATTGATAAACACACAAAAGGCAACCTACATAATCACTAAACCCAAAAAGAAAACAAGATGTTCTTCTTCTAGATCAATATTTCAAGCCTTCTTGGGAGATTTAGCAGCTTTCTCAGGCTTCTCAGCTTTCTCAGAACCAGCAGCTCTCTTGGGAAGCAGAACCGGGTTAATGTTAGGAAGAACACCTCCGCTTGAGATCGTGACTCCATGAAGAAGCTTCCCCAGCTCCTCATCGTTCCTTATCGCCAAGCAAAGATGCCTAGGGTTTATCCTGTTCTTCTTGTTATCCCTCGCCGCGTTCCCCGCCAGCTCCAAAACCTAATCCAGAGATTTAGGTCAAAATCAATCAAATTCAAAACTCTTAATTTCATTTCGAACGAATCCATTGATTATACCTCGGCGGCGAGGTACTCGAGAACGGCGGCGAGGTAAACGGGAGCACCGGCGCCGTACCTGACGGCGTAACGGCCTTTCTTCAAGTAACGAGAGATACGGCCGACGGGAAACTGGAGACCAGCTTTGACGGATTTGGTGACGCTCTTCTTACGATCTCCTCCTTTTCTTCCTCCTGCTCCTCCTCTCGCCGCCGGCTTCGCTGCTGCTGCTGGTGACTCCATCGGAAACTATTTCCTTTTCCGGTTTAGTGGCGGTTTACGATTTTTGGATTAAGTCGGATTCAATAATGTGCGTCTATTTATAGTTATTATATACCGTATACTGCCACGCTGGCAATCCGAGTGTTGATGAAGTTACCCCCGCTCGGATTTGTATTTCGTTGGTTTTGATCCAACGGTCAATGAGTCGACGTATACCGTTGTTACACGTGGGAGCCGCAAAGGAAGGAGGATGATAAAAACACTCGTGTAATCTCAGCCGTTAGATTCATCCCCCACACCACCACAAGCTAAACAATCTTTTACTACACGTGCGGTAAGTTTCAAAAGTTGATCAAGGAAGAGAGTTTAAAAGATTCTCAGCTCTTATCTTCTAAAGCTTCTTCATCACAACAACACCTGAAGCAACCTCGAGCTGGGTTAACCAGATAATAATAAGAATATAATAGCATTTTGGTCTGGTTTACATTTACTTTGATAATAGGTGATCTTTCCTCGATGGTTAAATCGAGAACTAGAGAATGAGAAAGGTTTATAGTATCTCACACTAGAGAAAAATGTATGACAAGCAATAGCGTTATAACCAAGGGTCAAGCAAAAATGATTACTTCAGTAAACCCGATGATCCTTCTTTCAACTAAATAACAAAAGAGAACGACAGCTTTAATAAAGCATCTTTAGATTTGTTTGGCTTCGACCTTCTTCTTCTGCCACAGCCTGTCCACGCCACTGTCTGCATCTCCCTGCAATATAGTTCATCCTTTAAATTAAAACTAATGATCAACTAAGAGACAAGTCATCTGCTTTTAAATAGGAAGCTAGTAACTTTGATTGAAATAAGGACAAAGCATCCAGAGTGTATTAGTAATTAGATAATACAAGTGTATGACTAACCTGGGCACGAACAAAGCCGCAGAGAGCAAAGGTAGTGAACTGTCCGGTGTAGATGCCATCAGAATCTAAATGCCCAATGTTGAGCTGAACAGAGGCGTGATCCTTTGAAGTGATCATCCGGTTAGTAGCAGAGCTGTAGAACAAGAACCAAATCGTTAGTAACAGTGTGTCTGATCAAGTAGGGGGATCATAATAAGAAGAAGAAAAGGTGTATTAACCATTTCCTAGGAACGTATAGTTCTGTGATCTGACCCTCTTCGTTCTGCATCTTGATTGATTTAGCTCCAAGTGTATAGACCAATCTAAATCCAAACACTCGACTGTATCAGAATAGAACTAACAATAATGACGATTAACTACATTAAGGAATCACATCCAAGAAATTAAACGACATCGTGTGGCGATAAAACTCAGTGAGACAGCAAAATCTAACAGAACTCTTGTGCTTATAGTAACCGAGAGAGCTCAAGGATTGACCAACACGCGAACAGCACAAACAGAAACGGTGAAGAGTGTGTCTAAGTTTTTACCTGTGGAGGAGAGGGGAAGCCAAGGACGTGCGGCAACGGAAGAGAAACGACCTGTCGGAGAAGCCGCAGCGCTTATATTCGCCAACAACCCTAAGTTCTGAAACGGGCCTGCCATAAAAATCGCCATACTTGTGGCCCATTATGGCCCATGTCTATATATATTTAACTCCATATTTTTCGCAAATCTGTATCGATCAACTTCATGATCCGTGTGGTTCAGGAATCAGGAATGTGCTTGTTCATGGCATGCAGTTAGTGGTTATTTCTCTCTCGCGTCAAATGTGGTACATAAACTGCTTCAGATACATATTTCAAAAAAAGAGAGAAAATTTTGAGTATATCAAAGGTTTCACCGTGAATGGATTTTACCACTCCATCGCATTCCATAAAGTAATGTCTTTAGAGAAGTTTTGATAGCTAAGCTTTCAAATATACAATGAACATTAGCAAAAGAAAAATTAAGGATGGTTCCGTAATTAATCTATATACTATATTCTAGTTATGCATTGTCTTTAGTCATTAAGTGGTTATAGAACGATAGCTAACCAAGTTGCTTTGGTCTAGTGGTATAGGAGCTCCAGCTGGAGTGCCCGCCCCTGGGTTCGAGCCTTGGCCACTGCGGAATTTACATATGGGCTGCAGCATCCGAGACCGAAGACCGTTACACGGTGAGCCACATGGTGATGCCCTGGCAGCGTCCTTGCTCACTTCGGTCTCTAGTCTGGACCACCTCGATGGGGCCAGGATACTCGGTTAGCAAAAAAAATAGAACGATAGCTAAATGAAATATAAAAGTTTTGGCACTGCATGTGAGAATTATACTACGCTTCGATACCATTTCTTTTTTTTTTTAGTTCCTTTAGAACTAAACTTTTCACTCTGGGACTAAAAAGGGAAAGACAACTAGAGCTAACAACAACAACACTATACGGCTTTACAATCTTACATTCTAGCCAAACAATCATTGATTTATCAATGCTTAAAACAAAATACTCACTTCCACGGCAAAATCATTGCCTTCAGCTTCTTTGCATTAAACTACCAAATCGTGTATTAACACCAATATAAAACATCATTATTACACTTGTGACTTATAACAAACCAATACTTTGGTTTATAGTATTAATCTTGGGTTTAATCATACTCTCCCATTAATGTCTCTTCATAAAGTAATTGCATATCTATATGTTTGTTTGCTAGTTCTGTGGCAAAATAAAATTCATGAACAACTTTTAGGATTATTTAATAATTTATATATTGACAAAATTATGGGCTCCTCCTTGTCTCTTCTAATCCATCTCCTTTCTCACACTCCTATATTTTAAAAGGTGGATAACAAGATTCTTCATATCTTTGGTAATCTTATTGTTTCCCCTAATCTCCGGTGTCTTTTACCGCTTTACAAGACCAAGAAGAAAGAGTTTTGCATAAAGTTTAATTTGTTTATACCACTAATGTAAAATATCAGTAATCTAATTTCATACTAGTTTTTTATATACCAAATCAAGTGGCATGTGGACGAACCACACCACAACAACCTCTTAAACTTTTGTTCTATGCACACCTATAATTGTGTCGGCAGCTCGAGTCCCACCTAGAGGCGTGCCTATAGTGTATTGAAAAAGGCATTCGCCATAGGCCCCCGATTAATATGAATTTTTTTAGGGCCCCAAAATTTAAAATAAATTTATAATCTAATGGTTTAGGCTTATTTTTAAAAAACCCTTTCCACATAGTAGACTAATATACATAAACTTATTCTTTTACAGGGTTAGATTTGTGTATTTGGTGAAAACGATATATCATATTACAAAATTGTTTTCATTATAGTTGTAAATAAGTTTATTTTTAAAATTTACCTTAGGCCTCTGAAACTCTTCGCACGGCACTGGTCCCACCTAATCAAGCCAACATAATGCTTCTAAGTTAGTTCCAATCACCTAAAACTAAGGTCACCAGCAAAAAGTATTTGATTATTTGTCTTTTAGATAGTATACTCATATTTAGCATACTATAATATTATTGGTTTGTGAACTTGTGAGATAACCAGCGATTATCATATTGTCCCTATGTATTGGCGCGCGGAATGTGAATATTTAATAAAAATTGATATTTGAAACTACAAATCATCATTAATCATTGTTACTCTCACAGATTTTTACGTGTAGTATGCAAATGAATGTATGTATACTTTAACAGATGGAACGATATCAAAGGAACACCATTAGGGAAGAGTTGTGTTTTCTTTAAGTGGTTTGATAAAAAAAAGATTAATCGATCTTTACCAAGAATTGAGTTTAAACACAGCAAAAATTTTAATGTTATTTTGCTTATATAAGAAAATCGTTTACTTTGCACACCTATAATTGTGTCGGCAGCTCGAGTCCCACCTAATCAAGCCAACATAATGCTTCTAAGTTAGATTCCAATCACCTCAAAACTAAGGTCACCAGCAAAAAGTATTTGATTATTTGTCTTTTAGATAGTATACTCATATTTAGCATACTATAATATTAATGGTTTGTGAGCTGGTGAGAGAACCAGCGATTATCATCTTGTTCCTATGTATTGGCGCGCGGAATGTGAATATTTAATAAAAATTGATATTTGAAACTACAAATCATCAGTTAATCATTGTTACTCTCACAGATTTTTACGTGTAGTATGCAAATGAATGTATGTATACTTTAATAAATGGAACGATATGAAAGGAACACCATTAGGGAAGAGCTAGGTTTTCTTTAAGTGGTTTGATAAAAAAAAGATTAATCGATCTTTACCAAGAATTGAGTTTAAACACAGCAAAAATTTTAATGTTATTAAGAAAATCGTTTACTTTGCTTGTTTGGTATGTAATTTGTCAACCCTAGGGATGAATTGATCGTGTAGTTGTGTAGGTGGTGGTGTTTAGAAGGAGTGACATACACGTCTTCATTTGGATTCAACTTCTTAAAAATTAAACGAGCCGACGCGATCGAGTATTTTTAAGGGAGACTGGTCAAATCGTCGGTGGAGATAAAAGAATTTGACAAACCAGTCAACCAGTCGTAGCCAAACCATGCCCTTGGTTCTACTTCTTACCAATCTGACACATTGTGTACATTTTGTCGGCTTGTTTTGAAGTTCTATATATATATTTTTAACAAAAACAAAAATAAAGTCACCGGTTGATTACCCTTTTGAGCACTAGTAGTGATATACATGTAACATGATGACCCTAACCTATGTTTATTAATCCAACACGTATATACAAAGCAACAAGTTAATTTCTGAATTGTATATACCAAAAATATTCCAAAGAGAATATCAAAAGCGATGGTGTTTCAGTAAATAAAACCAAGAAGATGTCCATTCTAAGTCATTTCATTTAATTTCAAGAGACTAAATAGACCAACCCTTAAGCCCTCCTTGTCTGAAAGAAAAATGGTGAGCTCTCGTGTGATCTACGTTGTAGTCGCGATTCTCGTGGTCGTGACCGCGGGGGTCGAAGCGAGCGGTTACGAAGACACGTTAGGATTCATGGTCCAAACCGGATCGTCCTCTAACTGTAGAGGATCAATCGCAGATTGCATACCGGAAGAAGAAGAGTTTGGACTCGACTCTGAGATCAGCAGGCGCATTTTAGCCTCGAAGAAGTACGTTAGCTATGGTGCAATGAGGAAGAACAGTGTTCCTTGTTCCAGACGCGGCGCATCTTACTACAACTGCCAACGTGGCGCTCAGGCTAACCCTTACAGCCGCGGTTGCAGCACCATCACGAGGTGCAGACGTTGAAATTTGAATCTCCTGCTTTACTCTTTCGTTCTTGTGTTGTTTGTTTGTGTTTGTTTTAAATATAACTATAGTTATTTCACCGACGGATACGGATGTGATGGTTTCGTTGTCAACTTGTTAAACAAAACGTATGCATATGTTTATCTATGCTTTTCGTTTTGTAATCACATTTAATTTGGAATCTCGTTGATTGAAATAGTTATTTGCTTATATATGTTTACAAGGCTAGTGATGAAGATTTGTTCGTTGGTAAACTACTTACTACTACTAGTTGTATGGCAACTAGCTTTCCTTTTACCTCAGACTAAGTTAGTAAATATTACACAATTATTCATGAACATAGATAATTTTGCCAAGATGGCAATCTTTTCGATGTATACAGTGAACCTATCTCATGAACTATTTCTGTAAGTAAATTCTTGAGGTGTCCTTAGATGGATCGAACGAACATAACGTCTAGACAATTACTTCGTCTGCCACCCAAATGCATGTTTATAGGACAATAAGAATGGTTTTGTTAATGCAAGAAAAGTTGATAACTGATGATTACCGAAAGAAAAGTTTTTTCGTCTAAATTTCATTTAGCATTCAATAGAAACATACAAGATGGAATACAAAAGCCGACGTAATAATAACACACACAAAATCTGTAGAAACAAAGTTTAAAAAGGGGGACTTAAAACCAGCAAAAACCTGAAGAAAATATACTATTATCTAAAGAGAGAACTAATCTAAAACTAGAACTCATGAACTAATCATTATTCACAATCTTTCCATAAAAACAAGTGGCCCTGGAATTGAACTAAAAACTAAATGACATGACATGAATGAACTACTCCAAGCCAAATTAGAATAAGCAACAACAGAAACGAAAATCAAGCTAAAAGACAAGACTCAAACAATATAAGATTGAAAACAAAGTCAGAATCAAAACATCTCTCTACAGTATTTGGTTGTTGATGGCCATCTCTGTTTTATCTAGTAAACATGGGCCTATCATCAGCCCATAAAAGCCCAACACTTATCCGAAGTGTGACAAAAGCCTGCCTACTCCACCTGCTTCCGTAACAAACTCTTCGCATCGATGGCGAAGCGACGATGGTGAACTCGTATGCACCTCTCCGTTTCACCATCCTCATCTCCTTCTCCCTCGCAGCCGCCACTTCCTTCAAACTCTCCGCCTCCCACTCTCCCTCCTCGCTTCCGAAAGCCACCGCCGACGATCTCCTCGCCGTTTTAGCACCACCTTCCTCCGCCGCGTACACCGTCAACCCCGCCGTCTCTCGAGAACTCCGCTCGTGCCTCAAATTCCTCGTCCCCTTCCAACCGCGTAAACCTATACCTGATTCGGGACGATGCTCGCTTCGCACTGGACTCTGCTCAGGGAGGAGGTTCGAAGAGGAGGAGGAGGATGAGAATTCTCTCGTCTGGCGGCCACCGGAGGCGGTTCTCGAGCTCGCTCGTCTCGCTGTTGATTCCGGAGGTGATCCCGGTTCAATTCACCGAGCACTCGATCCCAATATGATCCCGGTTCGTCTCGACGGTTTACTTAGTTACTGTTGATTAGATAAGTGTTGATTGAGTTGCTTTGTTGTGTAGGTTCCTCCTACTAATGTGGAAGGATCAAGAACGAGCAAGTGTCAACTCACGAGAACTCCTTATGGCCGTCACTTCATAGCTGAAGTATTATTAGCTTCTTTTTTTTTTAAACGTTGTTTAGTGTTTTTTTTTTAATCAGAGTTTATGTTAATGTGAGATGATGTACAATGAACAGGAAGTGAACTCGTATTTTGAGTTCTTGTTTCGTCTGATTGAGTCTAGGGGACCGAGTGTAGGACTCAATGTTTCGTTGAGTCGATATGATTTGTTCCATGGTCATCTGTTTATTGCTTCAGAATCTGGACGCCTTGGGATATTGTAAGTCACCTTGGCTTCCTTGTTATACACTATGGGTTCTTGAAATGGTCTTATGACTGAAGTAAACAAGGGTCATGTTCTGTGTGTGTTTGTGTATGAACAGAAGATGAGTGTATGGTATGCGAGTGTTTGACTTGACTTACACTATGGGTTCTTGTAATAGTCTTGTGAGTTATAACTGGAGTAAACAAGGGTCTTGTTCTGTTAGGAGTTGGTTATGTGTATTCGTGTAAAGAATTGAGACGTTGCAATATCAATTTATAGATTGGTGTAAGGTTAAAGTAGATTTTAGCGAGTGTTGTTGATTAGTATCTTTTGCTGATGAAAAGAAATTGGCAGGTTTCATGCTAAAGAGTATCCGGCTTATGACAAGAGATTGTTTCCTTACAACATGGGATATTGCCAGAGAGGTAATCTCTTCTCTTGTCCGTGTGTGACTGGACTTTTTCTTGCATTCTCTTGAAACTGAAAGGTGGGCACGGATAATCCCTTATTCGTTCTTGCAGTAAGATGATTGTATCTTCTTTTTGTTAGGATCTGATGTGAAGTATGGTGATTCCATCAACTTAAGAAACATCCTTTGGCTTGCACCATTACCAAGCAAATCTGGTCCAGGTTGGCTTGCTCCAGGTATCTATCCTTCCTGAGAGTTGTAAAGTAGGAAAATTAGTCTTCCTTTAACGAACGTATGTTAACATGTCTTTGATTACGCATGTTCATTTTAGAACTTTGCCTTGCCTTATGTTCATTTGAATCACGAGAAGCCATTGTAACTTTACCGTTCTTTGATTGATCCATAGGTGTACTTGTGGTACTTGATGCGCATCCAGATGGAATCATATACCGAGATCTCATCCCTAACTATGTCAAGTTTGTAAGAACTATCTACGAAGGTTTGAAACAACTCTCTAAGCCTTCTCTCATCTCATTTACCCTGTATTTGCTAAAAATTTGTGGTTTATATTTGTCTTCCTTCACTAGATGATCTAGGAACTAGTACAGTTGATGTCAATTACTTGAATGTGGGAGGAGCAGGAGAACCTGATTATCAGCTTTTCATTTGCTGAAATCATTCACACATTACAAGTCTGTACATGATTGAAACTGTGCTCAAGATTTAGTTACTGGAGATGTTGGAGGTTCAAGAACGTGGGAGCTGGATGCTAATTTAGAGCAGGTGTAGAAGCAATGTGAACAAGTTAATGTATCAAGTGAAATTACTTATTAACTTAATTGATAAAGGTATACTCAAGGATAATTAATTGCTCAAGCATCATTAACAGTTTAAAGGTAACCTTAAAATAACGGTTTCAACGGCCACAGATAGGCTTAGCTGAAGAATTGATAAAAGACGAGTTTTAGTCTAAAAAGTAAAAAAGCTCCGACGCCGGGAATCGAACCCGGGTCTCCTGGGTGAAAGCCAGATATCCTAACCGCTGGACGACATCGGAATTGTTGAACACTACATAACGTAAACACATACTAATTATAAACTATTGAAAACAATGTGAATATTATAAAGTTTCTATTTGACCTAAAAGATCACCGATCGAGTTAGAGATCCAACTGTCTGAATCCAACAAGGTTTCTCCTCTCTTTGTTAGGGTTTTGTTCTGTTTCTCTTCCTCTATTACGGGTTCTTTACCGATCTCTAAACCTTCTGACCGGAGAAGATGGTAAGTCGCTTCCTGGGCTTATACTGAATCTTCGGTTCTTCTTCGTACTGTGTTGATTTCGGTATAACTTCAAAGGTTGACTCTTTAGCTTATGTTTTTGCGTTTTGTAGCTTCCTCTTTCGCTACTCAAGACTGCTCAAGGACATCCCATGGTAAGTGAAACTTCGACACTTGATTATAACATATAGATCAGAAGTTTGAGATGCTGCGTTAGGACTTAGGTGCATAGGATCTTCTTTTTTTCTCTTAAAGTTTACATCTTTATGATGATGGAATCCTTGTGGTAGCAGAAGTTAAGTAGGTACTGTTTAAGTTTAAAATGTTGCGTTAGGACTAGTTGGTGTACTTATTATCTTAAAGTGTACATCTTTTTGATGATGGAATCGTTGTTGGTATGGTAGCTTGTGGAGCTCAAGAATGGAGAGACATACAATGGGCATTTAGTAAATTGCGATACGTGGATGAACATCCATCTGCGTGAAGTTATCTGCACATCAAAGGTTATCTTCTTCTCTCGTATATTCATACAAAGTTTCCATTTTTTTTTTCCTTCTATTTTCGTCTTTTAAGTTTTTGTGTGGTTGACACTAAGATATGTTTGATTATGCTTGTAGGATGGAGACAGGTTTTGGAGGATGCCGGAATGTTATATCCGTGGTAACACTATTAAGTACCTTCGTGTTCCAGATGAGGTAATATACTCTTTTGTGTATGTATATGCTGATCTTGTTTTTTTTTTCTGACTCTTCTTGCTCTGGAGTGATGATGCTTAGCCAAATCAGATATGTGCTCCAAGAGGCATTAACCCTGTTTGAGAAAATGGGATTTTGCCTCTTGTTGTAGCGCGTCTTAGACGATATCACAGAGAATGGTGTTTGCCTGACCAGTTTATTGACTTACTTGTGTTGTGTTTCTGAAGCCAGTAGCTCCATATAGGATATTTTGTGTCCTCTGTGATCAAATATATTCAGTTAACAATACTCTAGATATCTGGAAGTGACAGTCATAAGCTGTCTCTGTTTATGTTGTTCTTACATCTTGTACAAGATTCTTCAACCTAGAATGTTTTTACTGATGTTGACTTGAATTCTCTGCTCAGGTGATTGATAAAGTACAGGAGGAGAAGACCCGCACAGGTATAGTTTGTTCATATCTACATGGTGCATTTTTTCAACCGTTGCTTATCATTTACCAACCGTGGTTAAAATATGTGCAGATAGAAAACCACCAGGGGTAGGACGTGGAAGAGGACGTGGTATGGATGATGGAGGGGCCAGAGGCAGAGGCCGAGGAGCTCCAATGGCTAAGATGAGTGGCAACAGAGGTACAAGCTGTCTGTCACATAATCTTTGATTAACTTATTCTTAATAGTTTTGTCTGCTACAATGGCATTTAAGCTAAATTATAATATGTTGTGAAAACAGGAGCAGGGCGTGGGCGTGGTTGATGATTCAACAACTTATGAAGGACAAAACTCTGTGTTTTCTAGCTGGCTCCTATCGCTGCTAGCTTCTCTTGCTGCTGCTGTTGCTGCACTAGTTTGATTATATTAGAAGGGGATAAAATTGCTTTTACAATATGATTTGACTGTTTTTTCCTTTATGTATCATTTTCATGCTATATTTCATGCTATCCAAAGAGCTGACTAATTATCTCTGTATAATATAAAATTATTCATAACATGCTTAATACAAATGATCTCTACGATGTAAGAATTCACAAAGCACAGTTATGTATGTTAGAAATTGTCCACATGATTTTAGTGGAGACTAGAAAGTGTTTTCTTCCAAAGAAGAGACTTGAAAGTGTTTTCTTCCAAAGAAGAGACTAGAAAGTGTGTTCTTCTTCCACATCTTCCGTGGCCTCAACTATCGCCGTATCTTTGTTTTCTTGTGTGTGTTTCGAACACAGAGCTTGTAAGAAGGTGGTGGGGGTTTAGGACCTGCAAGCTCCTCTTCTTTGGTCAACTACAAATTGTTCTTCCTAATGGTTTATTCGTTATTTTACTATCCAAGGTAAAATGTGAAGTTGTGAACTACGCTGAGACTCTGATACAAAAGAGGATTCGGTTTTACTAGGTATCGACTAGGTGTGCATTGTGTTTGCTATTGTTTTCTTTTGTTGGTCTTTCTTGGCCTATTCTTCTTTTTGTTGAGATCTTTCAGTCTTGTTGTCTTTAATTTTTAGTATATGAAAACATTACTTTTTTTTTGGAACTCATATTTTATAACATTCAAATTAAAGTCTGGTAGTTGGGAGTTGAATAACCCCATCAACCACATCGGTTTCAGCTGCCAACAAAGCAGACTTAGCTAAACTATCCGCTTGACCATTTTTCTCTCGAGAGATCCAAGAAAAAGAAACAAAATCAAACACAGAAGCAAAGGAGAGAATGTCTGCGACAATCCCGTAGATAACTGGCGAACAGGCGTTCGAGTTAACAGCACTAATCAGTTCCGTCGAATCCGACTCAAAAGCTACACACTTCAGCTCTTCGTGGGCTCCTTCTTTAATAGCTGCTAATAGCGCAAGGGCTTCAGCCATAAGAGGGGAGCTTACATAGTCCTCGGTTGCCTTGAACAGCTTTATGTTTGTTGGCAAATGAATGACCCATCCCAAACCCGCCGAGGATCCTCCATGCTTCCAGGCAGCGTCCGATCTGATGACCATCGTTCCGGGAGGGCTCTGTTTCTTCTGGTTCCTCTGGCTTCGAGCAATCGAGGGAGCTGGAGCCTCCTGTTGGCTCGATCCCCATTCACGCGCCAAAGCGATTGCTATCGAGACCGTATCCTCCGGCGTACCCGAATGACCTTCAAACACGAATTTGTTTCGCGCTTTCCACAGGTTCCAAAGAATCCAGAGGCCAAGGGTCTCACTTGTTACTCCCGACGGGGGAAGGCAAGATCTGGTAACAACTGCTGTCCAGTTCTCAGCTAAATCTACCATTCCGCTACTCTCCAGTGTCGTCACAAAAGGCGCTATATTCCAAGCCTGTTGCGCAAACGGACAGTGCAAAAATAGATGAGTGATAGATTCAATTCCTCCACACCGTTTACAGAGAGGGTCCACTGGAACATGTCTCTCAAATAAACGCTCTCCCACCGGCAAAGCTTTCTTCAGTAGCTTCCAAGCAAACATCTTGACTTTTGGAGCCACATCTAGGTTCCAAACGTTCTTTTTCCAGTCAAAATTTGTACCAGGAACTAGCGCGTCTCTGTTATGATTCCTGTCTACAGCTGCATAATACCCGGACTTAACTGAGTACTCTCCCGTACGTGTTCCTAGCCAAGCCATTTTATCTGGCGCCCCCGCTTGACTTGGTTTTAGTCGCTGAATCACCTCTTCATAATCCGGGAGAAACACCCGTAATTTCTGCAGGTCCCATTCGAAGGATTCCTCTTTCATCAGTGAAGAGACCCTAAGATCTACACAATCTTGTCGCACAGGTCCCATCGGCCTTTCCTTTCGGCAGGGGTTTAACCAGGGATCTTGCCAAATCTGGATAGATTTCCCATTTCCAACCAGCCATCCCATGTTTTCCAATAGCAGATCTCGTCCCAACAGTATGCTCCTCCAACCATGAGACATAGCTGATGCTTCCTTAGCGATGAGGATATCATTCTCCTGACAGTATTTGCCAAATAGGACACGTCCAAGTAAGCAATTAGGATTGTGTAGTAAGCGCCAACCTATCTTGGCAAGGAGAGCTAAATTGTAGCTCTGGAAGTCACGGAAGCCCAAACCTCCCATAGCTTTTGGTTGAGCCATTTTATCCCAGGAAATCCACGCCATCTTTCGAGTGTCTTCACTACTATCCCACCAATATCTTGTGACTGCTGATTGAAGGCGCTTGCATAGCGATACCGGAAGTTCAAAACAAGTCATGGGATACGTAGGCACAGCTGTTAGCACACTCTGGATCATAACCAATTTTCCCGCAGACGAGAGGAATTTGTTTGACCAGCTACGAGCTTTTTGCTTCACCCGATCAACGGTCGAGGCAAATAGGTCCTTTTTCTTTCTGCCAAAGTGCTCCGGCATTCCGAGGTATTTTCCGGTCCCGCCTTCTTTCTGAATTTCAAGCTCCTCTTTAATCTGTAGTTTAAACTCCGCCGGGGTTTTCTTAGCAAATGTGATAGAGGATTTCTCCTTATTGATCAATTGACCCGAGACCGTTTCATAGTCCGCCAAAATGGTCTTGAGCGCTGTGCAACTGTCAATGTTTGCGTCGAGGAAGAACATCGTATCATCCGCAAACAGTAGATGGTTTATCCGAGGGCTAGCCCTTGCTACTTGCAATCCCTTGAGAGATCCATCTTCTTGCGCTCTGTTACATAATCCCGAGAGGACCTCGCTACATAGGATAAAAATGTAGGGAGAAAGGGGGTCTCCTTGACGGATACCTCTACTCGGTACTACCTTCCCTCTAGGCAAGCCGTTAATGAGGAAGGAGTATGTAACTGAGGAGATACACTGTAAAATACAGTCAACAAATGCCTGGTGGAATCCCAACCGAAGCATGACCAGCGAGATGAATTCCCACTCAAGGCGATCATACGCCTTGCTCATATCAGTCTTAACCGCCATCGCACACCTTTGTTCCGCCTTTGAGGTTTTAAGATAGTGGAGTACCTCATGGGTGATCAGCACATTATCACCTATGGCTCGCCCAGGAACAAAAGCCGATTGATTCTCCGAGATAAGCTTATCCATCAGTGGTTGGAGTCGGCGAGTGATTAGCTTGGAATAAATCTTGTAGTAAACGTTACACAATGCGATGGGTCGATAGTCTGAAACTTTCTGCGGGTTATTGATCTTAGGGATGAGTCGGAGGTGCGTATCATTAATGTTCTCCGGCAGTGTGTCCCCGACAAAGAATCCCTGGACCTCCTTCACAATATCTGGGCCGATCTCTGTCCAATGAGTGTGGAAAAAACCCGCTGAAAATCCGTCTGGGCCCGGGGCTTTCTCCGCATTAATCGAGAAGACTGCCTCGCGAATCTCCTCTGCCGCTGGCACTGAGGTGAGTTTTGCATTCTCCTCCTCTGTGATCATAGGTCTGAGGGCGTGTCTGATCGTTGCTTCCCTCTCCCCCGGTAGCGAAGTAAATAGAGTCTGAAAATAGGAGCCAATGACGTCCACTATTTCTTCTTCTTTATGAACCATCTGTCCATCCTCTTTTTCAATGACGGAGAACGCATTAGCTCTCTTTCTACTCTTAGTAATAGCATGAAAATATCCGGTATTGCGATCACCGAGTTTCAGCCACAAGAGTCGACTCCTTTGCTTCCAAAACTCTTCCTCCGCACGGTATGCAGCATTCAATTTTGCGGAGATGTCCTGGATCAGCGAAGTGTCGTTTATTGGACTAGCCAATGCTGCATTCAGTTCTCTTTTCTTCTGCTCTATAATGACTTGGCTATTTCTCTGTTGTTCGCGGTTCCAAGCAGAGATAGCGCTTCTCGCAGATGCGAGCTTATCCATAACCGACGCGCTTCGAGAGCTCTGCCATGAATCCACTATAACTCTCTTTGCCTCTTCATTCTTGCATAATCGCCTGTCGTATCGGAAGAGTCCTTTCCGTCTCTTTGCCCCATTATCCAACAGAGTGATAAGTGGTTTGTGGTCCGACGTTAAGTCGGCTTCAAGGTACTGACATCTCGCCATGGGGAAGAGCTCAGCCCAAAGTGTGTTAGAGACCGCTCTATCTAATCTGCATCGGACCAGATGGTCGCCTCTCTGCCCTCGCCACGAGAGGGGGTCTCCCGAGTGAGGTATGTCAAATAGGTCTCCTTCGGAGAAGAACGTACGCAGGTCGGTGAAGGAACCTTCGGGTCTGACAATACCTCCCTCCTTCTCCTCATTACTTATAATGTCATTGAGGTCACCCGTGACCATCCAAGCATCGTCGCGGGTGAGGGCATTTGTAACCAACCGATCCCACAAGAGATTCCTCTCATTTCTATCAGTACTAGCGTGGACAAAAGAGACATAGAATTTCTTCCCTTCAAAATCTATTAAAGCCTCAATTACATTAGCATTGGAATTTAAGATATGCAGGTTTAATCCTTGCTTCCAGTACAGAGCAAGGCCTCCGGCACCGTGGCCTGTCGGCGAGACTAAGTGGTGATTGTCGTAATGTAAATGCTCGAGTTTCTTGATCACCACGTCATCGGGGTTCTTTGTCTCCATTAGGAAGATGATATCAGGGCCAAACTTCTTAGATATCTCCCCCAATCTTTGAACTGTCCGGGGATTCCCCAACCCCTGACAGTTCCAACTTGCTATTGCTAAGGAACGGGGGGGGATGGAGCCCGAAAATCCATCCTGCGTCTAGTTGATTTGGGAATCAAGTTGATGATCGGCGCATTCTCAGAGGTTGTCCCTTGCTCACTCTGTTGCGGCCCTCGGCGTGAGGTTCCTGTTTTTGGTTTGTTGGCTTTTGTCACTTTTGAAGAGGGGGTAACATTTGATGGGGACTTTCTGCGGACTGGCGACGGTTTCTGGGAGACAGTCCTTCTCTTTGGAGCTACGACAGAGGTTGTCTTCTTTTCCTTGATTTTCCCGCTTCCTGGAGGTCGTCCCGGCTTCCTCTGATTGGTCGCTGGAGCAACTACAACTGAAGCAGGTTCGCGAGGGTGGGGTGGCCCTAGTCTCTGGGAAGCTGGTAATCTCTCAGAGCTCCTCAATTCTTGAGAGTCCATTTCCTCGCCAATCGATTGTCTCGCCTCAGGTAGTCCGAGTCGGAGTGTAACAGGTAGTCTGTCCTGTGATCGCGTACTGTGATCAGACAGGGAATCCCCTAGTTCTGTTACTTTCTCACTAGGGCTAGGACCTAGTCTTTGCAGCACTGGTGGGCGTGGAGGAGGAGAAGCCGGTTGATCATCTTCAGCAGTTGATTTTGCTGCAGAACGAGCTATCATTCGGGCAGTGTTGTCTATTTGTCCACTCTCCTCAGCTTTCCTCATTCTTTCTTTTCTAGCTTCTCTTTCTGAGGGATCTGCACACAAAGTGTACTGCATCATAGCTTCTCTCGCTGTTCCAAGCGCTTCATTATATACTTCCTGAGGGATAGCATCTCGCCTTTCCTGACGGGGAAACCCCCGTTCAGATGCCTTAGAGGCGCTCTTAGAAGCGCTTGATGCTGTATCCTTTACCTCCGGGATTGCCCTGTAGACTTCCCGGTAATAACTTCGGGTGGGAGGAGCTAGAGGGGGTCTCTGAGTTGAAAGCTCACGGGGAATTCTTTCCACTCTGCCCCTGTCTCTAGCTTGAGAGGAACGTCGTTGAGAGCCTCTCTCCTGCCAGGTCATTGAATGTGGTTTGTAAGCTCTTTGACGCATGGAGTCTCTAGATGAGTGCACTGGGCGTTGATCATATTCTCGACGAGACTGTGGAGTAGGGGATTGGTATGGTCGCTCATATCGTTTCCCCGATTCCACCATATTTGATTTAGCTTTTGTAGAGTCTATCCCATTAGATTGGTTCACATCCATTCTACTGCTGTTTCCATCTCGAGAAGCTTCTTTCGCTTTGGCTTCTGCTCTAGCCACTAGACACTCTTTCACGTCATGATCAAGTTTTTTGCATTTTGTGCAATGCTTGTCGAGACGTTCATAGACTAGAGTTGTAGTGACTGAGTCACCATTTGGGAAATCAACTACAGATGTAGTTAGCAGGGGGAGTAGCCCATCAACATGAACTCTCATTCTCGCTGAGAGGGACGTAATGTCTGCTTTTTCATAGAGCCCTATATCTTGGCCGATGACTCTGATAATGGGTTCTGTCCACAGGTGTACCGGAAGTCCTTGCACCTTAACCCAAAATGGTATTAGAGAGGGGAAGCTGGGGGAGACAGTGGGCTCCCAACGCTGTAGTATGATCATCCACCTAGCATAATGGTAAGGGCGCTGTTCCAGCACTGCTAGCAGATCTGACTCTAGTTCAAACTGGAATTGAAACAAGCCATTTCCCAGATCCGAGCCTATTGGTTTGAACTCAGTTTTCCAGTGCTCCGTAAAGAATGGTATTAGAGACCAGACTTTTTGAGCTGTCTTATTAGTAACTCTTCCTATCAGCGTCAGAGCATGCTTCCTCAAGAGCTCGTCGTTTTCTGGTAGAGGGGCTTTGACATGAGCAGAGCGGGCCGGTTGTTGGGACCCTAGATCGATTCCTTTCCCTTTCTCCGCCGACGAGATTCTCCGGTGAGCCATTCCTTGAATCAGTAATTTAAAGTCCCCTACAGCTCAGAGGAATCCCCCCAAGACAAAATATATAGATGGGGACAAAGAGAGCCCCGCTCTCCGACTCACAAAGAAAGTCGGTTGTATTTGCAGTCGATAACCTTGATGTCACGCGCGAAATCAGTACTAGGAAACCCCAGTGAAAATTTTGATCCAAGCAAACTAGAAACCAAACTGGTTCTTTGCATCGAGGAGGAAGGGAGATGCTTGAAATAGAGTTCTTCCTTGAATATCAGATAGACTTGTCATCTGAAAACTGTCGTCGGAGGTGCTTACCGGCGGAGAGACGGCCTGTCGACCGGAGTCGCAGGGAGAACCCGGAATTTTGTCCCACAGATTACGCTTCGGACCACAGGATAATTCTATTCTAAGGAATTTTTTGAAATCTCAGAAAGGGGATCAGACTTCTGCACCAATCAGCAAGGAGAGACCGTTGGATTGTCAACGGGGAACAGAAACGGTCCAGCGGTTAAAAGAAACCTTGGTAGCTGTGTCTGGGAGAAACCTTTCTCTAATTTTTTTTACTAAAAGATTCTTATAATAGCTATATGAAAACATTACTATAAGCCAAATTCAGTGAAGTCTTGGGGTTCTCCTCGTAGCTGGTCTAATAATAATGTAGAGCTAAAGCTTGAAGTCTGCCACTGGGCCGCATATTTTGTAAGATTATTTGTATACCACTCATTGGCTCCACAACATCTGTACGTTCTCGTTTGAGACTGAGCAATGGTCTTTTTGAGTTGGTTTGATGGCTCTCTTGATGATATGTGGCTGGCCCTTGTTAACAGGAACATCGGATGAGGTTAGGTCAGAAACAAAACACATATCATATTTAGTATCTTTTCATTTGGTGTGTTGGTTGATTGTTACTTGAGAACACATTCTCCCAACTATGATGTATGCTTTAACGAGGAGCAACTACCAAACACTTAACTGGGCCTATAGCCGTCAGGCCCATATATGTAAACGCACCAAAGAATTTTGCCGTCTCAAGCTTGTTTGAGTAGTGCATTTAGTCCCACATCGCGTACACATTAAATGAATACCACGCGGAGCAGAGTATAAGAAGAGAAGTGCAGAGGACGTTAAAATCACTTACCTGGACGGGGTCAACTCGTGATCAAGAAGACGAGTTGCCTAGGCTAGTGACTTCCATTGCACATGAAGGAAGGGCGCTTAGCCTAAGGTCTTCCCAAGTGGAAGAGCCTGCGTCATTATTTGTGGCAGAGGGAGCCTGCGTCCGCGCGGCTCCTACCATACATTACGAGTCTTTGAACCTTTTTGTATTTTCGTAACTGTTAACCTCTTACTTTGTTGATATCGTATTTCTTGTTTTAACAAATTACAAAACTTTGCTGTATTTTATGCAGAATTGAAATTTCAACGACAGTTACAGAGAGCATGACAATAATAATAATTGGTATGTCAAGCTATATTAATTGTCCTCCCACATCGGAGATGTATATCAAGTAGGATGGATTTGGTGACTATAAAAGAGAGACGCAGTCGTTGGTTGAAAGTCATCTTGGCGCTTGGGGCAATGACGCAGCTAATGAGGTACTAACCGAGGCGCGTCTATTGCTGGTTGAAAACTATTTCCAAACCCCCTCTTAGGCCTTAGCTTGTCTTTGGCCTTCGAGAATTTCTGGAAGGGCTCCCTTTGGGGTAAAGCCCTACAATTATCAAGTTCAAGTTTTGATTCTTAATTCTTAGCCTTGGTCAAAACGTTGTTAAGGCACTGTCTTTACATGTTTATTGCATTGCCTTTACATGATCTCTAAAACTGAAAATTATGTTCATAATACACAAAAAGAACTTCAATTCAAACACTAAACCATATTAAGCAAAAAAAAAAAAAACTAATCTTAAGAGTAGAACTCAGTGCTAATAACTGATCAACACATAGTTTTGTGTTGGTTTATGCTTTGCCACATTCGGTCTACAAACAATTCAACTTTTCATTAGCGCAAAATGTGTTCGTAAGTTAACAGTACTCATTATCATGTCTTTCTTGCTTGACTCTTCATGACGAAGCTCTTTATTCTGATATATATATATATAGAAGTTACCGATTGATTAAACTTTGCTCTGTTTCTGATGAAAGAAACTGCTTTTCAATATTCATGTGAAAGACAATAATCGTTATAGCAAATATGCAGTTTGTGTTTGAGTATCCAGGAATGTAAGTTATGTAACCAGAAATTGTCAAACAGTTAACAGGGCTTACAACATCTCGCCATGTGTATAACAGTTTGAAGCTTTTGAGCGAGTGACATGTGCTACTAACAAGTCCCACATCGCTCAAACATAAAATGAATAACACGCCGAGCAGAGTATAAGAAGAGAAGAGGAGAGAACGTTCAAATCACTTACCTGGACGGGGTCAACTCGTGATCAAGAAGACGAGTGGCCTAGGCTAGTGACCTCCATTGCACTCTAAGGATGGGTGCTTAGCCTAAGGTCTCCCCAAGTGGAAGAGCCTGCATCATTATTTGTGGCAGAGGGGGCCTGCGTACGCGCGGTCCCTACCATACATTATTAGTCTTTGAATTTGGTTTATTTATTCAAGTCATTATTGTTTGTTATTCCTCTATAAATCGAATGTTTATTACAGTCTCGAGAGCAATAACATATGCAGAAAACGAAGTTGTTTATTGATTTAAGGTAGACAAAAAAACTAAGTTCACTCCCAATTGTTAGATGGTAGAAGACATCAAAGTTATATAATTTTCCAGTTTGAAAAACCTGATTCTTATCTCCTTTTAAAGCTGCATCAAAAGTAAATTAGTATGTATTTTCATAAAGACACTATTCTTGGGATGTCTATATCTTTTTCTGTGTGCTTGAGATTCTCTAAAGTGAATTTAAATCCCTTGTTCTCGCTGTTTCTTCACTGGTTATAGTAACAACACCGAAACGTATGTAATATGGATCATATATTCGTGACAAGAGCAAGATTACCGTCACCTCTGATGGCCAATTCTCCAAAAGGTTTGATGAAATCTAAATCATCTCGTCTAGTTTTGCCTAAGTAAGATGTTTGGCTATAGCTCTTAGCAATGGATTTGATAATGATTTTTTTTGTTCATCTTGTGGGGTTTGAGTCTTGCTGCTAAGATCTTGGTAGAGTTTTTTTTTTTTAATTGTAGAATCTTTGATTTATCTTGAGCACTTTTTTTTTGTGTGTAACTGTAGATACCTCAAGTACTTGACAAAGAAGTATTTGAAGAAGCACAATGGGATGGGTTGGCTAAGAGTGATTGCAGCCAACAAAGACCGTAACAACCTCTATGAGTTGAGGGACTTCAAGAACGAAGCTGAGCATGAAGACTAACCCAATGATTTTTGAGTTCCTCTCTTTACAGTTATATCAGTTTTGGCTTTGATATTATTCTAGTTTGTTTACGGTTATCTCTGTTTTGGTTTTGATATTTTTTCTAATCATTCTTAGTCACCAACGACCCTACTTCAGTTAAAATGCCTTTTAATTTGCTAATTAGTTATTAATGATATAGAAAACAGCAGTGTGCGAGCCTGTAAACAAATAAAATGTGCTTGTTGAAATGAGAGACAGAGAAACAGTGTGTTGAAAGCAACGACGTCAGAGGGGAAAACCCAAACCCATAAACATGGGGGGGAACGATTCACTTCATTTTCGTCAGAACTTAAGTGACAGTGAACTGCACTTTTTTTTTTCTTTTATAAAGAATGAAATCTTTTAGTTATACAAATATCTTTTCTTTTCCCTTTTTCACATATCACAAGATCTATCGACTAAGATTCGATGTTCATGCTTTAAAACATGTAACAATGATTGAATTGATCCCTGTTAGATTCGACAATCCCAAATATGATTTTCTATAACTAATAAGAACGTGAAGATGAAGATAATTATGTATATGGGTTAAAACATAAAAAAAAACATGTTTTCTAAGGAAAAAAAAAACAAATAGGGCAAACTCTAGTACAATTTGCATGCATCTCATTGAACTTGGGCTACCGTTGACTATGTGCTACAAATATATTAATGTTATAAAATATAGAGATCATAAAGGTTTGTTTTAGTTTTGTTAATAATGGGAGAAGACAAGAACAGTAAGAGCATCTGCATTAGTGAACTCCATGGGGAGTTCACACAGTTTTCGAAAAAAAAAAAATATTAAAATAAATAAAAGCAATGAACCTCTCTCTTAGAAGTTCACTGCACTGAACCCGGATCATCACTGTAGCGCGGGCCCCACGACACGTGGCGGCCCGCGATTGGTCCGGTTATAAATTTTTTTTTTTTTTTTTTTTTTAAAAACAAAAATCAAACAGAAAAAAAAAAATAATAAAAAAATGCTTTGTGAACTCCTTCCAAGGGGTTCACTAATGCTGATGCTCTAAGTGTCTAAGTGGTAAAGAAAAAAGTATTGCATTGGAACTCTTCAAGACACAGAAAGTCTCTGTCTCACTATCTATGGGGTATGGTAAAAAGAAGGAAAATGGAAAGATAAAAAGGAGAAAGAAACTCGCGAGGAACACGCAACCCACTCCTCTCTGTGTTACTGTCTCCGCGCGTCACTTCTTCATCATCTCGCATTCTCTTCAGATCTTCACTCTTCACCATCATTTTCTTCTTTTTTTCTTTTATACAACAACAATATTTCATTTTTTTTTTGTAACTTAATTATTTCATTTCTTCCCCATGTCAAACCAAGTTTTGATGTCTTAAAAATATCAAGCGTATTAGAGAAAGTTGCTTAAAACTTTGATTACTAATTCTACTAATTATACTTTATTGGAAAACTTAAATGTAGTGGTGTGGTTTTTATTTTAAAGCAAACACGTCGCATGAAATACTTTGTCACTTGGTTTTGATTGAATGTGTTATTATTAATGGGATTGCATGAACTACCATGTCATTGTGAATATCGGGATTAGTCGGACGCTTAATTGTCGTTAATGAAAGGCTACACTACATTTAAAGTGATTTAATCGTCGTTCCTTTCTTATCACTGCGTTCCTTTCCGTGTAAACCATCACTTTAATTATTCGGCGTTGCATGTGAGTATTCACGTAGTTAATGCTGGCAAGTATACACGGAAAATTCAAACCCCAAACGCTCTTAATTATAAGATTTTAAACTGGTAATAATATGGTGATCTCATAACTATAGTTGTGTTCAAACCCAAGTTGCAAAAAAAAAAACTGTAGTTGTGGTGACGTCATGATGAAGTAAAAACTGGGGAAAATAGTGAGACTTGAACTTGGATTCGGTGGCAGGAAGTACTAAGTAGACATAGCTATTCACCTATCTTTACCGTCTGTCTCTATTACATACATTGCGTAATGATGTATTTCATTATTTATTAACAATGCTTAAGATATTCTTACAAGCTACCCAATGTTGTCCATTTGTAAATCGATGATTTGATCCTCTTATCCTCGTCAAAGGTCAACTATGTTTATTCATGCATAATCAATTTGCAATTCTCCACCAACAAAAAAAAGTTGGTTTTATTATGTTGGGAAAAGGTCTCTTTGTTTCTGAAAGGTAAATGTTTTGAAATAAAAATATGATTCAAACTAAAATTCTGATCTGACATTCTCTATATATGATTATTATTAGTTAATAATGATATTGTTCTTCTTCAAATAATATTGGTTTGAAATTATGAAAAATAAATAATCACAAAATATTTTAACTATAATATGCTTGAAACACAAAAAATGCATCTTTTAAAAAGAGTAGGAGTAGTTATTAATGCAAGTCTTGTTTTACGAATCTATATATGCAGACATGCATGTTGTATATACATCTCCCTCAAAGTAAATTTGAACAAAGAAAAGAAAACATTATTAAAAGTAATGAAAGACTTGGTGATATGATTGCCATCTCACTTCTTATTCACATTTAAAGAAAACCCACTTCAATACTCAATCACTTTGATTCCACTTCCATTTTATTATTATGTTATAATACTTTTGAATTTTCGGATTTATCTTATTTTAGACTTCTGCCTCATTTTATCAAACAATTAAAACCCACTATATATAAGTAAACGAGAAAGAGGAAGTTCATGCCTCCTCAGTCCTCACTATAAGTTATATACTTGTTCTTAACTATTTTCTTCAAGATAAACATCTCTCTCTATCTTCCTATACAGTAAGTAGCTATATATATGTGCGTGGCCATGGAAGCTATTTGGAGTTGATGCAAGAGAAATGTAATGGGTGAGTAACACTTGCTGGAGAAGCAGGGCACGTGCGAACTAATGAGAGATCTGTACATGTTGATCATATTTTTGCACGTGTTCTACTACTCCAACACGTGTGTCTCTCCCCCTTCCCGACTATGCAATCGTCCCCGGTGAGAAGATAATTTTCATAAGCGATCTTAGTTGAAATTTACCGAAGGATTCCCTATCGAACAACTTTATACTATAAGAATGCTTTGAAATAAACACTGGTAGGTATTCTAGATGTTTGTCACTTTTGTTGGCAATGGTACGCGATATTTATGAACACAAATGGGCATGGACACATGGAACAATATTGGTTAATTTCGTTCTTATAATCATTGGTAAATATAATTTCCATGGAGAGGTGAGATTTTTTTTTTTGACAAAGGGTTTTGGAGAGTTAAGAATTAAGATATTCTTCCCGAATTACTGATAGTGTCTAAGTAAAAATATTTAACTTCTTAATATTAATATCAGAATATTCAAGTTTCAAGACTTCTGTTAACTCTGAGTCTCTGACAAAAATCTGTTTCTTATGTATTCCTCTATATAACATTACCTTGTTTTATTTTTATTTTTATTTTTATTTGTAAACGAGTTACCCAAAAAATACACTGAATGCTTACGTCATTTTTATAAATATGTATGCAAACGTGTAAATAGGGTAAAAAGAAGAAAGGTTCAGTTCCCTGAGAAAGCGGGGGACTTTCTCTCTTTCACTCTCACTGCCATTTAACTGTGAAATAAATTAGAGTCACTGTTAACTTACGCAAGTAATATTCTTGTCATGTACTTGTGGAGACAGGAAAAAGAACACTGGAGGGTACAACTTTTTAACGAATTTTTGTATAATAAATAAAGAAAGACAAACATAACAATGCACATTCTTCAAACAAAATTGCAATTTCCCTTTTATCTTTGGATATGGGAACATCTTCTCTGACTTGGAGTCCGATTCCAAACAACTCGTTACAGTTGCTCAACGCTGAGTAAGATTGGCCGACTCTCAAATCGGTATTGAAAGATATATCAAAAGGATTCTTCTCCACATCTACAATGTCAGGTTGGTGTTTTATCCTAGATTAGGAAATGTAGATCAATTATGTCCCTAAGCTGTACTTTATATGGTACCAAATTGAGTTATGACTCATATTGACGTTAACAAACTGTTGGGAAGGTTATGTGGAATTAATAGAAACTGAAAAGTAGCTGTTCATCCAAACTAAAAACCAAAGAAATTGTTTACTTAATTAAAATACTGAAGAATTCCACAATGTTATATTACACAGTACACACGCATCTTATTACAAAAGACTGTCTCAAAGTGAGCCAAACCAATATCAAGTTTATTAAGGCTAGTTTGAGAAAAAGCTGTAAACGCAATATTGTTTTAAACTTTTAATATAGTGGTAAATATACCATAGTTTGTAGTGTCATTTCCCAAATTCAAAGCATATAGCAGCTAATTTTTAATCTATGTTACGAAAAAGAAAGGTATATTATCAATTTATTCATAAATTATCAAAATTACATAAAAATAATAACCAAAGGTACTTGAAAAATATTCAGATTACTTGAAAAATTGAAATATCAAGTCTCGCAAGATGACTTCAGCTCAAATTAGAGTGAAACAAATGGGCTCACTACCCAAAAGCTTTCCAGTAATATGGGCCAATAATGGGCTTAGTATGTGTATTTGATCAAAACCCAATATCTCGTCCTCGTCTGACATTTTTTCTCCGTCTCTCTCTCCCCCTTCGCCGGACTCCGTCCCTTCCCATAGTCCAGGTACCAACCGGGTTGAATTTCTAGAACTTTCGAAATATTCTTAACAGTTCTTACAATAGATTAGTTTCGTAGTACCAGGCTATCGAGATTCAACCTTGAGAATATGGAACAAACTTCTCACTAGATTGATATCCAACCAGGTGTTTGATGAAATGTCTGAAAGAAGTTAAATGCTGGAGAGTTATAAACACAGGATGTAGATTCTTCTACGTTTACTATTAAATTCTCTTTCTCTCTTAAAGGGTTACACTTCGTTTCTCCTTGCAGACTTTTATAGAGTAAGACAGAGAGAGACAAAGATGGTGATTCTTCCACGTCTCTTCGACTACCTCAAACCTTTCGTCCTGAAGATGCACTTCACGAACAAGTTTGTCCACGCCCAAGTCATCCACTGACCAACAGCCACAGTGGCTTGCTCAGCGAGGTCGCATGAGAAAGCATTGAGGGAAACAATGGGGGTCATACGCGACGTGGCTGCTACTTTCAAAGATTGGTAGAATCCTCGGGGAAAGACTCTTGATCAAAGATATTCCAGCAGTTGCTATTCACATGAAGAAAGAGCAGAGGTATCATGATAAAGTCAAGGCTGTGATTGATTCTGTCAGGGAAGCTGGCGTCAAGCTGCTTTGAGACATGTAATCAAATCATCAATTTCATGTTGTTATTTCTGAACATTGTCGTGTTTTGTCGGCTTATCTGACAGGTTGCTGCCACAATGAAAGCATTGCTTTAGTTCATGTTATGAGTTAAAAAGACTATTGAAATAATAAGACTTTATACAAAGCAATAAAACCAAAGTAGACGGAGTCTACACATTCGGGTATTCGGGTCGACCCGTGTGTGTCTTCCTCGCGGACCAGACTTGTTGAACTTAAGTCTCACGAGTACTCTTGTCTGCTTCGTCTTTCATCTGAACTTTTGCTTCGAGCATTTAGATCAATCAAAGAAAAGATGGGAAGATGTTCAACGAAGAAGGTGTTTCTGATTCAGAGTCCGATCCTGTTTCTTCATCTCCTCATCTCCTTCTCGTCCGGTTAGTCCCAAACCTTAGGGTTCTCGTGATTCACATTTCCATTTGATCTGCTCTTTAGATTTCATGAAATGGGTATTGTAGATTTCTGATTCTATCACTCAAAGTCTCAATCTTTTTGTCGTCTGATGCAATCCAAATTGAGTTTTGCGTTCTGTTCCTCAGCTTGTTTTTTTTTGTTCATGTGGGTTCAGTGTTCGTTTTTTGATTGGTCTATTCATGAAAGTTGAAGTCTTTCATACTAAATACTTACCAAAGCTGTTTAACTTGAGGGTAGTGCTCTGTTTTTGGATCAGCTTCATGAAAGTGAAGGTCTTTGCGATAAAAAAGTTATCAAAGCAGTTCACTTTGAGTGAAATGCTCTGTTTTTGGATCATCTTGATTTAGTCTGATGCAAACCAAATTGATTAGAAACTGAGTTTTGCGTTTTGTCAATTGTTCCGCAGCTTGTTATTGTTAATTATTCATAAAAGTTGAAGTCTTTGCAATAAAGCTGTTCAATTTGAGTGAAATGCTCTGTTTTGGGGTTGTAGGTGCAGTGAAACCGGATCCGAGAGGAGTATGTGTTTCTAAAGGAGGACGCTTTCCACCGTATGAATCAGCAGGAAAGCCTCCTAACTCCGTTGGTAGAGGATCCAAGGATCTAACTATGTGCCGTGTGTTCCGTAAAAGGACATGTTGCTCTCCTGCTCAGACAACCCCAGCTTTCGTAGCTGTCAGAAACTTGGCTACTCATGGAGAAGCTAGTCAAGATTGTCTGCATTTGTTCGAGTTATTAGAGTGTTCAATCTGTAACCCGGACGTCGGTACTCAACCCGGTCCTCCTCGCATCTGCGCCTCCTTTTGTGACAGAGTTTTTGATGCTTGTAAAGACGCATACTTCTCTAGTAATGCACTTACACAGGTAAAGAGTTATAATAAACAAAACAACATGGACCTTTGTTTTCTGTGGGATTCTAATGGCTTCCATATATGTGCTTATAGACGATTGGTCCCTGTGGAGTAAACGACGATATCATCTGCGTTAAGGCCTCGAATTGGGAGTCTAACGGCACATCATTCTGCGAAGCAGCTGGCTTTGCCGTTCAGACAAATGAGGATTCTAGAGAAGAACCGTGTTACGGAAGCAAAGCAAGTCTAGAATCGGTGGTGGAATCATGGTCAAGAGACTCGAAGAAGAAGACCTCTTTCAAGACTGAGACTTTGTCATGTTTTAAAGATCTTCTGCAATGGGTTCGTGTAATGACAACGATTCAGAAGGTTTCTTTGGGAGTGTCGTTTCTCGTTGCAGGAATGTTCTTGATCAGGTTTGGCCTTTGTCTCTTCTCTCTTAAGGCTGTAACACTTACTAACACTTGCTTTTACCTGCTACAGGCAATGGAATAACCATAAGCAGAAGCAGAGGCTAGCTGCGATCCAGAGAGCTGCTAGAAGATTAGGAGGGGATGCGAACGGGGATTCATACAGTGCAGCTTTAAATAGAAGATTAGTTCAAAGTTGATTTTTTTTTTTTTTTTTTTTTACCAATGAACAAGCTGAGTTGGCGTATGGAAAGATGTTTAGTTGCAAAAGCCATGAGCTAACTGTTTTTGCCAAATGATAGATGTATTGTGTTTGAAATGTGGTACCTTGATGATAATGCAAAAAGGTTTGTACACTCGAACTTAAACTAAAAAGGTTGAAAGAAGGAGATGCAATTCTCCAGAAGCAGAAGAGAGATAGATCATTCTGCATCTATACACAGAAAATGATTATAAACGAGAAAATGAAAAATAAATCCAAAACTTTTGAAAATTTTCAGAAATTGAGTTTTAGAAAGTAATTTATACACCCCCAAGTATCTTACACATACATTTTGAAATTCTTGTTTAATAATTAGTTGAGTTTTTTTTTTTACTAACGTCAACTGAAATACAATGTTCTACTATCATGAAAAGAAAAGTTATATAAATTTATAGAGAAAAAATGTTTTGCATAGACGATGTATATAATATCAAATATCTTGTACCAAATGGAAATACTCATGAAATTTCTCGTTTAACAATTGGTTGACTTTTAAGTAAATGTGCTTGTTACATTCACAAAAATCTCCACTAGCTCGTTGAATGAATTGGCTTAGCATCAAAGCATAAACAAAAATACAAATGGCATGACGTGTGTAAGAATAATGAGAGTAAAAATTCCACTAGCTGTTAACTTTCATTGACGGCATTGTCCAGAAAATAGCAATCAAAAATCATGTTATCGCAACCAAGTCCAACAACACATATTTGTGCCATGATAAAAATATTTTACAAATGGGCTTATGATTTGGGCCCAAAGAGCCCAAAAGCGAAGATGAAGTCACGAAACCTAAAAATGCGAACGAGCTTCCTCCTATAAATTAATAAACCCTAGCTTCAGTTCCGTCTTCCTCCGTAACAGACGCCATGGTATGTACTCACTTGATCTCCACTGTCTAATCATTTCTGAGCTTTGATCTGGTTATAATAGCTAATGATTGATTACTCCTTAGTGTTTCTTCTAGCTCTATAGATTCAGAGAGTTGTGTTCTGTAATTATCATTATTGTATTGATTCGGTGGTGGTCTTGTTCGGTTGTTGTAGGGTATCGATCTTATCGCCGGAGGTAAGAGCAAGAAGACCAAAAGGACAGCTCCAAAGTCCGATGATGTCTACCTCAAGCTTCTCGTCAAGGTAGTCAAATCTCTATGACTAGTTTGTTGTCGGAATCTCTTTTAATTTGTTGTCTGAACCGTATGCTACGCTGGTTTGGTTTAATTGCAGCTGTACCGGTTTTTGGTAAGGAGAACCGGAAGCAAGTTCGATGCTGTGATCCTTAAGAGGCTTTTTATGAGCAAAGTGAACAAGGCTCCTCTTTCACTCTCCAAGCTCGTTGAGTTCATGAAGGGCAAGGTTTGTTTGTTTCCTTGTGACCCACTCTATTGTCTGTTTAGATTTTGATGGTGTTGTTCTTTATCTTACGTTAGGATGGTAAGATTGCTGTGTTGGTTGGGACCATCACTGATGATTTGAGAGTGCATGAGATTCCTGCGATGAAGGTTACTGCCTTGAGGTTTACGGAGAGGGCTAGGGCTAGGATTGAGAAAGCTGGTGGTGAGTGCTTGACCTTTGACCAGCTTGCTCTCGTTGCTCCATTGGGACAGAACACGGTGAGTTTAATGATTTGTTAATGAATCAACCTTTTGAAGTTTGTTTATTTGAAATTGGGATGTTGTGTTGTTGTTGTGACAGGTTCTCCTTAGAGGACCAAAGAACTCTCGTGAAGCGGTGAAGCACTTTGGTAAAGCACCTGGTGTGCCACACAGCCACACCAAGCCTTATGTTAGGGCCAAGGGAAGGAAGTTTGAGAAAGCTAGAGGAAAGCGAAAGAGTCGTGGTTTCAAGGTCTAAGGTTGTTGCGAGGTTGTTGTTGCTTCCTTATGGTTGCTGCTTTCAGAATCGTAATTTTTGTAGACCACTCTTGTTACTCATTTGCTTTTTGCAGACATTGTTTTGAGTTTTCCGTCTTTCTGTTTTAATCGACAATTGAATGTTTTGCTTGATAACTGTTTAAGAATTTGCTTAATGCTTGATAACTGTCTTTTAGCATCTCAGAACTAGCTTGATAACTGTTTAATCATCTCTTACTGGATGGTTAGCTAATGAAGCTTGTCAAGTAAGATAAGAACACTAACGTTTATTAGAACAAATGTATGCACTCCAACAACATTACAACACACTCCACTGAAACAGAAGGTGGCTCAAATGTTTCAATTCTGGACCATGATTACTGGGTTGGGCTAGTCAACGGAGTTTGGGCCTATATTTTCAATTGCTAGTCTTCTAGACTTTGGTAGCGCCTAACTGAATCAAATTGTCTTTAACATTTGAACCCAAAGAAGCCATATAGACAAAAGTACGGGGAAAAATGCCTTTTGCGACCTCTACTATTCGTCGTGCATTTTTATATCCAGTGCATTTTTATACCCGAAAAAGATAATACTAAATACGATCTAAACTAAAAGATAATTTAAATTATATACTTGAATTCTAGATCGTGTGCATAAATTTACATTGACTAACACCGCGTTAGTCAACCGCTATATTAAATAAAAAATGACACCATTTTGTAGCGGATAATTTTTTTAAAGAGTTCGCTTGTTAGGAATCGAACATTGGTCCCACGAACATACTATAGTCTTATTTACCACTATGCTACAACAATTCTATTATCTCTTTATTAAATTTAAAACATCTATATTTTGATATGTATATTTTAAGAAAAAAAATATTTTTGTTTACAAAATTTATTTAGATCAAATTATAATTGCATCAATTATTTATGTATTTTAAGTTTTTACACTTTTACACATGTAATAAAAATAAAAATGATATTTCATAAATTATTCATTCTAGTTTTAAGATGACATTTCTCAAATAGTTATCTAATTTAGAAACACATGTGTATATTATTTATTTTAAAAGTTAGGTTTTGATATTAAGAAAAAATATAATCACTATTATATATAGATTTTTAAAATTTAAATATTTAGATATCTATTTGAGAAATATCATTTTAAAATAGTTCTAATTAAAATTTGCAAACAAAATTAAAACAAAATTAAAATAAGATAACTATTGATGCAATTATAATTTGCAATTAGTAAAATTGTAAACAACCCTCCCCTAACAAAATTGGTAAGCAAAAATAAATTTTCCCTTAAAATATAAAAATCAAAAGATATATGTTTTAAATCTAATAAAAAGACAATAGAAGTGTCGTAGCACAGTGGTAAGTAAGACTGAATTATATCTGCAGATCAAAGTTCAATTTCTAGTAAGTGCAACTTAAAAAAAAAAAAAATTCATTACAAAACGAAATTGTTTTATATAACATAACGGTTGATTAATGCGATGTTAGTCAAGATAAGTTTATGCACAGTTGCACACAATTTAGAGTTTAAGTCTACAATTCAAATTATTTTTTAGTTTAGATCATATTTAGAACTTATCTTTTGTCTGAATATAAAAAGGTACACGAGTAGTTGAGGTCGAAAAAACCATTTTCCCTTAACCTATAATTACTAAATTTATAAATTGTTATTGATTACTAAATAAATATGATATCTTGACACATGTTTAAAAGTTAGTTTAAATGATTCATATGCACAGTGCTAAGAAATGGATCGAACAGAGGTTTGATCCGTCCCATCTGAAATTTGAGGGTAACTAATGGGAATGATTTTTAAAAGGTTAAATTAATTATTTAAATTATGTTTTGTATTTAATTTCGTAAAATAATATAAATTTCACATTTTTATAACTAAAATAATAAAATGTTATATATTTATAATGCTTAAGAAAATCATTGTCTTTCAAAAATCTGTTTTTTACTTTGATTTTTTTTATACGGATTAGTGAATACCCGCAATTTAAATTAGATAGACTTAAATGAATTTACAAAGCTAATCATATATACTCATTTACAAAATCCTCAAGCTTTTTATCATTTTCTTGAGTAAAAAGCAAAAGATACATACACACGACCTCTAGTTAGACACAAATCTTAAACAGAGCTTTCCGGCGAAATAGAAGGCGAAACCGAAGGGGAAGCCGATGGAGAAGCTGAAGGAGTAGCCGAAGGTGAAGCTGAAGGAGCAGTCGATGGAGAAACTGATGGTGAAGATGAAGGAGTAGCCGATGGAAAAGCTGATGGTGAAACTGAAGGAGTAGCCGATGGAGAAGCTGATGGTGAAGCTGAAGGAGTAGCTGATGGTGAAGCTGAAGGAGTAGCTGATGGTGAAGCTGAAGGAGAAGCTGTTGGTGAAGCTGAAGGAGTAGCCGAAGGAGACCCTAAGCCACTTTCAGTGATGGCAGAGGCTCCTGGGGCAGCCGCTGGAGAATCTGACCCTGTTGTAGAGTTTGTCGAGCCCGGTTCGCTTGAACCGGTAGTTGTGGAGTTGGAGGAACCGGCACCAGTTGCTGAACCGTTCCCGGCGAAAAAACCGGGCGTGTAAGGAACACCTTTACCGGGAATCCAATCGTCACCTTGTATATACTTAGCTGGAGTGTATTCAACAATCTCTTCTTCACTCAACTTCTTGATTCCTGGCCAAGTAACCCGGTTCGCCACAGCTGCACCCGGTCCAGTGTTCCTCACCTCCGAATAAAAGAGCGTGTCAAGACCAAAGTTCCCTTGCCACGGCGACCATCCTTCACCGGGAATAAAATCCGGTATGAACGTCTCCATAATGATAGTTTTTGAATACTCTTTCCACGGCCTTCCAAGATAAGCTTTGCTAGTTTCCTTGACCGCCAAGTAATCCGCTTCACCAGCAATAGTACACCCTTGGAGCACAAACCCTGTGGACTCCCTCGGGTCTTTACGTCCGTGGGCGGTTATAGGACATGCCTGGTTCGCGAGTGGTTTCCTTACTAGTAATGTACAGTTCTGGAACACCGCGGCTGCGTCTCCAAAGAGGAAGTCGATGGTGCCTGTTATAGTACAGTCCCTGTAAAACTGACGGTGGGAATGTGCGTAGAGAGTGTCTTGGTAACCATCAAATCTACAGTTGTAGAATATGGACTCGTCTGACAGAACCCTAACGGCAACCGCTTGATAGTTTAAAGCCCCGGCTGTGTTCTCGAACCCCATGTTCTTGGCAATGAAATTGTCTCCAATGATTGCTGCAATAAGGACAAGATTCATTAGTTATATACATTTTGGTAAATAAGAGAAACCACAAAAGGTAAACAGTGTGCCCTTTGAAATTATTTTTAGACCATGTTAAAAAATCAGTTAGATAAAAGATTGTGTCTCGATCTCTTTCTATCCTTTTCTTTTAAGAAAACTCTAAACCATCAACCTCATGTTGCATCCATTGTAAAAATATTTTTTTCTTGAATATTAAATTTAACATTCATTAAAAAAAAAGAAATCTATTAACGGTAATATATATTTTTTTTAAAAAAAATTTCAAACCTAATAGTTCCATCTATATATCTTCAAAATTATAAACCCAAAATTGATAAAAATAAACTTTTAGGTTTTAATTTATACATGTATTTTTTTTTTAAAGCGTCTAGACTATGTTAGACTGTTCACTTAGATATGCTGTAACATAAGAATCATTACCAACGGTGGCTGTACGGTATGTGGTAATACCATCCTTGAAACTTTTGTTGCCGGAAATTATAGATTTGGTAGGGCCATCACCAATGAAAACAAGATTTGGCATGGTCCTATTCACCTGAACATATTCTTTATAGGTTCCACTCTTAATGTGAACCACGAAGGTTGCATTATTCTTCTTGGGGACGTTTTGCAATGCCTCGTTGATCGTCTTGTACTGACCGCTTCCGTCCTGAGCCACAACCATATCTGGTTTGACCTCAGACAAGGGTGCATTCAAGAGCCTACGCACGCGCCCATCCACCCACGAAGGAAACTCTTGAGACAGCAGCCGGCGACTATTCATCTCCGGCAACTCCATTTGTCCCAAGTAATTCAACATCTCGCTGACCATTGCAAGCCCGTTATGTGTTAACTGAACCGCGGTTTTCAATGCCTTCTTCATCGTCTCACCTGCATCACCTTGTGTCCCTTGAAACCCATCGAGACAAGTTTGCTCATGACTAATCGTCGCGCTGAGCCAAACCTTTAGCTTAATCAATGCGTCGTCAACCTTGTTGATAAATGAATTAAGTCACACATCAATAGATGGTCAGAAAAATAATTAACTAATATATAAAAATATATGATCAGTTTAAGTTAAAAGCAAACGAAGCCGTAATTTTACAAACCTTGTGAAGCTCGAACCTTCCCAACTCGTCAAAAGATTTACTAAGCTCGCCGATTGCATAATCCATTAGCTCTGTGCATTGATCCAAAGCCATCTTCGTCCTTGGATCCTTTTGTAGCTCAATCATAGTTAGTGACTTCTTTGCCACGTTACTTATCTGTTTCATCGTTGCGTTAAACGCTGTCCTCACAAGCTCCAACGGGTCCGATGTGTCCTTTGCATCTTTCCTTAGAGTATCTTCACAAGTCTTCTTGTAGTCCGTTGGCGCGCAGACATCTTTGATGGCTTTAACGGAAGCCGTGATCTCTTCTTTAGTTCCGTTATCGCTATTGACGCTAACGCCGATGGTAACGGCGACAACCATAGAAACAAGAAGAACAGATGAGATGGAGATAACTACGTACCTCCTTTTCCTCTTAGAATCATCGTCGTATGATCCGAATGCCATTTATTGTTTTTTTTTTTCTATTTTTCTATTTTTATTTATTGTTTTTGTATAGACTCCTTTTACGAAGCTTACGTAGCCTCCTTAGGAGTGTTTATTTTGCATAATTTTAAAAATATTTACAATGATAGTTTTGTTTCGGACAGATAAAGAGGTTCGTAGTTTTGCTTGCTATGTTTTATGAGGTTTGGCGGGAAAGTCGTTATGCTTAAGATTGTGAGAGACAGAGACAAGATAGGGTTGTGGTATGGTTTTGTCCTTTACATATTTTTCTCTGTGACTTACTAAACATGGAGAAGTAATTAATTCATTGATAATCTTAATTTAAGGTATAATCGAATTGAAATTGTAAAGTAGACTTTTCACGTTATTGGTGGACAATGTAATGATGCCTTGAATAAGTTAAACAAAATGAATGAGATGGTATTCACTTTTTTAAGAACATTGTTTTAAAATATTTTTTCAAAAGAAAGAATGCAATCTCTTTTCGCTTTTTATTTTTTTGGCAAAATAAACGGCTATTCTATTACTCAAACTTGAGGTGGTATGTGTGACGAGACCAGAATAGAACAACCAATAAAACAAAGAAATCTATGAAAAGAACGGGCAATCTCTTTTCGTTCTTATTGATCTTAAATGGGTATATATATTATATTACATGCCCTAAGTACATATATAGATTTAGGAATATTAATGTCTAGATTTAAGAAATATAACAATTCTACAACACATGGTAGGGTAAAAAGTTCAAGTCCAGATTTGTTCTAATTTATGAATGTTCTTACATAGATATTCTTTTTCTTTTGAGAAAGGGTTTGATCTTACTTAGATATTCGTCTAGATCACTTGCAGAAAAAGTTGGTTCAACCATCATTTCGGGTTTGAATTCCAATTTTGTTAACAATGAAATCATAGTTCTAGGGATATTTGATAACTAGAATCACAAAGTCAAGTACAGAGAAAATTTGAAGACTATATAATGTTTGCTGGATATCTTTAGACATAATATTAACTAAAGTTTTGGTTGCTTACTGGAAATGTATGGCGCTTGTTTTTGTGTTTTCGTTTCAAATTTTTGGTACATAATTTGTATTTTGAATCAGAATTGTTAGAAACTAAGGACTTAAGGTCCCAAGGGTTTATGAAACTAATAAATATAAAAGCTTTTAAAATGTTAAAAGTAGTATAAGTATCAAATAAATTTGTGAATAAAACTAGACGTATATATATATATATATATATATATATATATTTTTTTTTGTAAGCTAACTGGACGTATATGCATGGGGATTATCAAGTAAAGCCTACAAGATTTAGCCGTAAGGGTAAGCTTTACTTTCACTAGCTATCAATAAAGGTACTAATAAGATCTGTCAAGCCACTATACTTAAGGATTAGATTAATGATAATGATGTTAAAAATTCTAATGACGTTGGCATCTTGTTTTTTTGGGTTTAGTCCATGATCTTGGATTTACAGATATAATTTTGAAAACAAAAAATAAAATGTAGGCATTGTTTCCAGAAAAGCAAGATTTCATAATGCTGTTCTTAGTGAAAAAGGGATAACGACAAACCAACATGTTATGTTAGTAATAAGTCAGTATTCATGAATATATCTTGGATATTATTTTACACCAATAGTTCTGTAGTTTGATTTAAAGGAAAAAGACAGTATAGGTATTCAACCTTTATATTGTGTATTATATATATATATATATATTTGAAAATAGTATACTAAGAATAAAGCTCTTATTCTTACTAGTTCATGCACCATTTTATATCTTGTTTTCTTTTGGGTTTTATTTCTCCCAATTAAAACATGCAAAGTCAAAGTTGACTAAGACCCAAAAAAGCTAATAAACTCACAAGTTTTTTGACTAAAACAATTCCACAACTTTTTACTTATGTTTTCTAATGGCAAAGAAGCAACTGTAGTCTGTTCGTAGTCAAGCAGGTTAAGAAACAACTGTAGTCTAGTCATTGCAATTTCTTCCATAACAGTAAAAGATAATAACTAGTAAGCTTATTAGCTGTAATTCCTTTTTAAATATATTTTTCGGGAAATAATATATATGTATATCTCTACACGGAAACAAATATATGCATTACATATTAGTTGTATACAATTATGTATTTAGACCATTGCCATTTAAGAAAAAAAAGATGATGACTAGAGAAACAAAAAATAACATCTAAAATGGATTTAAATGTGGTATATATTATGTAAGCACATATGTATATACAGTAGAAACTCTATAAATTAATACTCGATAAATTAATAAACACATAAATTAATAAATTTCTCTAGTTTCGAGTTAGGCCAGTTCAAAATATGACACAAATCCGATAAAATAATAAGATAATAATATTTTAGAAAATCCTATGTAAATATATAGTTTCATTAAAATCATAAATTAATAATTTTTGTACATATGCATTTTATATAATTACAAACAAACAACTGTATTATTTGCTCATTTTCACAGTAGAATTATCTCTATATTTTTGACACTTCAATATATTTTTCTAGTATTTAAAATTATATCTAAACAACATTTAAGAACTTATTTTATATACACCAAATAGTACAATAAAAATAATTTGAAAGTCGAATTTCAAAATTTTAATTAATGTATTTTGTTTATTTTATTAAAAATATATTCCAAAATAAAAAAAAATCTATAAAAATTTTTTTTAGTAAATTAATAACTCTATAAATTAATAAAATATCATAGTCCTAACATTATTATTTATAGAGTTTTTACTGTATACACCTATTCCAATGAGTGTAAATACTAAATACGGAGTTGTAAAAATTATTTCCATACGTGTTTCACAGGAAGGTAGAATGAGTAAAATCAACATAATGAAAGAAATAACCATAACTTCTAGGATATGAATTCAAAGTCTAGTTCTGGTTTTACTTTAAATTCAACACAAAGGAGATTTTATACCATAATTGTTAACGTGCAATAAAGTTATCTTCTCGATAAATAGCGTCCTCATTCTGCGAATCTATAGCACAAAGAGATAAAACATCACTTCTCAATCACAAAAAAATATAGAAAAATATTTTGTTAAGGAGAACCAACAAGTTATGTCTTCTTCAAGCTCGTCCGTGTTCCAACCCAAAACATGCAATGAGATCATCGTGGCCGTGGAGGAGTCCATGGAGAAGGCAGCGGAGAGCCAAGTTGTGTCTTCTGCCAGCTCTTCCGCCACCCAACCTGAGAAATGCAATGACCTCACCGTGGCCGTGGAGGAGTCCATGGAGAAGGCAACGGAGAACCAAGCTGTGTCTTCTGACGGCTCTTCCGCGGCGCCCCAGCCAGAAAAAACCAATGACGTTACCATGGCCGTGGAGGAGGCCAAGGAGATGGCAGCAGAGAACCAAGTTGTGTCTTCTGCAGGCTCTTCCGCCGCGCCCCAACCCAATGACATTATCGTGGCTGTGGAGGGGGACAAGGAGGTGGCAACGGAGAACCAAATTGTGCCTTATACAGGCTCTCCCGCGCCCCAGGCTGAGCAATGCACTGACATTGTTATCGTGGCAACGGAGAACAACAATCCGGGAACTGAAAACCCAAGTCTCATGGGATCTGGTGCTGTCCCAACAGGAAGCCAGATCCTGCAGCTTTACCCACCAAGATCTAATAAGATCTTCTCTTGTCCCACTTGCAAAAAAGGGTTCCCATCAAGTCAAGCCCTAGGCGGCCACCAGAACGCGCACAAGCAGGAGCGAGAGTGGGAAAAGAAGAGGAAGAATATGGAACAAGAGTACCCCGGTTTCGCCTTTTTGAACCCTAATATAGACAATCCTCTTATGTTTTTCTTAGGTGGCTACTCGGAAGATGCTTTAACACACGAGAATCATCTTGGGATCCCTCTTGACGATGCTTTCAAACGCAGATTTGCCCGTAATCACCCATCCGTCAACAACGGATCCTCGGACATGAACATTACCGCGGTTCCTCGCGTGGCTCCTACTGGCTTCTTCGCAGGGAACACTCCCACCACCAACGGTTCTTCTTCAGGAGGACTTGGGCCCCCTTACAACAGCTATCCCCCGATGCTCCCTAGGAACTTTCCTCCTTTCCCTCCTCCTCAGACCAACAATCTTCCTAGTGGTTTGTATCCGCAACAAGAGAATGTATTGAACGAGGTGAATTTCATCTCAGAGATAGGAAAGGGTAAAAATATTATTGAGATTGATGATGATGATGATGATGATGCTGATGCTGGTGCTGATGATGGGCCTATAGCAGGGACATCCAAGAGCTGGGGGGCTGATTTATCTCTTTGACTATTGTTTAGTCCTATGACTTGTTTAGTTTTCTATTAGAGACCTCTCTCTCTGAAGATTGCTTTTTCATTTTAATTTTCTTGCATTTCGTTTAGATGTTCCTTTGTCTGTACGAAGCATGTCTTCTTCTGGACGATTTGCTTCTTTTTATGAATAAATGGTTCCTCTTTTTTTCTCTTTTCTTGCCATCTATATATCATGAGTTTTTTAATCATTTTGGTAAAGGTCAAAAATCCATGGTTGTAGGGAGGTAATTTTTACCAAAGTTACGTGTCTTGTTTTTCAAACCTTTCGATTCAGAACTATGGCTACCTATATCTGGTTTACATATACTTAGATTTCTTGATTATGTATTTATGTCAGTCGAGTTATCAGTATTAGTATTGGAGAACAAGTAAAAAAAAATGAGTTCCAGGATGAGTGTATATATATTACATGTTACGCACCATATAGTGCCATAGAAAAATCTCTTCATTATGAAAAGAAAATGACTTGCATCAAATGAATTATATTCGACATGCATTATTAACTATTAAGACGTAACTAAACATTCGTTTTGGATCTTGAGGATATAGAGTTTTGTATGCATAATGTTTATGTCTAAACTCAACATAAACTTAAAGTCTCGAGATTGAATATTGATGAATACATGAGAACACACCAGAGCAAGATTGTTAAAAACTGTCGTTTTGGCATGCATCAAATTAATTCATACATAAAAAAGAGAGCATAAAATCATGCAAACTTAGTCTTTGTTTTGGGGTATTTATAAAAGGTTACGTTGGACACTTGGACGGTATGAAAAGGTTAATTCTAAAATCAAAAGTACGTTTAACAAAGTCCACAAATATATTCATTTACAGTGAAACGCTAAACATTATTGGTCAAAAAACATTTTAAATATTTTGAAAAGTAATTTTTTAACCTTAAGCCTATGGAGAGATCCGGATTAATCCCTAAAATTGTGGTGCGGCCCACTGATGAAATTTCAGTTCGGATATTCAAATGAGATCGCAAAATAGGTCCATATCCGCGTAGTTAGTTATAATGTGAAATGTATTGAGCGTGTATTCGAACCCGGGTTGTTTAGCAACCCAAAATCAGCCTACCACTAAACCAATGTCTTGTGGTTTTGAAAAGTTATTTGAAGAGCTGATCGATAACAACCTTTTTGTTTATGATAAGATATGCCCAAAACGATTCAAAGAGAAAAGTGATGGTTTGGAAATAATGACTACATTACTTCAACAAATAAATTATAATATTTAATTTAGCGAATGAAACATATAATTCTGTTTTAGCGAATGGAAAACATATGTTTATCATCGCTCCTAAAACAAATTGGGTATATAAGCCAATGCTCATTATTCTCATCGGTAGTTCTGTTAGCAAAAAATCCCTATTTTTTAATTTTAATTGAAAACATCAATGTAAGTTTCAAAACAATAAACCAGTAGTAGTTCACTGATTTCAGAAATATAACTGTTAGTGTTGGATTTCATACATAAAATAAAACAAATGGAATCCATTGAAGCATAGGCTGAAGGTCAATCGAGCTGGCTATTGTCAGAAAAGCATTCATGAAGCCATCTTTGATATATCCCTTTGGAGATTCCCATGTTAATTTTAATAGTGATGTCAATCTCAGTGTACCAGTAAAATATATACTATCTTCTTTATAGCTTATATGCTCATTGTTGAGAACATCATAGAACATATTATTCAGTGAAAAAAGAATATTGGAAAAAGTATTTGAAATAAAAAGATTTTAGTGCTACTAAAAAAACTGAGATAAAAACTGACATGTCAAATGCCGACCAGTTTATAGAGATACATAGAGACAATTTTAGACTTTTTGACATGTCAAATGCCGACCAGTTTATAGATATATGACAAAGTTGATTATGTTAATGCATTTGGATGAATGATGTACGCCATGGTGTGCACTAAAATAAGTTATGGAAGAAGCCATTGATTTTTATAAGTTCTAACCTATGGTAACTGCGTTCTATAAATTTGGATGATACATATAACTTAAATATATTACATGAAATCAACATGTGTTGGGATACCATAAGGTTATTTAAAATGTAAAACCACTATTTGAAAATGAAAGAGCCGTGTTAGTTTTAGACTCCAGTCTTCTGAAATTAATTGGTTTGGTTTGATATAGTATATACATATAGTTAAATCTATATGCACACGATCTTTGCATATATTTATTGTTATACTCATTTTTCAGAAATGTAATAGATTGTACGGATTATGGTTATAATCAACCATAATCCGTTAGTGTTTATTTTAAATCAAAAATTGTAAGTAATAGATTTTAATTAAACCTAAATAGTTAAAACGTTATAACTTTTTTGATAGTCCAAAAAACAGTCGATAAAAGAGGACTCTGTTTAAATAGAATAAACTAGATTTTGATCCGTCCGTCCATATGGGTGTATTTAAAAAAAAATGTGATGCTATTTGTGTTTATGTCACTATTTAGGGTTGGACAAAAAACTCGAATTCGAAGAACCGCACCGAACCGATCCCAATCCGAGTAAGTAGTACAAAATTTGAGCCGAAATTGATTAAATATCTGAATTATTCAAAATTTTGGTATTTGAATAACTAAACCTAATCCAATCCGAACCGAAGTATTTTGGGTATCCAAAATAGATTTATATACTTATGTATATTAATTATTTTCAGATTTAATATATATATATATATATCCAGAATATATATGATACTTTTAAGTTCGTTTATACTTGAAAATATATACAAATAATCAAACATAAATATCTAAAATAGTTAAAATATACTCAAAACTCCAAAAATACTTAAATAATTATTAATTATATATCCAAATATTTAAACCAAACCAATTTACATGTTAAGTTAGGTACTCTAACATATGTTATTCAAATTTATATGTAATATATTATATTTTTGTAGTTTTTTTTAAAATTAAAGCATATAATAAATTTAAATTTTTTTTAAATAATTTAAATTGGTTATCCAAATCCGAACCGAATCCTCAAAGATCTGAACCAAACACGAAATCCCAAACAGACCCAAAAATGAACCCGAACGCCCACCCCTAATCACTGTTAAATATCCTATATGTGTAATCATAGATTACAAAATATGTGTTATCATATAATTAATCGTATTTTATACGTACCGTCGAATAAGTAATCTTATAATTAATAATATTATATATACAATCATATAAATAATCACATATATTATATTTTTAAATTTCAATGTGAAATTTAAAACCATAATTTAAGTTGGTGTTTGAAATTGAGCTTTGTATTGTATTTCTTATATATATTGAAAATATTTTTATAATGGTTATTGGAAAATATGTTAGTAAAAATCAATTTTTGAATATATGTAGATTTTGAATAATTTTTTGATATAAATTAATTTTAAATTATTGTTTTGATTTGAATATGTATATCAAATAATATAAGTCCATTACTTTTTAATATAATGTAATGGACTTTCAATTTTTTTAATAGCATAAGCCCATTACTTATTTTTCTAATTTACTGCTATCAATGTTTCTAAACAGCATTATATTTATTTATTTACCACTATCCATGTTTCCAAACAAATACTAAAGATACTTTTACTTTTATAAGATAGATGATAGATGATGTATCATGAAACTCAATTTTCTTCACGCACTCTCTTTAAATCAACATTAAAATATCAACTCGACTAACTTAATTAAGAAATTTAAGTATGTGGATAAATAGTTCTGATCGAAAGGTTTGTAATCAAGGGAATCATAAATTGATTTAAACCAAGGATTTTGACAACAGCCGAAATGATAAAAAGACTCCTGATATATAGATGGCAGAAAATAGGAATCATAAATTGATTTAAAAAAGCAATTCAACAAAGAAGAAGAGATGTTACATCCAAAGGAATATATAAAATTGAATACCATAAAATTTAAAAAGAGAAAAACAACATCCATAGATACATATGATAGATAGGTCTCTAATAGATATGATACCTCAAAATGAAAACTAAACAATACTTAAAGGGATAGATCAGCGCCCCAGCTCTTAGAAGTCCCTTCTTCTGGCTGATCAACAGCATCGTCGTCATCATCATCATCATCAATCTCCACAATATTGTCATTTCCTAGCTTTAAGATGACATCCTCCTCGTTCAATACATTCTCTTGCGGATACCAATAGCTAGGAAGATTGGTAGTCCTATGTGGAGGAAAAGGAGGAACGTTTCTAGGGAGCATCGGGGGATAGTTGTTGTAGGAGGGCATTGGCTCAAGTCCCCCTGAAAAGAAACCGTTAGTGAAAGTGTTCCCTGAGAAGAAGCCAGTAGGAGCCATGCGAGGAACCACGGTCATATTCATGTCCATGAGTCCGCTATTGAAAGATGGGTAAAGGCCGGTACATATGCGTTTGAAAGGTTCAGAAATGTTCCCAAGATTATTATCATTTGATAAATCACCTTGTGAATATTGACTTAACATCCACTGAAAATGGAACTCTTGTTCCATCTGTTCCATCTCCTTCCGCTTCCTTTCCCATTGTAGCTCCCTCTTGTGCGCGTTCATGTGACCACCTAGGCTTTGAGAGGCTGAGAACCGTTTATTGCAAAAGCGACAAGTGAAGATCTTATTAGTTTCTGATGTGTAATGCTGCATGATGCCGTTTTCTGTTCGGACAGCACTATATCCGCGACTAGGGTTCTCAATCCTCCTTTCAGACATAACTTCCTGAGGATCAGACCCTAGTCCCGAATTGTTGTTCTCCGTTGCCTTCTCCCTGGACTCCTCCACAGCCACATTAATGTCATTGCATTTTTCGGGTTGGACCACGGAAGAGCTTCCAGAAGACATAACTTGGTTCTCCATAACAAAATATTTTTCTTTAGTTTGTTTTAGACGGAGAAGTGATCTTTTATCTCTGTTTGCTAGATTCGGAGAAGTGAGGACGCTATTTATTGAGAAGATAACCTTATCGCTTATGCTATAAAATCTCCATTGTGTAAAATTAATTAAAACCAGAGCTACACTGTCAACTCATATCCAAGAAGATATGGTTAATTATTTCTTTCATTGTGTTGACTTTACTCATTTTGTCTTCCTGTGATGCATGGAATTATTTTTTATAACTCTGTATTTACATTCATTGTGGAATAGGTGACTTCATGTGTGCTTACGTAATATATATTTTATACCACTTTCAGTCCATTTAGAAGTTATCTTTGTTTCTCTAGTCCTCTTTTTCTTAAATGGCATTGGTCAAAATTAACTAATACTCCATATACCAATATAATTATATATATTTTACCAAAAAAAATTATATAACTTGGTATTTTCTGTGTCATGGTATTAAAAATTATTGGCCCAAAAATATTTTAAAATGAAATAACAACCAATAAGCTATCTAGTCAAAGTAGCATCTTTCAGTGTTATAGGAGGATGATGCTATTCTTCACTAATTTTATAAGAGATATTTTTTTTTGTAAAAGGGTTTTCACTGTAGGAGATATTCAGTCATTGCAAATACAAAGAAATTTCATTTTACATATGGAAAATTCAACACCAGATTTGCTTCTTCTTTGCCATGAGAGAAACATAGGTAATTAAACTTGTGAGATTATTAGCTTTTTTGGTAGCAGACAACTTTTACTTTATATATTCTACACTTCTACTTGGGAGTAATAATTATGAACAACTAAGGGAAATAAAAGTCCTAAGGAGTAGATTGCATCTGCTTATAAGAGATTTTCTAAAACTATTGGATAGATCTTATTAGTAGTGGTGGGTACAAACCGAGTACTTGGTATTTTTAGATCAAGTTCTAGAAGCTTGGAACATTTGGAACCGATATGAAACATCCCTTTGTCTGAGATATTTGTGCAGAGGCCAAGTTTCAACCTTAGAAGATTCGGACACTTTGAGATCTTTTATATACTAAAGCGCAAGTCGCTTTACCAATCAGATTATGCCACATGTAATATTTATATTAAAAAATTAAAAAGGAAAAATGTCATTTGATTTCTAATTTTCTCTACAACTGCAACTAATTAGGTGATGATTGTTTTAGTGGTTTTTAGTTTTAGTTTTTGGTTTTTAGATTTTAGTTTTTGGTTTTTAGATTTTGGTTTTTGGTTTTTAGCTTTTGGTTTTTGGTTTTTAGATTTTGATTTTGGTTTTTGGTTTTGCAGTATTTTTTTATTTTTCAAAAATTAATTATGTGTTACTTTGAAATAATACAACAAAATAGAAATAAATATTTATATTTACAATTAAAATTATCAAAATATTGTGATAATTATTTTAAAATAAAATAAAATAACATATTTTAATTATTATAGTTTTATAAAAAATTATATTATAATAAAATATTTATCATAAAATTTATATAAATTGCAAAAAATTAAAAATATTTAGAAATTTTGAAACTATTTAGAAATTTTTCTTATATAAATTATTTTTAATTTGATAAACTTAAATAGCAATAGTTTTTCTTAAATATTATAAATTATATAAAAATAAAAATACTTAAAATTTTTAAAATAATTATAAAATTTCTCATATAAATTATTTATATTTTCTTAAAATTGAATGGCTATTTTTATTTTTCATGACTAATACAATATATTGTATTACTAAAACATATTATGTTTTTATAATTTTAGTTATTTTTAGTGTGACTAGTAATTATTAAAATTATTCTATTATTTTATATAGTGAAATTAATAACTAAGCTTTAAAATTAATTAATATTTTTTATAAACTATATAGATTTATTTTACAGATATTAAACACAAATAAATTATATACATTATTGTTTAAATTATAGCTAATGTACCAAAAATTGTATGATTATTATATTTATGAAAATATTATTTATTAATTATTAATTAATTAAATGTTGTAGTTTCTACCCAAAAAAATCAAAATTCGTTTTTCCTTTTAACAGCTCCCAAAAATTGGTTTTTGGTTTTTCTTCACAAATTAGTTAAACTTTTCAAAAATTAGTTTTCCTAAATTTTAGGGAATCTATTTATTAGAAATCTTGATTGGCAAATCAAATGGTTTCTACAAAAACAAAAACTAAAAACTAAAACTTGATTGGGAGGTTGATTGTTTGTAATTTTTAAAATGGTTTTTGGTTTTTGTTTCTGAAAAACTACTTTATTTGCCAATCAAGATTTTGTTAAAAATGATTCCCTAAAAACTAGGGAAACTAGTTTTTCAAATAACTACCTAATTCTACCCAAAAACCAAAATCTGTGTTTTTTTAGTTTTTTGCCAGTTTTCTACGAAGATTTTTTTTATTATGCATTATTATTTATCATTTTCTTTTAATTGGTCTTTGTTTATTTATTATTTTGTAACTGGTCTTTCTTTTCTATTTGCCCCATTCCCACTATCATCCGTTTTTCACCATCACATCACAATACATTTTTTGTGCTTTATTAATATAAAATGGGTAAGTGATTATACATACAACTTTCGAGTTTTTCTTCTCAACACTCAAAAAATATTTGATCATACTTGTAGATTAGAAGAAGTTCTGTTACTTGCAAACTAAAAGAATTTCAAAAATATTTCAAAAGGAAATTTTATTTTAAAAGTCAATATTTTAATTAATTAAACAAAAATAACCATAGAAATATGTGCAAAAATTATTTTAGAAAAATATCAAATGTATGATATTAATATTTTTATAATGCTCGATTACTTGTATAATAGCATTTGAGGTCAAATATAAAAGGCATTTGAGATAAAATTAAATATATATATATATATATATATATGTTTATATGGAATTTACGATAGTTTTATTTTGTATTTATATATTTTTTAAATAAGTTTTTAAATAATTTATGTGTATTTTAATGACAGTGTTTTATATTTTATTATTTTCAGAATAAATATTTTACTATCCATAATATTTTTATTTTATTAATTTAAAAAATAAAAACTAAAACTAAAAACTAAAAACCAAAATCTAAAACAACCATTCATGTTTTTCAAAAAATCAAAATCTACTGCAAAATCAAAAACCAAAAGTCAAAAACTAAAATCTAAAATCCAAAAACCAAAATCCAAAAACCAAAAACTAGAATCTAAAAACTAGGAAAACAATCATCACCTGGATAAAAAATAGTTTTTGCAAAAACAAAAACCAAAAACTAAACCAAAAACCACAAACAATCAACCTATAACTAAATTCCTAGATTTTCTCAAAAATTCAATCCCACGTTCAAAAGCTTCAAACTATTATTTTTTCATATTTAAAGTTCTATCCACTTCGCAGTTCTCCTTCTCTATCATCTTCATTGTAAAATCTCCTTTGTTCTTTTGTTTTTCTTAGATATTCAACTGTCACGGGAAAAAAAAACTTATGCAAATTTAAAACTACTCTTTATTTGATTTAGTGTTCTCTTATTCTACAAATAAGTCTGTTTTGTTCTGTATATCTAGGATTGAAGACAGCACTTCAATCTGAGCTTACGCCTTTTATAAGAGAACGGAAAATAAAAATTCATCAGTAACTAAGGTATAAAGTATATCCAATTCTTTTTTCAGCAAATTACATACTACATATATCTGTTCTGAATTGTTTGAAAAAAAGAAGAAAAAAGAAGTGTATGTGCGTTACTATCATCCTACTTAAATAAAAAAAATATTATGCATTTTTCTTTTGTTGTTTGTGTAGTTTAACAGTAGATGAAATCCTTAAGAAATCATCAAATTTTGGAAGAAGAAAACTTAATATATGAGTAGCACGTAACATAAAACTTAAGCCAATCACAAAATTTCAAACTTATAAATTAACTTTCTATAACCAAAATGAACTCTACCATCTTTTACCACTTTTCTTTCAGTTGTTTCATTGTTATTGAGTTTTTTTTTTTTTATCATTGATTTATATAAGGCAAAAGAAAGACAGTTCATGTTGTCATCAAAGAAACATGAGAAGGATGACATATTGGTGTTGCTGTTGGGACGAGATTGAAGTATAAGAATTTTAGTTTATTACTATAGAATCACAAAGCAATATAGAAACTCAAAGCAATAATAAGAAGTCCTTCTCTTATTCAGTCAATCAAGCAACAATTCAATCAAACTCTCTAAGAATCACTCAACGCACACATTCATTATTATCATCGTTTATCAATATATAGAGAGCTTCTATTTCCTAATCCTATTAGTTAACATATCTAGAAGACTTCCTAAATACATTATACTTTCCAATTCCTCAACATGATAGGATTAGGCAAATAGCTTGTTTCTTAAGTTTCCTTTTTCTTTAAGCTTAACTCAACATTCTCCCCCTTAAGCTTAAACTTCTCTTCACACATATCTTGTACTCCAATCAGACTTCTCATTTCTTTGAATTTAATCCTTCCAAGTGATTTTGTAAGGATGTCTGCCTTCTGTTCATTCCCCGGGATATGCTCAACTTCAACTTGCTCGTTTTCAACACATTCTCGAATAAAATGGAACCTCCGATGTATATGCTTACTTCGGCCATGGAACACAGGATTTCTTGTAAGAGCAATTGCAGATTTATTGTCAACACGAATGATCACACGTTTGCATACCTCACCAAGAACTTCACCTAGTAGTTCTTGGAGCCAAATAGCCTGTTTCGCAGCCTCGGTCGCGGCCATAAACTCTGCCTCACAGCTTGACAAAGCAACTATCTCTTGCTTAGTTGAACACCAAGTTATAGGACTCTCACCAAGATAAAATATATGACCCGTTGTGCTCTTTCCATCGTCATCGTCTACATTGTGAGAAGCATCACTATATCCTTCAAGTTTTAAGCCTTTTCCACGCGCGAAGTATAAGCCAAGAGAGCATGTTCCTCGTAGATACCGTAAGACCTGCTTTAATGCAGCTCCGTGAGACTCCTTGGGCTCTTGCATGTAACGACTGAGCAAGCCAACCGAGAACGACATGTCGGGACGGGTATGCAACAGGTAGCGGAGACAGCCAACACTTCGACGATACATAGTTTCATCGATATGTTTTTCACTCGGTGCTTTCGACATCTTTGCATTTATTTCCAACGGTACATGCGTAAAATTACATGTATTCATACCGGTCTCTTCAAGGATCTTTCGCGCGTATCTGTCTTGCACTAGAGTAATCCCATCCGATCGTTGATGAACCTCAATGCCCAAATAGTATGTTAATAACCCGAGGTCACTCATCTCGAATTGATTTGCCATTCCATGCTTGAAGTTTAGTATAAGCTCAAGTGATGATCCAGTGACAAGTAGATCATCTACGTATACGACCACCACAAGAAGCTCTCCATACTCTTCCCTTCGGTACAGAGATGGCTCTTTCGAGCATCTTACAAATTTTAATCGTCGAAGGATCTGGTTCAACTTAATGTTCCATGCCCTTGGTGCTTGACGTAGACCGTAGAGAGCTTTCTTGAGTTTATACACTTTGTGTTCTTGTCCCTCAACGATAAACCCTTCTGGCTGTACTACAAACACGTCTTCCTTTAGTTCTCCATGGAGAAACGCTGTTTTTACGTCTAGGTGGTGAACTTCCCACCCATTTGAGGCTGCTAGTGCAATAATCAACCGAATGGTCTCAACACGAGCTACTGGTGCGAACACTTCGTCAAAATCAACTCCATGTTTCTGAACATAACCCTTTGCCACCAGTCGTGCTTTATACTTACTGATACTCCCGTCAGCGTTTCGTTTTATTTTAAACACCCATTTAAGTCCTATTGGTTTTACTCCATCCGGAAGTTCAACAAGGTTCCATGTATCATTCTTTTCTATCGAGAAAATCTCATCCTTACACGCATCTACCCACACTTTCACATCTTTTGCCTCCTTGAAATCCCACGGCTCCTCATTTATAATCATCAGTAGACGCTCGCATTCGACTTCGGCTAAGATAATGTAGTCATCAAGGTATGAGGGTTTTGTAGTAACTCGTTGTGATCGTCGAGGTTGCACTCCGTCATCTTTCTCACCAACCTGTTCTTCTTCGGTGCCCTCTTCATTATCTTCTCCTTCCTCGACTGTAATCACCTCTCGATCGTCATAAGTTCTCACTGGTTTTATCGAGACAATGAGTTCTTCTTCGCCGTTGAACTCTGTTTCCTCTGTTTTACTCCAGTTCCATTCTTTATTTTCATCAAAAACAACATCTCGACTAACCATGATTCTCTTGCTCGATGGATCAAGTAGGCGATAAGCCTTTGACCCCGGTTCCACACCTAAATGTACAAGCACCTTTGATCTGTCATCGAGTTTCCTTCTTCCATCGCTCTTAGTCCGTGCGTAACACACACAACCGAAGACCCGTAGATGAGTGAGGTTTGGCTTGGTTGCTCGTAGAACCTCATACGGTGTTCTCTCATCTAGTGCTCGAGTCGAGACACGGTTAATGAGGTATGTGGAGTGCCTCACTGCCTCTCCCCAAAGGATGTTTGGTACGTGCATGGCCTTTAAGATGCTCCTCGTCATCTCCAAGAGGGTCCGGTTGCGTCGTTCTACCACTCCATTCTGTTGTGGAGTGTAAGGAGCTGTCAGATGTCGCTTAATGCCATGCTTTTCACAGTACTCTTGAAATTCTAAGGACAAGAATTCTCCACCTCTATCAGTTCGAAAAGTTACGACCTTACTTTGCGTTTCCTTTTCCACATGAGCTTTGAACTTTATAAACTTCTCAAACGCCTCGCTTTTCTCTTTCAACAAAATTGTCCACATATATCTTGTGTGGTCATCAATGAGCACAAATATATATCGTTTTTGTGCAGGTGTCTGTGGTGAAATTGGTCCGCAGAGATCGCCGTGAACAAGCTCGAGAGGCTTCGATGCTCTATATTGGGTCTCTTGAGGGAACGATCTCCTTGTTTGCTTTCCAAGTAGACATGGTACGCAAGTTTCCTCTCCTCCAGATGAGAGTTTAGGCACGCCAACAATAAGCTCTTTGTTAATCATCCTCTTTAGCTTCTCGGAGTTTATGTGACCTAAACGGGCGTGCCATATTGACGTTCCACTCGCTGATGCTATTTGTAAGCAGTGATCTTGATCAGCTTGCAGAACCACCTTGTATAATCTATTACTCGACCGTGTGGTCCTCACCATTAGTTTTCCATTGCGGTCATAGAGGGTCAATGTTTCATCCTTCATTCGCACTTCGCATCCAACCTCAGTAGCTTGTCCTAGGCTGATTATGTTGCTTCTTAGGCCAGGTATGTAATACACATTGTTCAATACTTTTATTTCGCCATCTTTGAAGATGAAACGTACTGACCCCTTTCCTTTTATATCAATCCGTGAGTCATCTCCAAATCTTACCTTTCCTAAGATGGTTTCATCGAGTTCATAGAAGAATAATCTATTTCCACTCATGTGGTTACTCGCACCATTGTCGAGATACCATACGTTCATCGTATCTGAATCGGCTTCAAACACGTTTGGATTTACTTTTCTTTCATTGAGGTATACCACCTCGTTCATCATCAGTTCATCAGCTTCATGGGTATCTTCCTCCTTCTTTTCTACAACTTCCTGGAGCTTGAGGTGTTTGTCCGGACAATCCGAAGCATAGTGACCAAGTTTATCACAACAGAAGCAAGTGATATGAGAGATATCTCCCGATAGTCGTCGCTTATAAGCCTCTTTCTGACTTTGAAACGTTCCTTGACGTCCACGTCCTCTTCCTCTCCAGGATGATCTACCGCCTCGTCCTCGACCTCTTCCATATCCTCCAGAGTTATCTTGTCCAGAGTCTGCATACATCAGTTTCGTTTGCTCCTCTTGTTCCTCCTCTTCATCTTCAGTGATTCTTTCTTCATAAGCTTTCAACCTTCCAACAATGTCCTCAAAACTCGTCGTGTTAAGGTCAAGAAGTTGTTCAATGGAAGCAACTATCTGGATGTATTTCTTTCTTGGTAAACTCTTTAGGAACTTCTTAACAATCTTTGATTCTTCTATCACCTCACCCAACGCTGTAGATTTTGAGGAAATCTCAGATAACTTGCCCACGAAGGTATCGATCGTATCTCCATCTTTCATCTTAAGTCTATCAAACTCTGCCATTAAAGTTTGTAGTCTCGCTTCTCTGACCCTCTCAGCTCCAAGATTTCGCGCTTTTATTGCGTCCCATACACCTTTAGCTGTGTCCAAGTCGCCAACTTGGAGGATTAGTGCCTCTGGTATAGATTGGAACAAAAACGCTATTGCCATATTATTTTTCTTCTCATCTTTGATTCCAGGTTCAATTGCCTCCCAAACCTCGCTGACTTTTAGTGCTATCTTCATCCTCATACACCAGACAGTATAGTTTGATGTAGTTAGCATTGGGAATTTAATGGAGGTTCGGCCAGACTCTTTGCTCGCCGCAGTTTCTTCCTTTACTTCCGCCATTGTTTGTTTCAAGCTTTGAATTGATTCAACCTGGCTCTGATACCAAATATAGAATCACAAAGCAATATAGAAACTCAAAGCAATAATAAGAAGTCCTTCTCTTATTCAGTCAATCAAGCAACAATTCAATCAAGCTCTCTAAGAATCACTCAACGCACACATTCATTATTATCATCGTTTATCAATATATAGAGAGCTTCTATTTCCTAATCCTATTAGTTAACATATCTAGAAGACTTCCTAAATACATTATACTTTCCAATTCCTCAACATGATAGGATTAGGCAAATAGCTTGTTTCTTAAGTTTCCTTTTTCTTTAAGCTTAACTCAACAATTACCGCCGTAAATTGTTATGATTTTTTCAATATTATCATATTTTATGGTTTTATTACGCAAATACAAATTAGCATTCTTCGTAGAGACAACATATACCTTCTTTGCATATGTGGTGTTAGTATATTTTAACCCAAAGTATATTGTTAATATATGTTCAAATTATATGTTAAATATACAAAAACTTAAGATTTTTTCCCACCAAACACTAGTATGTTCTAAACCTGGAGTAAGTAAGATACCATAACTGATGAGATATAAACACGCAAATATGAGTTTGAAACGACATGTATCTTAGTTTTACCTCTGTCATTGACGCCATAACAGTCAGTAAGATCGATTTCTTGAAGTATATGCATAAACAGTTTTGGTAAAATATATGCTATTTAACAGATGTTTATAAGTTATCAAACAGCGCTATTTTAAACTGTTTATTTTTGGCATATTGTGTAAAATAATTTAAATATACATATAGAATTATTTCTTATATCATATAAACTTTTTCAGTAAAATATGGTTGTTTGAAAAAGTTTTATATGTTAAAATTTTTATCAGACAATCTTATACAATAAAGGAGAGTTGTCTCTCTCCTTAGGCTATCCACATCATCAGGAAGCATAGGGCTTTTTCTGCCACGTGGCATCTCATATAAAGTTCATTCTGGTGTTGCGTCAAGTCATCCGTTGCTTTATTCTTTCGGAAAGTAATGGGCGACAAAAGCATTTTTGATCAGGGCTTTGTCACTTATTGTTTGGGCTTCGCTAAATTAGTGTACCGTTTAGCTATGGCCCACTTGATATTGTCTTTGGCGGAGCCCTAGCTTCACTTTTCACGTTGTGAGTGAAACATCATGGTAAAGTTTTAGACTGTGCTTCAATGCTTTATTAATTCAGCCTTCATGACCACCTTCGTTGCATATAAATACAAACCGTATGAGAGACAAAGTATAATCCTTTTGCTTTCCCTAATTCCTAGCTTCTGTTTATTCTCAGTGAAACGTTCAACCATGGCGACTTTTCAAGTACATTTCTTGGAGTTCACATCAGACTAATTTGATTTTGGAAAAAGGGCCGTCATGTGAAGAAAGGCGGGGAGCTGATGGACATTGATATAGTACTTATTGATACGAAGTTTGTCGGATCCTTATTTCAATTATTAATTGAGTGTTTTAGGTTTTTGTTAACTGGTTCATTCTTTCCCAGGGGACGCTCATCAACGCTGCTCTCGTCTTGGACCAGTGAGTGTTGTAGTTTTTGTTTCTGATGGTAAGCTTTCTTTAAAACTTGTGTTATGATCTCAAGTTGTGAGTGAAACATCATGGTAAAGTTTTAGACTGTGTTTTTTAGGTTAGCATTTGCCTGAAATTTTCCTCGAGTCTGTTGTTGGGTTTTTCTTTTATGACTGAACTGCAAAAGTGAATTTCAAAAAAAATTTTCTCTGCTCAGTTGATTTTTCAGAATGATAACTGCAGTTTCATGGATACCAAAAGGGGCTCCAAAGGTGATGCATGATGATGCTGAGCCTCATTCTAAGGAAAAGATCAATGAGCTGTCGAGAATGGCACCCTCAAAAAAAGTTGAATTCTTTTCTATTTCCTGTCTCTACTGTACATTTTCTATAAATCACTCTTTGATTTGTGGTTACATGGATATCATCTGCTATCTGAGTGACATGCATGGACGAAGTTGAAAACGGGATGGAGCATGAAATAATAGTGGTGAAGTTGCTCATACCAAGGCTGTAGCTAAATCTTTTGGAAAACCATGTTCCAAAAGCAAGTACAATTCTAAACACTGTAACTTGATCCATCTGATTGTCATTGTCTTTCATTTATCACAGTCAACTGAGTTTGATTGTTCTGTGTACCAGCAAGCTGATCGGGATTCAAACTGATAATGGATGGTGTTATATTTCATGGTAAAAATCCTCCAAGAAGCTTAGCTGTAGCTACCTGAAAAAGTAAATCTGCTTACTATTACTTAGCTTTATAACATTGTTGCCTTAAACGTAACCTAGGAGCCGGTTTGTTTGATTTGAAAACAAGAACAGGTTCATACTTTCTTCGAAGCTAAAGTGATGTTTCATCTCAACAATTTCATTAATTGGTAGTGCTCTCTTAGTTTCAATCTATGAGATTCATCATGTTCTATCGACTCAAACTGTTTCTCAATTCCCAGTTGTTATATGTTTGTTCAGTAGTCTCTCTTTATTGAATAACATCTATATAACTTGGGCCAAGGTGTTTGTTCAGTAGTCTTAAGGTAATGCTAACATCGTACAATGACTTCGTTTATGTCACAATGTTTTATCTCTTTCTCTTTGGATTCACTTACAATATTGTGGCGATGTTTCCCTCCAATTGTTATTTTGCGGCTCAGAGGAAACTTAAACCCGTCTCATGTAAATATATCTTCATCCCTTACGTGGTTAGCAAACGACTGAAACATATCTGAAAATTCTTTTTACTTTTCTCTTTTTAGCTCTATAATTTGTTACTTCCTTCTCTAGCTTGAAGACACTGAAAACTTATGATAAATACGTAATGGCAAGCTTCATGTATGGAATGGTGAGCACAGTTTCTAGCTCTAGCTTCTACATATACTTACTAAGAAATTTCGAGAGCATTTCGATCTTTTCTTAAAGAGCCAAACCTATCTCTTTTCTTAGATCAGGCTAATCTAAGAAGGCTACATGGAAGATTCTACCAACCTCAGTCTAGGTTTGCTTTCTCAGTTCAGACCCTACTGTTTTAAGGTTTAATGATCATAAGGCTGCATTACTGATGCCATGAATATATACAGAGAAGATTGTAATTCACTCAAGTCTAACCAAGTAGAAGCTGAAAGTAGTCAGAAAAGTTATTAACCCATTGACCACAGTCAAAGCACGTGTGAACAATGATGGTGTAGCCAACACGCTGATCCAACACCAGTGGCGTCCATCACTATTTGTAGTTTGTCAGAGACTTGGGATCTTGCAGTTTCCACAACGAATAATCCAAAAGCTGATTTTGGCATGGCACATCAAGTGCTTTAGCTTTGGATGCTCACCAAGAAGAATTATCAGTTTTCAGTAAAGTGACTGTTGACATTCATCTTTTCTTTTTTATCTCCATGCCCTCTTCAGTCCATCCATAATATGATCTACTCAGGTTTATCACCATATTTTTTTATCAACCCTCAGGTTTATCTATATATAAGTTTTTGATTACAGTCACTTATCTTTTCATTAGATTTTCTATTGTAAACTGGTGTAAGAATAAAATTAAGGATATACACTATAATATAGAAGATTATTTTGAATTAAAAAACCTTTAGTTTATTAATTTGTTTAATAAATCTGCAGTGATCTATCATCGTAGAAAGGTATATTCAAGCAAGATAAATTAATTAAAATGTCCCTGATTAAAAAAAAAATTTCAACAACCAACCTGATTTAAATTATTTTTAGTTACAACTACCTAAATGGTGCAGCGAGAAGAAGTCGACATAAGTGCACAGTGGTAGAAAATACTTGGTGCATTTTCATTAAGCTAAAAAAAAGTAAACCTCCTTCACTACTAATTTACGGCACGTTTAAACACATTTACATCTTAATGTTACAAATTTTAGATGTATGGCTTAAAGATTGCAATATATTCCAACATAGCACTCAAAACTTTGGTATACTCTCTTCTATCATCCTCCACACCGATTTATGTTTATAGATTTTTGGGACTTCGTCCGCAAATCTATCTTTGTTTTAAAAAACGATGTTTTCGTTTCTTGTTTACATCACAACACATTTGTGATCTATCTGCATGAACTTTGGCGAATCTCTTAAAATAAAAGAAGAAGTAAAAGTCAAATATGGAGCAATAGAAATCACTGCGCTGTATCAATAGAAATCCACCCATCTAAGCATTTAATCAATATACTATTTGCATAGTACGAGCAACACAAATTTAAATTATTGCTTTGTAATCGATGGATGATATATATACAATGACAATGCAAGCCTATTTTGTGTGTGTACATATATATATATATATATATGAGAAAGACGTTCAGTTACATATCATGTATTAGCATGTGATATCCAAAGACAACTATAATATAAATATTTAACTACACAAAATTTGTTATACTTTATTAATAATTATTTTGATCACCAACTCATTCTCAGAAAATAACAGTATTATGCAAATACGATTATGAACATTACTCAAACTAAATATATATATATATATCAAATAAATCAACATAGATGGAGGACGAGGAAAAAAAGGGATAAATGTTCTAATACCTTTAAAAGCTATAAATTTAATGGTTCAAAAGCCAAAATAAATTTTGAACGGATTTTTCATTTTAAAAATATTTTAACTAAACTTAAATAAGTACGATAAAAATATTGAGATTAAGCTAAGCTTAAATCATTTTTATATGTTTTTCATCACGTGATATATAATTTACAATAATAAGCATAACAAATTTTGAGTAGTAAACATTCAAATCTAATAGACCAAAAAAGTTAAAAAAAAATTAAAAAAATTCAAAACCTGTCTAATGATTTATATTTTAATAATAAACTTTAATATATACAAAATATGTAAATAATGTAAAATGATAAAATTTAAAATAAATTGTATGAAATGAAGCCTCCAACAAATTGCCATATCTTTGACATATATAAAGTATGCGAATATTGTTAATAGTTTAAGATGATGAAACAATTTATTATCTTCCTTCAAACAAGATAATCACAAAACAAACACAAGCATTTACATGTTTCCTTTTCAGACATCAACTTTACTTTATGTTTAAATTTCAACTGAATTTACTTTGTTACGACTATCAGCTTTTTATACTACTTTTATTGAATCAATCAGTCACAACTCACAACCACTTATGCTATTCTACACTGACCTAAGAAATTTCAAAACCAAATAATACACTACTGTCGCAAAACACTATCAAATGGATCAGAAAAAAAATATCATTCTCTTTCTACATATATTCATCTTCAAATTTTTTAAACACATTTTCTTTACTGAAACCATAAACTAAATTGTAAATTCATTTAAGAATAAAACAGACAAACCCGGCGCGTAGCGCCGGAAAACCACTAGTACTTTATATTATAAGGAGTTTGATTTCTCTATTTACATATTGTATATTGTAGTACACATGGGCGGATCCAGGTGTGGAGAGGGTGTGGCATATGCCACATGCTACATAATATAAGTCTCTAGTTACGTGAAAAAACACATTATCGTGTATTTCTTGTGGTTCTAACGATTAAGTGGTGCCAAACCCTCTCTCAGTTCGAACCTACCAAGAATTTTTTCAAAATTTGTTTCTACACTTTTAATAATCTTTCTCTTTTTCTTTCATTTTGCTACCTACAATTATTTTACTTTCTTTCACAATTGTTTTCTTTTCTTTCCTTTCTCTAATGTAACTTTTTACAAAACAAAAATATAATTTATTTAAATTTTAGTCTAAAAGTTATTTTACTAATATTTTCAGTACTTAGAATAAAATAAATAAATAAACTAAAATCAATAAATAATTTTTTTGTAATAAATATATTATGCTCTATTTATAATTTTATAATATTACTTAAAATGGAATATTAAAATTATAAAATTATTTATTTCTTTTAATATGATCTATTTTCTGAAATTTATAAATGTAATGTTTTAGTGATTAATGTATTTAAAATATAATTTAATGAAATAAATTATATTTGATATTTTAATAAATACACACATATATATATATATATATATATAAAAATTATGCCACATGTTAAACTAATTTCTGGTTCCGCCCCTGGACTAGTACACAATACTTTATCTTAAAATTTTAAGGTATCTCTTCTTTTTTTTTAAAAATCACCAAAAATATGTAATAAAATATATATTATATATAGTTTTAAGATAAAAAATTTGTAAGAGAAATAATCTGCAAGTATTTACATTTTTGAAAAAATATATTTAGGATGATGATATTGTTGAACTTTAATATTTCACGATTCATTAGTTGTGTGTTTAGTTTCTATTCCAAAATGAAACATGCTGTAAAATATTTAGCTTTTTGAGTATTAATTATTTAGTGAGAAATTTTGCAAAATGTTTTGCAATAATTACAGTTTGCATAAAACTACATTTACGATAAGGAATATTGATGATCTTAGATATTCTATGATTAGAGCCGAGCTCACCGGCAAACTTGTTTCATCCCTCTCCGACTCTCTCTACATCTGGTGGGCATTTTCAGTGATTTCAGGCGAGCATTCTGGCAAGCATTCCGTCGAGTGTGACTCATCTCCCCCTTGCAAAACCCTAATTGGTACTCTATCTCTACTATGGGCATGAGCCCAATTTTCACTATCAAGAGTGTTTTTAGTTCACGGGGTCTCCTACCCCTTCTGCCATCAGTAGCAGTAGTTTTGAAGTTTAAATCTATACCTACGCCTCATTGTCCGATTCACTGTTGTTTGATATAATCTCTTCGGTGAATATTGTTGGTGTTAGTGATGATCTTGCGGTTGAGAGAGACACTCCCGCATCTTCCCTCTTCACGAGAGGTGAATCATCTCTGGTGTTCAAGCCGGTCTTCTGCTCCTCCTTTATGGAACGAGTTGTTTTAAGCTCAGCCTTTATGGCACTGGCGTTAGCCTTTCGAGCGGTTACGGACCATTCATTGGTCGTGGGTCTAAAGAAAGCTGATTTCAGATCTGCTCTCCTCCAAATCTCAACTTATAGAAGTCTCGAGGACTGGATTTCTTTTGTTGAAGAAGTGGCGGCTGCTTCTGTTTTGTCTACAGCTTCAGGCACAGTTCGAGTTTTCTGAATGTGTTCTCAAATTCTTTCGACTTTGCCTCCCTATTTATCTCAAAGGAATTGGTACACTACTGTATAATTCTTCTATTTCTAGCAAGTTGCATTATCTTCTATGTAGTAGCGTCAATGTGGTTGTCTGAATTTTCATGCTGTCCAGTTCTGGAACAATGAAAGAAACGTGGGTTTGGAAAGTCGAGATTTGGGTTTAATTTCAGATTTTGCTTTCTGGATCTAGAAGAAGTTGGGGGAAAAATAAATTAGGGTTCATCTCACCGGTGATAGATTTGTGAAGTAATGGAAAGAGATAAGATCATCTGTTTTGTAAAAAGTTAAAATTTTACGATTTTGTAAAAAGATAAAAATAAGATATCGGTTTTGGTTAGTTGGATTGGGTAAAGAGTTTGGTTAGTTGGATGAGATTTCTAGTTAATTCAAGATGTCACTTAGTTGAGAGTTATCTTAGTAAATCTAGCATGAAAAAGTGTGCTAAATATACAATGTGCCTCTTAGTGATATTGTAAACTCAACTTGTGTCACTCAAAGTAAATATTTCTTAATATATTAGATGTATCCTGAAACTCAATTTTCTTCACGCACTCTTTAAATCAACATTAAAATATCAACTCGGCTAACTTAACTAAGAAATATGTGGATAAATAGTTTTGGTGATCAGGTCTCAAAAATTATGAGATATGTAAGCAATAGTTCTGATCGAAAGGTTTGTAATCAAAAGACATAACATTGGTAGAAATTACTTCCCTAACTATATTCAACCAAGGATTTTGACAACTGCCGAAATGATAAAAAGACTTAGGCCTGGGATTTCGGGTATTCGGATCGGTTCCGGGTAAGATCCGTTCGGGTCCGGATATTCGGTTATTTACAAATTGTATCCAATGAGTACTTGGAACAGTTCGGTTCGGTTTCGGATCGGTTTTCGGTCGGTTCCGGGTCGGTTCCGGATATTAAATTATTAAACCAAAACTAATATTTTTATGTATTTTATATTTTCTATTTTTATTTTTATTTTTTTTTTAAAATAGTTTAATCCAAATCGGATATATATGTATAGTTTGAAAGTAACTACAACGAAATAGAAGTGGTGCAGTGGTAAAAGTTGATGTACTTTCAACTTTCCCACCCGGGTTCGAAACCCATGAGGCGCAAATCCATGTTTTTTAAACATTATTTCGGTTTAAACGGGTACCCGATCGGATCCGGATAAAAACCCGAACCGACCCGATACCCGTGGATATTCATAAACATTACCCATCGGTTAAATATGCCTTATCCGAAACCGATCCGAACCGGTCCATTTCGGGTCGGATCCGGTTCGGTATTCGGTTCCGGTTAAAAAGTCCCAGGCCTAAAAAGACTCCTGATATATTTTTTTTTTGAAACACATTAATTTGATAGAAACGGTTAGTGAGGCGCAATAAAAGCTACCTCAACCACCAAATGTTCATACAAAGACAAAGCATGTTTAGCCAAGCTATCAGCTATTAAATTCTTCTCTCTAGAGATCCAAACAAAGGAGATGAAATCAAACTTAGCAGCGAAAGCTAAAATGTCCGAGGTCACGCTATGGAGTTCTGCAATTCCAAGCTCTGAGTTGATGCACTTGATGAGTTGTGCCGAATCCGATTTAAATCGTACTGTCCGTAGACCGTGGTGGTAACAAGAGACCACCACTTCTCTCAAAGCTAAACCCTCTGCCATGAGAGGAGAAGCTACGAAGCCCATAGTCTCCTGGTAGTCTTGATTCTGTGGTGGCGAGAAGATAGTCCATCCAACTCCGGCGAACTTAGAGTTCTCATCCCATGCCGCATCTGTTCTAACGGTCAGGACACCATCCGGTGTTACAGGTGCTGAGCTTTTCCTTGTGTTGTGCGCAGACTGTTCTGGTTTGCAGTTGTTGCTCCATTCACGAGCTAGCGAGATCGCAGCCGAAAGAGTATCTTCCGGGGAGGCTGAAAAACCTTCGAATACAAATTTATTCCTTGCTTTCCACAGTGACCAGAGAATCCATGGAAAGAGGGAGCCGTTAGCCATTCCCGCTGGTGGTAAGCATTTTTCGGAAACGAGAGCTGACCAGCTATCCCTTAAATCTACTATTCCTCTACCTTCCCAATCATTCACAAAAGGAGCCAGACCTTTTGTGCGAATTGACAGTGGAATAGAAGATGAGTGATAGATTCGTTGTCTCCACACCGCTTGCATCTAGGATCAACATCGATGTGTCTCTTCACTAAGCGGGCTCCCACCAGAATAGCTCCTTTCAGAACCCTCCAGGAGCAATGCTTAACCTTGGGGGCACATTCAAGGTTCCAGACATTCTTCTTCCAGTTAAAGCCTGGTTCAGTGGGGTTTCCTCCATTGGTATCCACAATCGCAGTGAAGTACCCTGATTTGGATGTATATTCTCCAGTTTTTGTCCCTAACCAGACTAGCTTATCCGGAGCCCCGGTTAGACTTGGCTTCAGACACAGAATTGTGGTTTCATATGCTGGAAGCAGAGTTCGGATTTTAGTCATGTCCCAGTTGCTCTCTCCTGCTACCATTCCGAGACTGTCAGTTCAAATGTGGTTGTCTGAATTTTCATGCTGTCCAGTTCTGGAACAATGAAAGAGACGTGGGTTTGGAAAGTCGAGATTTGGGTTCAATTTCAGATTTTGCTTTCTGGATCTAGAAGAAGTTGGGGGAGAAATAAATTAGGGTTCATCTCACCGGTGATAGATTTCTGAAGTAAGGGGAAGAGATAAGATCATCTGTTTTGTAAAAATTTTAAGTTTTACGATTTTGTAAAAAGATAAAAATAAGATATCGGTTTTGGTTAGTTGGATTGGGTAAAGAGTTTGGTTAGTTGGATGAGATTTCTAGATCAAGATGTCACTTAGTTGAGAGTTACCTTAGTAAATCTAGCATGAGAAAGTGTGCTAAATATACAATATGTCTCTTAGTGATATTGTAAACTCAACTTGTGTCTCTCAGAGTAAATATTTCTTTAATATATTAGATGTATCCTGAAACTCAATTTTCTTCACGCACTCTTTAAATCAACATTAAAATATCAACTCGGCTAACTTAACTAAGAAATATGTGGATAAATAGTTTTGGTGATCAGGTCTCGAAAATTATTGTGATCAGGTCTCAAAAATTATGAGATATGTAAGCAATAGTTCTGATCGAAAGGTTTGTAATCAAAGGACATAACATTGGTAGAAATTACTTCCCTAACTATATTCAACCAAGGATTTTGACAACTGCCGAAATGATAAAAAGACTCCTGATATATAGATGGCAGAAAATAGGAATCATAAATTGATTAAAAAGCAAATCAACAAAGAAGAAGAGATGCTACTCGAAAGGAATATTGAAAAAGGGAATACAATAAAATTTAAAAAAAAAATGAGAAAAACAACATTCATAGATAGATATGATAAAGAGAGGTCTCTAATAGATATGATACCTCAAAATGAAAACTAAACAATACTTAAAGGGATAGATCAGCGCCCCAGCTCTTAGATGTCCCTTCTTCTGGCTGATCAACAGCATCAGCATCAGCATCAGCATCATCATCATCATCATCAATCTCCACAATATTGTCATTTCCTAGCTTTAAGATGACATCCTCCTCGTTCAATACATTCTCGTGCGGATACCAATAGCTAGGAAGATTGGTAGTCCTATGTGGAGGAAAAGGAGGAACGTTTCTAGGGAGCATCGGGGGATAGTTGTTGTAGGAGGGTATTGGCTCAAGTCCCCCTGAAAAAGAACCGTTAGTGAAAGTGTTCCCTGAGAAGAAGCCAGTAGGAGCCATGCGAGGAACTACGGTCATATTCATGTCCATGAGTCCGCTATTGAAAGATGGATAAAGGCGTTTGAAAGGTTCAGAAGTGTTCCCAAGATTATTATCATTTGATAAAGCACCTTGTGAATATTGACTTAATGTCCACTGACGATGGAACTGTTCCATCTCCTTCTGCTTCCTTTCCCACTGTAGCTCCCTCGTGTGCGAGTTCATGTGACCACCTAGGCTTTGAGAGGTTGGCCACCACTTATTGCAAAAGCGACAAATGTAGCCGTTTCCTGTTGGGACAGCACCAGATCCGAGACTAGGGTTCTCACTCCTCCTTTCAGACACAACTTCCTGAGAATCAGACCCTAGTCCCGGATTGTTGTTCTCCGTTGCCGTCTCCTTGGACTCCTCCACAGCCACGTTAATGTCATTGCATTTTTCGAGTTGAGCCACGGAAGAGCTTGCAGCAGACATAACTTGGTTCTCCATATCAATATATTTTTCTTTTGTTTGTTTAGACTGACAAGTGATATTTTATCTCTGTGTGCTAGATTCAGAGACGTGAGGACGCTATTTATTGAGAAGACAACCTCATCTCTCGTTAACACTTACGGTATAAAATCTCCATTGTGTAAAATTAATTAAAGTCAGAGCTACATTTTCAATCCATATCCAAGAAGATATGGTTATTTCTTTCTTTGTGTTGATTTTACTCATTTTGTCTTCCTGTGATGTATGGAAATAATTTTTGCAATCTGTATTTACACTCATTCTTACGTAATATATACCACTTTCAAATTTCAATCCATTTTAGAAGTTATCTCTGTTTTACTAGTCATATTTTCTTAAATGTCACTGGTCAACATTAACTAATATGTACCAATATAATTATATAACTTGGTATTTTCTGTGTAATGGTATTAAAAATTATTGGCCCAAAAATATTTTAAAATGAAATAACAACCAATAAGCTAGCTAGTCAAAGTAGCATCTTTCAGTGTTATAGGAGGATGATGCTATTCTTAACCTGTTTGACTACATACTAGATTTGCTTCTTCTTTGCCATGAGAGAAAATTAGGTAAAATAAACTTGTGAGATTATTAGCTTTTTTGGTCGTAGACAACTTTAACTTTCTATGTTCTACACTTCTACTTGGGAGTAAAAATTATGAACAACTAAGAGAAATAAAGTCCTAATGAGTAGATTGCGTCTGCTTGTAAGAGATTTTCTAAAATTATTTGATAATCTTATTAGTAGAGGTGGGTACAAATCGAGTACTTGTTATTTTTGGTATATTTAATATTCGGTTTGGCTTATACGAATAGTAAAATTTTAGATTTGCATTTGATTTATTAAAAACGAGTATTTACAATTTTAGTTATTTGCTAAAAGACGACGGATTTTCAAGTTACTTGTTTTACTATTTGTTACTTATAAATTACTTGTGAGTTACTTAAAATTATTGGTAAATTATTTGATAATTTGTTAGAGTTCAAAGATAAATAACTTTATTATAGATAAAGAATATTTCATTGTTTTTATGTTATAGTAAATTTGGATAATAGAATATATAAGAGAGAAAAAATTCCAACATGCTTATATAAATATATCACCTATGTTTGATTCACTTATGAAAATATTGAAAATATAAATGAATTATTTTATTATGATTTAGAAAATGTGTTTTTGATCATTAACAAAGCGAATAACAAGTCAAACTACACCAATTAATACTTACATTTGTTTTGTATTTGTAAATAATTTAAATAGATTACTTGATACTATATTTGGTCAGACTCTAACCAAGTACACGATTTTACGAGTTAAGTAGAGACAATTAACGAACAATTGTGCCACCCCTAATTATTAGTACTTTGTTGCTAGCTAGTGAAAATAAAGCTTACCCTTGGTCTAAATTTTTTAATTAGCAACACTGACTTTTTTTTTTGTGCAACAATGTTTTCATTAAGAAATTCAAACCATTACAAGAATAAAAACAACATCGTACAAACCACGATGTGCGATTAGAGTGAACATGTAGCATTTATAATTGTTTTGTTGAATAGATTCTTACACTCTAACAAACACATACATACATTAGAGTGAACATGTAGCATTTACAATAGAACGTTTCAGATACCTTGAAAATGTAATTTACGGGGATCATTTTGCATAGAATACCAAAATAATATTTTTGTTTTCTAAAACTACTATTGTTTATGTTGGAAGATAATACCAAAGCGGTAGACATATAATTGGTAAACCGAATTTAAAAACATAGTCGAATTTTTTATAGATACAACAAGTAGACATATGAACACGTTAAAGTGTTACTAGTAAAGTTCCATTGAAGAAAGTTTCGTCTTTCAGTCCCATCTAATGCGGCAACCACGAGCATGAAGCATCTCAAGCAATTCAGATGAGAGCAAGAATCTGAGAGGAGCGAAAAGTTTAAGCTTCTTGAGCCTATTGCAACAGGCTCTTAGAGCAAACTCAGACCCTTCCACTGTCACACGGTTCAGGTTGACTAAGTCAACGTCTTGAACCCGACTTAGATTGCTCATTAACATGCATAGAGCCGTATCAGAAACCGAGCAATAGCACAAGTTTATCTGCCAAACCAAACACACGACACAAAGCATCACATATGTTTCCATTTACCAAACCGGTCGGTTTATTCTCTCAATGTTTTTTAAATTTACCTGTCTTAGGTTTCTTGCAAAGTAAGCAAGCGCCCAGAAGCCTGAGTCATCTATATTCTCGCACTTCTTGAGGTCCAAGTAATCCAATTTCTTGCAGCCGCACGCAACTGCAGCTAGACCAGCACCGGTTATATTCTTTAGCCCTCGAAGTTCAAGATGGCTTAGATGTTCAAGCTGGCGGATTTGTTCAACCCCTGTGTCTGTTAGCTCACCACAGTACGATATAATGAGCCGGTTCAAGCTCTTGCAACCTCGGGATATAGCTGCTAAACCGTCATCTCCAAAACCACCACAGCTGCACTCAACAAGAATCAATTAGAAAACAAATCAAGAAGTTGCAACTTTCCTTTTAGCTTCAAAGCTTGTTCTACAAGGAAGGAGAGACTGGTCTAAGAGCAGGAACTTTACCGGTATAGATCAAGTTCTAGAAGCTTGGAACATTTGGAACCGATATGAAACATCCCTTTGTCTGAGATATTTGTGCAGAGGCCAAGTTTCAACCTTAGAAGATTCGAACACTTTGAGATATATTCTAGCCCTGCAGTAAGTAAGATACAATATAAGATGTAAGCACACAAATATGAGTTTGAGTTGACATGTATCTTTGTTTTACCTCTGTCATTGACGCCATAACAGTCGGTAAGATCGAGTTCTTGAAGATGCTTGGAGTAACATCCGAGTGATTGAAGACCTTTCTCGGTTATCATATGACAAGACTCTAACTTAAGAGTCTCCAGATTGCGGCAAGACTGAGCTACCGCAGAGATGGCTGCATCAGTCACAAACCCGCAGCACGCTAGGTTTAGGGTTTTCAGGTTTATGCAGTTGCGTGCTAGTCCCACCACTCCAATATCCGTCACACCCACACATTTGCTCACTCCGATATCTGTTAAGGATCTACAGCTAGAGCTTAGGGTTAAGAGAGAGGAGTCAGAGACACGAGCTCCATCGATCCATAGAGTCTTGAGATGCTTCAAAGCTTTGATGTTATGTAAGAAGCTCAGAGATACTTCCTGTGAATCACATAAGAGTAATGAGTATCTACACATTCCACAGAGAGTTCATCCATCAATATATCTACGCCTGCTGTTATTAACCGAACCAAAAGTTTGGTTAGGAGGTTCGGTTCGATTCAGTAATTAAAAAAAAAATCGGTTAATTCGGTTTTTTATAAAAAAATATTAAGAAATTATACCAATTTTAACCAAAATTCCGAACCAAAATAACCCAAAATAACCGAGCTTAACCCTCTTTGTTTTTTAATTTTTAATCAATTTAAGCTGAAAATTAACCGCATTCAAAATCTTTGGTAGAAATTTTTAAAACCAAACTAACGGAAAACCGAACTAAATTTATTTTCGGTTCAATTCGACGAGATTTAGGTTCAATTTATCTCATCTGAACCGAACCAACCGAATTTCAAACTAACCGACCCAAAAAAACCAAACAACCGGTACCGGAACCCGTATCTATCTCTATGTTTGATCAATAAGACTTACTGATACACAGTGACTGGCTTTCAGGTGTTGAAGATCAGGATGGCCTCTGACAATGGAGACAACGCCAGACAAACTCACACGCTCACACCTTGTGACATCAATCTCCTGTTTTTACTTTTTACAAGTTAATAAAGAATCTTAAACAAAAGCTTTCTGTGTGAAGACAAAACAGTACCTGTAACGAAGGACAACCATTCTCAAGATACTGTAACCCATCATCATCTACCAACGGACAGTTCACCATCTCTAAAACCTCGAGCTTTGGCAGTAAAGCTATGGACCGGATCGACTCATTCGTGATCTGAACCCAATTCAAAAATCAGATTATTTCAAAATCTCTTACAAAGATAGAAACTTTGAGACCGAACCTTAAGATAAGAGACGTCGAGAGACTTCAAGTCTTTGCATTTCTTACAGAGAAGATCGATCCCTAGATCAGAGATCTCCATACACCACTTCAAACTAATCTTGCTCAGATTACTACACCCGAGGACGATCCTCGCCAATCCGACGTCGCTTAGGCTCAAGCACTTGTCCATCCTCACCTCCCTCAGCCCCGCCGCGACGGAGAGCGCCGCCGCTTCCCTGTCTCCGAACCCCCAGCAGTGAGACACGTCGACTCGCTCGAGGCCTCGGCACAAGCGAGCCAGCGTCTCCAGCCCCCTGGCTCGGAGCGCGGTGGCGCGGCTCAGGTTCAGCGACTTTATCGAAACGGCGCCGTATGACGCTAGGCGCAGAACGGCGTCGTCGTCGAGTTTGGGGCAGACGGAGAGGTCGAGGGAGGAGAGGTGAGGGTAGTTGGAGAGAAGCGCGGGGAGGAACTCGACTCGGAGGATTCGGATCGATGTGCGGCTCAGTGAGTCGACTCGGTGAAACTCTTTGCTGACGAGTCGCCATTTTTTCCGACAGGGCGGGTCTAGGAACCCGTAGACACGAACTAGAAGATCTTCCGACAGAACGGATAGAATGGATGGAGACAGCGGCATTTCGCGACAGAACAAGAAAAAAAAAGACAAGTATGTGTTTACTTTTAGTTTGGTCGGAAAGTTTCAAAAAAAAAAAAGTACGGATCTTTTAAGTCGGGATGAAGAGAAAGACAGCTCGGAGATAGAGGAGAGAGTGGTGAACCGGTTGATCCAGGATCCGAATTGGGTTACGGGTTATCAGATTCGGGTTCATCGTCAAACCTTCGGGTTTTTTTTTCCGGTGGGAAACACAAAACCGAACCTCTCTTTACTTCAATTGTTTCCTTCGAGAGTGTCATATAAAACGAGGAAGAAGATAAGTAAAATGACGAAAACGCCCCCTGACTTTGGTTTAGTACGGACACAAGTGTTGGTGTTTTGAGTCAGAGAGTTGTTTACGGTTGTTAATAAAACACGTGGCGACATCTTAGCGGTTTTGATTGCTTTATTGTAGGATCAGGAGCAGGTGATTCCTGCTCAACTGTACCTAAATTAGGTCTGCACCCTCTGCGGGTCCCAGATAACGTGCATCGACCGTACCTATCTGTTTTGACCTAAACCATATCATAAACAAAATATATAAAATTATTCCTTGTCTGACGTGGAAATACGCGGGATCATCGTGGCGGATCGTAGTTACGATCTGGACCGTATAAGAGTGGGACCCGCATGCACTGCTATTTTCAACAAGTTGATTGCTATTTTAAAACGATTACGTGACTACGCATTAAACAATAAGCTTTTGAAACATATAATCCGAGTTTACTGCAAGTTTCCAACGTCATGTATTAGCACATTTCCCATGACGGTTTACGTTGGGACCTTCGCTGGTTATAATCAGAGTTATCTGCTTTTCATTTTTTTACTATTTTTCGTGTATATCTTATTGATAAGCGCTAAGAAAATAATTAAATACTATTCCAGCTCTAAATTTCTTGCATTCTGAAAATTTATGTACTTTGTGTACGGTTCTCCAGAAGTTGACATATGCTTATAGATATGCATAGGTGACGAAATTTCTATATGAATTTTCTCATTGGATTACTGAAATACACATAGCTTTTCAAAGTACGGTAGTATAATGATTAAACAGAAGATAATGTCTGAAGTCTTTTTCTGCATTGTATTTTCTTTAGATTTTTCTCTGAATAAAGCTTTGGTTTCTTTTTTTTTTACCAAAAAAAAAAAGCTTTAGTTTTTCAATTAATATTGAAAGCTTTGTTTCCCTCTTTTGGGCTTTGTTTGTACTTTGCACCATCTTCTGTTTATTTCAATATGAAAGATCAGATAACAAAAAAAAAAAGCTTTTAACATTCATTGAACTTAGCTTGCTTAGCTTCCATATATTCTACAATATTTATTGAACTAAAAGAACTAACTATACTATAGGCAGTGACAAACATTCCAATTAAAAAAAATTATTTTCAAACTGTTCATATGTCTTATAAAGAAATAGTATATGCTTCTTTTCATGTTCCATGTAAATTTTCTCTTTACGGAATTAGGTAGTGGTGCGTGCATATGACTGATGGAGGTTAGTCGTAGAAGTGTTGACATGTTTGTTTTGTATTATAGGTCTTTATAGTTAGTTTTTTTTTTCTAAGATTTTTATGCATAATTAATTTAATATATTTATAGAAATGTTTCGGCTTTGATGTCAAATGTATAATCCAGTTAACAATTGAGTTTTATACATTTGTTTATTTGTTCTTTTTTGCTTAATAGTTCTATACATTTGTTGCTAGTGTGCTTTCATTCATCTCTTAAAAGAAATACATATATGGACATCATGTAATATAACTTATTGCTATAAATAAGTACATACAGGAATATAAGAATATGTGTGTGTGTGGAAATCTTATTCAGATTAATGTGGGCTTCAACAGGAGGTAGAACTAATATGAGTTTCATTTTGTTCGACTACTATACAAACTCATATTTGTTCCACCACCTGTCAATACACACTTAATCTTCAAATAAGATAAGTCGATACATTTTTCTCTTTTGACTTTTATTCTTATATTTCGAAATGTTTTGATTAATGTTAAACACAATAGGAGCCTGGCTGTTTTAACTTTGAAAATTAGAAGAAAAAAATGGCTTAGAGATGAGGTTCAGTCTAAATATATTGGTTTTTATATAATGTCAACAGTACATAAAAGATTGATGGTTGGGACTTTCTAAATAAATACTATACTAGTTTGTCATTGAAGTTTTAGAAAAGAACGGATATCCCATCACTCATCAGGGAAATAAATAGTGTATGCATGTGATTTGCTGAGACGACAGACTTGTGTTTTCCGATTTAAGAATCAGGTCGAAGAAGTATATTCGTTTTTCGATCTAGAAAGTCAACGTTACAAGTTACGACCGCTCAAACCCTCCAAGAGTTGTAAAAGCTGGGGTTCAACCAACTACACATTAATCTGAATATACTAAAATACGATTTTTTTTTTTTTGTTAACCAAGAAATGATCAAGATCTTAGACCTGACTAATCTCTCTAATCCGGGCGTGGCTTTTGGAAATACATGATAACATAGACGTTAACTCGGCTCTCATCGGAAATCGAATTGGACGCAGTAGAACTAGCACTGCGTACCGTAGGTAAAATACGAAATAGTGTAAAAACTTATATGTTTATTATTTTCAAAAAGTTACAGCCAAAACTCAAAAATATTTAAAATAGGCACATATTTTTGGTATTTAAGATATCACATGTTTTGATTCAGAAAGGGTTTCTACAAACAAAACCTAAATGATTTGGGAAATTTTAGCAACTCATGTTTTGAGAATACTTTTAATTAACTGATAAAAAAATTTGTGAGGGAGCTCGAATATAGATTTTAGTTGGTCAGTACGATATGCAACCTAAATGGATGCGTGGACTGATCCACATAGACATTTCTTTAATGGTCTAGAGACTAAATCTTTTTCCCATGGTATAGGTATAGTTTGCATTAGTTGGATTGGGTTACTCTTCGTATTTAAGTAATTTGAACGTTTTCATGGAATTCGTTTGTAGTGACTATAATTATAATCTATGTATAAAAAGCAATTTAAAATAATTTTATAAATGAAGCCAATATTAAATAATGGTGCATATAGAAAGGATAATATATAAATATAGATTGTTGGCTTGATATACCTCACCTGAATAATAGCTGCCCGACTTAAGCCTAAAATAAATAAAAAGAATACGACAAAGGTGAAAGACTAACCTTCATCTACAAGTTGCGAGATTCTCGCTTTTCACGTTCTCCTAACTTCATTGACTTCATTTTGTTGACCATTGGCTTGGGATTACCCATGGACCAAGATTTATATATCCCTTTATCCTCTTTCATAAAAATAATTTATAAGTAATTTATATGAAGAAATTGTAAACTTTTAAACAATTAATTAAGTTATAAGTTAAAAATTACTGAAAACTGAAAATTGAAAATTATATAAGATAATGAATTTATGACAATGATTCAACGTATTTTTTTAATATGTGTGGAAACAATAGATTATTTTTAAGGAATGAAGTTAGTATGTTTTGTTAAGAAAAAAATATGTTATATGCAGTTCAATAGTAACTCTACAAGAAGACCCAAAATGTAAAAATACAATCATGTGCCGGTTTTCATACATTCAGTAAAACTGAAGATGATAGTTTGCCAAAAAAAATGTTTTTGAAAAAAATCTGAATAAGTGATATAGTCTACAGATCTAAAAATAATCAAAATGTATAAAAAAGATCATGAACCGTGGAGAATTATATACGTACGCGATGATATGGTGACCAGTTTTTTTTTTTTTGGATATAACATTAATTGATTTGAAACAAGGTGAAGAGTTGTGAGGATTTTATATGGGCACAAACTTACGATGATGATCACATTTTATTGGTGTAACTCGTAAGACTAACACCGAATCTGCAGATTTTGTTCATATGATGACATCAAATGCAAAGATGAGTTCATTTTCTTCCTAAACAAGGAATATGAATCTATGCTCATGCGTCACCTCAAATATTACGGTCCATATAAAACTTCAAAATAGTTACCATACAGTATACATGTGCGTCTACACTTGATGGTTTTGATATACTATTCCAATTTAAAATCGTATCAACCGCATATGTTCTCTGCACGCCCTTTCTTATATCAACATATCACGTGTAAAGTTAAGAGAAGAGTCATCGTCTATTTACATTATCGATTATAGGATCTCTGGACCTCTGGTCCTAGCAAGAATAAGAAGGGATCACAAATTCAATATGGTCCAAGCCCACTTAATAAATATTAACACCCACCATTGCAGACCAGAACTCCACACTTTTGTCCACTATAATGTTCCCATTTTATCAAGATGTTATATTGAAATTAAATGAATTTTGTTATATGGTTTCTTTGTTGAACTATTGTTACCTTCTTTTTTTCAGCTTATAATTCAGTGAAGCACTTGAGACTTATGAATCACTGCAACCAAAAAAATGCATTTCCAATTTCAAAATGAATGTGCAACGCTATCCCTGAACTATTTACAACTCATTTTTTTTACTTAAAAGTCGTGGAATGATGAACATGTTGTGAGAGAGATGACGATGACGAATGGAGAAAGAGGCAGACCACGGACATATCGTCCATGGCGATTCCTCGTCTCTTCTTCTTCCAAGCCCGAACCGCTTGCTCAACTAACCTCTTAGCCGCCTTAGGCCGCTCAGTGGTCAAAGAAACGATCTCTACAGCTTCTTGGTTTGAGATCACATCCCATATCTTTTATATTCAAACCAAAAAAAGTATTGTTCAATATAACATTTTACTAAAGTAAATAATATGTGGGTTTCTAGATACTTACCCCATCACTAGCCAAGATAATGAAGTGATCTTTAGCAGAGATATGTCTTTGAGTGACTTCAGGGACTGAGACCAACCCATAATCTTTGATACAATAGTCTCCGAATGCTCTCGACATTGCGAGCCCCGGTGTTTCTGCATCTGGTTGCCACACACGGTGGACTCCAGGCTCATCTTTCAGACAGAAAACCCTCCCTTTGCATCCGAGTATCCGCTCCTTCTCCTCTATTTTAACAGCAAAACAAATACAAGAAATCAAGATTCAAGAGCTTACTATAACAAGAAACATATTTCTTTTTCCAACTTTAATTTTCTTAGGAGGAGTTGAGAGAACTAACGAGGCAGATTAGGTTTGAAATCGAGTGTGAGCTGAACAGCAACCAAGCTTCCTTCATCAGAAACCGTGGCTAGTACGGCTCGCGAATCGCCTACATTTGATATATAAATAACTTCACCCTATATTCATCAAGAAACCATTGATTAGTGGACATAATAAATAGGTAACTAATGTTTTTTTTGTTTTACCTGTCTGACAATAGTTAGAGCGGTTGTGCCACTGTTGTAAGAATCTATCTTGCGGTGATGTTCAAGCTCTTGATCAACTGATGCACATGTCTTGAGATAGGAATGTTTCCATATGTCAAATCTTGAGAGCTTTTTATTGGATCCTTCTAGGTCTATCTCGGGGTCTAGTAGTGTGGCTTGAGCAAGACTCTTTTGCCAGTTGCAAAGAAGCGACGAAGGCATTGAGTTTCTTACATGTTTGGCTACATAGTGACCCCATGGTCCATGTCCATCGAATATTCCGCAGAAAATCATGTCTTCTTGGCACCCAAATCCCTGTTTACCAAAGACAAATTGTCAACAGGCTCATCATTGGTTAACCCTGCGTTTTGAAGCTGGAAGATATAGCAAACACAGAAAATATACCAATTTTATTGAAAAAAAGGAATCAAAAGAAAGGATCGGTATGGCATAGGCAAGTGAAATATTTGACCTATAACCTCTAAATTATTTAAATTAATTTACATAAACATAGATTTTCAACCTTATAAACAATTTTTAATTAAAACCTTTACAAAATTGCATGTAGACTCCAAAATTTCATGGCCGGCCAACCTATAACCGATAACTATGGTATAAACAAGCTCAAAAGGCAGTAAATCGCATAGAGAATATATGAATCTAGTTGCTGTTAGTAACATTTAAAAGAACCAAGCAGTCTAGCAAACGCAAACGCAAAAAGAAAAGAAAAAGCTAAAAACGGGCAAAAAGGTTAGTAACTGAAGAGAGTTGTAAGTTGTAGCATACCTCCCAAACGATTGCACAGTCCTGGTTAACGCCTTTTTCTCCGCGTTTAGAGAAAACAGAGGCCGAGTTATTAGAACCGTCTGCATAAACGTAACCACATGATTTCAGAATCTTCTCCTTCTTCTTGGCATCTCTCGCCATCTCATCAGCAGCTTCCTTAGCGTCGCTAGTTCCATTATTGTTCTTCACTTTCTTGATCGAGAAAGATCGAGCAAACCCACTGAACATCGACGAAAAATATCCCATTCTTTTTATCACACCAAGAAGATAACAATCAGCAACTTTCTCGTTTAGCTCAAGATTGATCCTGAATCTGTACAAAACAAAACAAAAACATAATTTTAGGGGGAAAAATATATAAACAGAGGTCCAATTCCAAAGGATTTAAAGGAGAAAAAATCGTAATAAATTATATTGAATAATTGTAGTAGAATATTCATAAGTCTGACATGGAATTCCATCGAAACAACCTTCACAGATTATCTTTTGAGATAAAAGTTGGGAATATAAAATACGAATTTGACTATAAGGGAAATCAAGTTTCTATTTATAGAAACACACATTTGGAAATATTCTAAGTAAGGAAAAGGAAAACAAGTTGCGAGGTTTCAAGATTCCCTCCTTTGCTTTTCAGGAAATTAAAACTAGCAAGGAAAAGAAAAATCTATAACAGTCTCAGAACTTTGAGCAAGTTGTTGCATTAATATATATTAAAACTAAACCTAACAGGCTAAAAGAAGCAAACACAACTAATCTCCGTAGATTTACTCAAAACGGTAGAGCACAGCACAGCGTTTCTCTTCACCTTCGTTATTTGTCACTGACCAATCAGATTATACTTAGATGTATGAAGAGAGATATAGACAGAAGGAGAAACCTTTGATATGGCTCAGAGACGCCGTGGAGATGACGTAAGCTCGGAAAAGCTGACGTAGCACCCACCGGAGAAGGAGGAGAGTTAGCTACAGAAGCGAGAGAACGTTATCAGAATCCATTTAATGCTCCAAAGAGAAAGCAACACATTTAATGGAACAACTAAGGTAAAAGGAATATAATTAAAATTATTTGATAAATGAAAGTTCAAAATTTCTGGTAAGGTGTTCCAGTAGTTCTCTCTGTCATTTATCGTATGGTAGGAGAAAGGACAAGGACATGGACGACATTGTCTTTGTTCTTTTGTGGATGATATAAAATAAGAAAATTCAATAATCATATTTTCTTTAATCATAAAGTCTCCAAGATTTTTTTTTTTGTCTCCAAGATATTTGTTGTTGTTTAAGTTTTAAAATAAATCTGGTTGGTTGAAAACAAATTTTAATATTTAGTTTGGGATTCTTAACGGCGACAACTACGAGATATGTTTTTATAAGTTCTCCAGACGTTAAACAATTATTTTGTCAACTATTAAAAATTTGTTACAGAACTTAAATAATTTAAAATGTTGTTGAAATAAATATGGTAGTCATATTTAGGTGCTGATAAGAAATTATTGTCAGAAACAATAAAATGGAAAAATGATGTAAGTATGTGATAAAATGAAATTTGTGGTGTAGGTTAAGCGATGAGTGTGTCCCAATCGTTGCATCAGGAGTCAAACAAAACAGATCCAACAAATAAAGGTCAAATTATCAAATTTATAGATCAAATATTTTTCTGTGCAAACCAGAAAATATAAATAGTTTCTGACTGAATGTATTAATAGCCAAGATAAATAAAATAATCAGTTATACTATTTATTTACATTATCCGTATAAGAAGAATGTCAACAGTTCCGTTGTGGTTATGCATTTTTTTAACGGTCTGATGCTATGCAATTATTATACGAATAATAGCAAAACAATATATAAAATCAAGTTTATTGAGGAATCTAATCACTCAGTCATATATACATGTATATCATAAACATATATTTACAGACGGATTAGCTAACTATCCATTTTTTTTACTGTTTAGTTTGTATTATTTTGAGTCTGTTCCAGAGCATGTTGATTTTGTTTTATCGGAGGATTGTAATGGTGCGTCTAGAACTCGGGAAGTTTACTTGTGATTGGTTTTCATTTTGAACTAAAAGCAGGAGATTCATGTCAAAAAAAATAAATATATACGTGCATGTATATATGAATGTATGATTGATATTACATCTTTTGGGTATTGCGTCATATGATTAATTATCGTTGTAAGAATATTTCCGTATGTCAAGACATCAATTGATGGAATAATACGTAATACATATGATTTAACTGAAATAGTCAGTTTTCTTACCAAAAGATATTTCCGTCGATGGCAAAACTAATTTCTGAAATTAAATTATATGAAAATCATTTCAAAAAAAAAATCTGAAATTATAATTTATTCATATATGCAGAAGTCAGTTGAAGTAAATTAGTTTTGTAAATTATACATCCATTTGTTTTTTAAAAAATGTCATTTTAAAAAAAAATTGTTACATAAAATATCATTTTAGAATCCCAACTCAATTTATACTTATTTTCAGTTTAATATTAATTGTAAAATGTAATGATATTATAAATAAATTATTTATCTCAAATATTATTGGTCAAATGGATATAATTAATAAAAAAGTTAATACATTTTAATCATTTTTAATATGCTTGAAAAAATTCTAAGTGACCCTCTTTATAAAACGGAGGAAATGTATTTTTAAAATTAGTTTATGTAAATGTGCTGGTTTTATGTTATTGACTACAAATTTTTACTCCCGGCCAACCAAGATGGGAAGAAAAAAAATGAAATTGACAGAAATGACTTAACAATAGTGCGCTCTAACTTTTTTAAAAAGGCAGTGCACTGATTGTTATTTGTGGCCCTTCGACTCAAATGTTGATAACTAGTTCCGTCCTTAGCAAACGCTTGTATAATTCGAACTGATAATAATTGGTAATTAAACGCATAGTGGGAAAACAACAATTTGAGCATGCAAAATAGATATAAAGTATTTAGCAAAAAGAAAATATAAAGTACATAAGTCGTCGTTATACACGTTTAACATAAGACTTCTAAAGTATAGATAAACAGGTTTATATACTGCAAGCCATAAACAATTATATGATTATTATAACATGTGAATGTGGTCCATATATTGTAAAAAAGAAATGCTTCATAAAGATTCATGCAGATATAATTAATTGATAGAGATCAATTGAGATCCTTTTGTATGTCAGACAAAATGCAATATAAATAATCACTAATCTCACCCAAATAACTCTCGTGAAAAGAAAAGGAATAGTTCACACAAATATCTCGAGTAGTATTATTATTTGACAACTAATTTGATCGTTTTTATAATTTTTTTTATTTTAACTGAAAGACAGCTCATGTCATGATGATAAAGGAATGATTTGTCTGGTTCGATTCATTTGCACAATATATGGTTATATTCCGGTTTGATCACCGATATTTTTAGTAGTATTTACAGCGAGTGAACCGGATCGATAACCGTACCGTGTCAGGTCGCAATAGTCAGACGCTCTGGACACGAACCTTCGTGTTTCACATTCCTCGAGAGAAGGGAACAGTTAGTGGGACCCAGATTATGGGGACTGCGTGTGACCCGTAGTCTTTCGGTGTGATGGGACATAAGAAAACAACAAACACTGTATTGGTTGGTTCGTTGGATGAATCCCCAATATGTCGGCAACAATCATGCGCACAAATTCTTTAAAAACAAAACTGGTTTATATTTTGGACTTGAGAAACAAAAATATATAAAGATTATGAATAAATAAGACAGGTTGGATATTTGAAATTCAAAAGTATTTGAAAACATTAATATACTAAAAATAGACTAAAGGATCTTCGAATCTTACCGATTATGTGTAACTAAAATGTTTTAACTTTAGATCTGAATTTAAGAGCGTGCGTGGTAATGAGTTATATAAGCTATAATGCATGAACACGTGACGTGCGAAACATTACATAGGCTACCATACCACCAGGATTCCAGGAGACTTCTAGTGGGAAGTTACAATTTCGGCAACCGAACTTAATCGAGAACCACATGATGAGTTAGGTCATCACGGGACCTACACGCGATCCGTAGCTATGGATATATATATAAGTAAGCACACACATAAAAGTTTAGACAAAACTTGTTGCAGTATGAAAATGGAAAACTCGAATGTTGCACGATGCTATGACACAAAGAGCCCATCAACTTGGCCATAAGAATCCCATAAATATCAACTAGTGAAACGCAGCTAGACAGTTAGTTAACCTGAGAGAGACGAAAACAAACATACCTGGGTTGATGAATCCGAGCTCCGTTAATATGTCTCCGCTCCCGGAATAACTTGAATGTATATATGTTGAACTATAAAGTAACGAGAGCTTTGTTTATGACCATTATATAGAGAGAGAGAGAAGAAACGAGGAAGAAGCAAAAGATCTTCAATTCTGGCATTAGGTAAAAAGAGATAGAAAATTTTGAGGGAACGACGACAAATAAATCTGAAACCACCTGATTGTTGTTGGTTACCGACAAGATTTGGTAATTACCTTGGTCAAAGGGCTTCAATGAGTCAACAAATGGTCGGTTTTGTTTAGCGTATGCTCAAGCTACCATATAAACATACAAGTTCAAAAAAAAAATCGAAAAAATTAGCTTCAAGAATGGGGACTATAGTCTCAATCAGATTGTAAACCTATACCTAAAATTTAATTTTGTAGCGGTTAACAAAATATGATTTGGCAAGTGCTAGATCGTCACATATAAAGGTTTAAGAGCATTTCCAAAGAGATTCTATTTTTTCCTCTATAATTTACACTAAAATAGAGTAATTCTATTATAGAGTTGAATTTGCTCCAATAGTTCACTCTATAATAGAGTTACTCTATAATAAAGTGAAATATAGAGTATTCTTGATTTTTATTCCAAATATAGAGTAAAAAAACAAAAATACTATATATTTCACTCTATTATATAGTAAACCATTGGAGCAAATTCAACTCTATAATAGAGTTATTCTATTTTAGAGTGAAATATAGAGAAAATTATAGTGTACCATTGGAGATGGTCTAAGAGAATCTCTTCTAGAAACACTAACGCTTCACGTGACACTCAACATCAAGATGCTTGAGTTTATGCTTAACCACAGAGTCTATCCACCGTGTGACACACGACTGATCATTTTCATCCCTAAGAATAATTAACTTTAGCTTGTGCAAGGATGAACCCCTATTTACAAAATTCTCAAAGGCATTGTAATTTGGGAAATTAGCGGCGGCTAAAGCCAACAAGGGAATCAATAAAAGCCAGAGATTTTTCCACCTCTTGAACAAAAGACTAGTCCTAACAACATCAACAACACGTCACCATCCTCTACAAGCAACCAAACTCCAGAACAGTTACAAAGATGAACAAACTACAATTGCTTTACTCATAATAGTCCATGTAATTAATCTCAAATCTCTCCATATTATTCCTTCAGTCTAGAGCATTTCCGACCCATTACAATTTTGTCTTTTATAATATTATTTAGAGGTAAATTCACTCCAATCTCTTGATATTTTTTTCTTTAAAATAGAAATTGCTATTTTTTTTCTATTTATAGAAGAAATAACAATCTATTTTAACTTTATATTTTGAACAATGCTATTATAGAAAAGTACATTGGAGCAAACAACATCTCTATTTAAAAAAAAAAAAAATTAGCAAAATATATCGGGGATGTTCTTAGTTAATTAGTGTTGATGTGGATTGTCTATCAAAGGTTTAGGCAGTGTTAATAGATCTTCAAATGTAGCCTTAGTTTAAAGATTGTTAAGATATTGACACTGATACGAAATAAAGTTTGTACAAATATACCTGCATAAAAAAAGAAAAAAACAACAACAACTATATCTGCATCTCTCGACAAGAAGTAAGAAACATACTCTTGACTATTTAAGATGTGATAAGCAACGTACTATGACTACTAACAATGGTCATGGCTCGGGGACAAGAATCCCATCACCATCATACTGCAAAACACCTGACCGGTTTATCGGTTTGCATCTTTCACCCATTAGTATTCTCTTCTTGCATAGCTCCTCGTCTCCATTACCCTCGCTGAAGCTTACGCTTCTTCTTTGTCTTCTTCTTCTTCTTCTTCTTCTTCTCGTCTTCAATCTTGGCCCTAAGATGAGTATCTTGAGTCCAATTCTTGCGCTTCCCCAAAAACTCTTCTTCTGAAGTAAGATATGCTTGGGTTTTGCTTTAACAACAGCCATGCTCTTAGCAGCTTCAGTAGTCTCTCTTTCAGAATCATCTCTCTGTTCTCTGTTTTCAACTTTGGGTGTTTTCTTGCGTCTGAAGGCACCGGAAATTACAGAAGTCATCTTCTTAACTGGAAACACCAACCCGGGTCTGATGAAACCTCTCTTTCCTTTCTCTTCTTTCATCTTCTTCTTGTATGTTTTCTTCTGGTTCTTCCTCCTGGTTTTCTCTGGTGTATTAGGTCGTTTGATCTTTTGACACAGTGAAACCCTAAACATGCACGATGTGGATGTGGACACAGGCATTATCCTTGGCAAATCCTTGCTCATCTCAGTGATGATTTGTGGTTTAGGAGAGTTTGATGAGGATACAGATATCGTCATTGATTCAACCAATGATTAAAGAGAAAGTAGTGGTGGTGTTGTGGAAAGAGCTATGTATTTGTATTAGGAATCAAAGTGATTTTACAAAACGTGGGTTGACTACACGTCTCCTAGTGGGTTACAGGTTAGTGCTAGATCGTGCTTTTGGTTCAGATTCGTTTTCCGGTTGAATTTAGACATTAGTATAAAGTACATAGTTATGTTCGAAATATCCTTTCTACAAAAAAAAAATGTTCGAAATATCCAAAAAGTCATAAAAGGAGTTTATGTTCTCTTTCCAGTAAATTTGTATAATATTGTACACACAAAGCAGTATATTTGAGATTCACATTATACAAAAACAATCTTTTGTTTTAATTTCCTTGTTTTAACTCTTTACAAAAAAACTGGTGAAAACATGTTCACTTGCCTAAACTCAATCTGCGTTTTCCATCTCTGGTTACTCGCTGCTGCGGCTGCGAGTTCACGGTGTTAGGAGTTCTCTTACTTGGTGCTGGGATCAGAGATGGAATTAAACTTCTGCCACAAGAAAACACAAAGCCTCTTGATCATTAAAGAATAATGCAAAATACTTAAAATCAAAATTCAAAGATATTATTATTACCTGGTTTCTGAGAGTTTAGTAGTTCTTGTCTGAACTTTCCTCGGTTTGGGATTTTCTGAACTTTGTTTATTAGCAACTCTAGGCACATTCACTTGAACGTTCAATCGCCACAACAAATCAGAATCTGAGCAGTCACTTGCCACGCCTTCATCAGATTCGTTATCTGTAACACTCTGCACTTCGAGATCTTGTTTATCTATCCACTCCCCTGACTTAGATTCTCTATCCTCTTCATTCGCGTTGAGTGATTGCCTCCGCCTCATTAACTCATGGAGGTCTAAGGTGTGTCTTCTTGAAGATGCAGTATCGCTAAAAGGCTGCCTAAGGTTGCTTGGCGCGTTTCCAATGTTAGGAAGCTTGGGTCGCACGGAAGGTGTTTCAAGTGATCTTCTTCTTGATACTCTCTCAGGGGTATGTGGCAAAGAGGTTGGTTGTGCATCATTACCATTTCCTTTCCTCGCTAAAGCCATTTTAAGATTAATAATCTGAAAAATCCCCACAGAACATTATCAGATTAGTGATAGGATTAGGATACAACAAATAAGTATGGTTTAGAAACCTGTTCTTTAAGCTCCTTGACTTCTGAGTTATCTTTGTTCACACGAGCAGCGCCTAGCTCAACACTCCCCACTCGTTCAGCAAACTTCAGAGTGCTAATAGCTTCTCCAAGAGTATCAGCTTCTGGACTAATGTGTACAAACATAAGCGTCTTGGCTGATCCACCTAACAACATACAAACAGAAGTTGAAAAAATGCTTTGTATTATAAGATTTTTTATTTTTGTGAATATGTTCGGGGCCAAAACCTATAACCTCCTGGACCAAAACCATAACATATAATATTAGTTTGGTCTCAACGGTCACTCGAATCAAGAACCTCTGACACAATGGTCAGGATTCTTTCCAGTGGAGCTAACGATCTTTGGTGCTTGGTATAAGATTTGTGTGCAAGTATCTACACATATGCAACTAGTGATGAGGGGTTTTGAGAATTTTACCGAGGGAGTCCTGGAGAAGCTGGGTGAGTTTACTATTCCTGTAAGGCACATGAGAAGTCTTCTGAGAAAGCGAAGAGATAACATCGCCAAGAGCCGAGAGTGACTTATTGATGTGTTGAGCCTCCTTCAGTCTGTCTCCAGTCACCTCTGACTTGTCCACTCTCTCGCTTCCTGCAAGATCAACCAGATGCATGGAACCATGGATGATAGTTCCAGACGTGAGGTCTCTGCCTTGAACATGAACAGTCACACAGCTGTGAGATCGACTACTTCTGTCATTCATGGCTGTAGAGCTCACTGCACGGTTCATATGTCCTAGATCCATCAACTGTATAACATCATCCGTCGTTGAGACAGGCATTAGACTTGCTTCCGGAACGTTAATTCCATTTTGAGAGTTGTTTCTGATCTCCAACGTAATCAAGAGTTAAGGATCAAACAAAAACAAAGTTATCTTATAGGTATTAAAAGATGAGGAGACAGTAATTAAAAAAAATGTATTAGTCCAAAGGATATCTTTTAGTTTGGCCATCAGTGGCAAGTAGATCTCTGACTTGCTCGTTATAAATTTCAAGCATCTGAACCGAGATTTGGTAGCTGGTTGTGTCTTTTCTTTGGTCTGATAGAAGAAACAGATCAGCCAGTGCCCTGTAGTTCACACCTAGGCTTTCTTCAGTCAGTTCCTTAGGCCCTGTCTAGAGTAGATAGGCAAATTAGAAATTGAAAATTTGGTATTGTGTAAAGTAAACTACATCAATTATAATATAAGACATTTTACAGAAAATTTGATGTTCCAAAATATAAAATGTTTTACTACTTTTAAGATAATTTTAACTTTATTGAAAATTAAATAATCAAATAATATTTTACTAAGTTTTTTAATTCTTGTGCTTTTAACCAAAATATCTTATATCATGAAACTGAGGGAGTAGCAGTTTTTACCATGGTAAAAGTTTTCCCGGACCCAGTTTGGCCGTAAGCAAAGATGCAGACATTGTAGCCATCAAGAACCGACCGTACCAAAGGCTGCATGTCTGAAAACACTTCCTCTGAGGAACAAAAGGATTCATTCAGTAATGTTAACCAGAGAGAAAAAGACTCAAAGAAACATTATAGGGACATGGAAAATCAAAGCCTTAAATAACCTTGTGCTGCAGAAGGACCAAAGACTTTGTTGAACATGAATGGTTTGTGTCCTTCTTTCCCATACTTTGATGGCACTCTGATCGTGATAGTCCCTTCATCTATGTGTTCCACGGTACTCAAAGCAGTTGGTTCCCCAGGCAAGAATGGCCTAACCCGACAGTATACTCGTATATTCCCTAATAATTACCAAGTGTGAGGTCTCTAAGCATGACACAAGTGATTTTTTTTTCTGTAATGATAGATACCTTTCAGGTCCTGCACTAGGTTGTACAGTTTGCGGTTTTCTTCAAGCACTCTTTTGTATCCCGTAGCCGCGTGAGCTAAACCATTTACATGATTGCCTGTGTGAAAAAAAAAAAAAAAAAACGATGACACATTATACTTTCACTGTTTAAACATTGAGGTCTGAACAAGCACATAGCAAGAATATGGTCTGAGTTGACTACCTAGGTGAAAGAAGTCTTCTTGATACTTCTTCTGCAGTAATCGCATTCCTGCTTTTGTAGTGCTTAAAGTTTGCTTCAACTCCTGCAGGCATTTAAACAAAGCTCAAACTCTGTATAACTTGTAATTGCTGTACTGAGAATAGAAGATACAAAAAGCAACCATTCTCACAGATGGTGTTAATGGAAGTTACCTGGATGTGCTTTTGTTGATTTAGAAGAATCTCTTGTTCTTCATAGTGTTCAGTATTTATTCTTTGAATCTTTTCTTCTACGACCTTTGATGGACTGTTCTCTTCAGTTTCCTCATGTTGCCTTACCTCACACTGCTGAGACGGTACCACTGTCTCCTCGCAGGATGAATCATCTTCTTGAATAGGCTTTGAACTTGATTTCATCTGAAAAGGAAAATTGAAAGCAAGCTTTTTAATATCTATATCCAGAATGACATCATGATTGACCTCACCATTTCATTGTGGATTGATAACCGCTGCTGGACTTCTTCCATAACTTTGTTCAGCACAGACTCTATAACCTGAGCAGATTAAAAAAAAAAAGATTTCTCAATAAGAATTTGGAAAATGGTGTCTACTAGTCTCGCTAACAATTCCTGAGCCTACAGTTGTAGATACATACACATCAGTTATTTTAGTATATCCTAAGGAGCTTAAAAAGATTACTGTCAATATTAAAAAAAAAATCATTCAGCAAAGACAAACAGAATTCTTACATTTGGAATATCTTCAGGCTTTCTGTCTGAAGGAAATGATCGAACAAGCCCGTTAATGGATCCACTTACTTGCCCAACATCAGAACACAGAGGTTGATCAGTTGATGAATGATTTATTGACATGGAACTCATGAACGGCTCAGAACTTTTCCTCAGAAACGGTTTCCTCGATCCAAAATTATTCTTCATGTTGGATCCATACCTAAACGGACCAGTTCCACCTTTCAGTTTCCACTCGCTGTAAGACTTAAGTGCAAGTATGCAGTTCACTATCCTAATAGACTTTCCTCCCTGAAAAAAAAAACATATGTTCCAAAAATCAATAATGGAAAAGCTACACTTCTATAAGTCTCCACTTTTTTAATACCTTCTCCATGTCAGAAGCTTCAAAAGATGGCAAACCCATTTCCTCAATAGCAACTAAAAAATTCCTGATGTTTTCAAAGTACTGAAAAGCAGAGAGCGCAGCTCCATCTGCAACATCATCCGGTGCTTCAACAACCTGTAAAATAAAGATATTAATTCTCTACATAAGTCAATAATGTTTCCATTTATCTTGTCTATGTGGTTTAATACTTTATTTTCTGCCAAAACTATAATACTTTAATAAATAAACCGGTTAATAAATCAAAATTGGTGGAACAGAATCAACATAAATCATAGCTTATGGAGAACTCCCAGCAAGCTTGTCCGCCATTGTATACAATTGTTTAATACAATTATTTAACTATGTAACACCAAGAACAAACTAAATATTAAACCATTTATATGCTGGGAAGAAACTAATATTATATGATCTGGTTTCGGGTCCAGAGATTACGGGTTTTAGTCCGTACCTCCCTCCTGGTATTCAAAAAAAAAAAGTATGAAGTATACCTTTGAGACTGAGCCAGGATTAACTTTGTTAAGAACATTACAAAGAACGATCCCACTTCGCAACCCAAGCCTAAAATCTTCTTCAGAAGGTTCGGCGGGGAAGTCTCTACCGCTAGAAACTCCGAGCGTTTCTCTAAGCCATGCAGCAGCTTCGTATCTTCTTAAAGCTACGTACCAAATATATAAAAGCTCAAAATCGAGAACCAGTCCTTGAAGAAAATACGTTTTATATGATAATTCAAAATCATTATAGGAGAACACACGAAAGGGGATAAGATCGGGGAGAGAAACTCACAAGATTCTTCGAGTTTCCGGGGTAACAGCGATCCGGCGTCGTTTGATCGGGTACTATAATGTTGAAGAACATCTTCAACGATGGATACTACGGAGAAGGAAAAATCATTCGACTCCATCCAGAGAATTTTCGCGAAATTGTTAATGATTAGAGAATCTCTCTCTCTCTCTCTGTGTGAGGAAGAAGACGATAGGGAGAAGTTTGCGGTTTGTATTATAAAGGATGGCAATGGAAGAAGGATATGTCTTTTGAAATGAATAATTTCCCTCACTTTCTCGCTAACACTTTCTATGGATTAAACCAAATTAATTAATTAATATTTAGATTCTAGCGGAGGGGGTGAAAGAGGCGCAATACGCTCCGAACCTATCCCCCTAACCTTCTGGTTAGGTTCGTTTTCTTTCGGCCAATATTATTTGTTTCCTTTTTTACGACCAGCGGCTTATATGTTTAAAAAAATTAAAAGGTTATGCTTGGAATTGTCTGATTATAAAATATTCCTTCAACTCTTGAAAGATAAATATTTTGTAGAAATTTTTTTATCTCTAAATGGATGTATTTTATGTTTTCAATATATTTGATATGAGTTAATAAATGGTAAACTGTAAATTTTAATAAACGTAATTGTATTTACTGAATTATTATTACTTTAAATTATACTTATCATTGAATTTTAATATGTATAAACATACAAAATATAATTTTTAATAAAAATATGGAATATTTTCCAATATTTTTATACTTTTACAGGTAAATATATTCTTTTTTTGTCAAAAAAAAGAATTAAGTTTAATATATTACCTTTTTAGTGATTCTATTAATAAGAAAAATATTTATTTACTGTATTATCGATTATTTTGAAGTGCAAATGTTATAAATCATTAATTTCTTGTTGGAATTTGGATGCATTTTCACTACATTTTGGACATGATAAGAAAACATAAGATGATTACCTTTAACGCCGTTTGCCTGTTAGTCAAACCGGAGCTTCGGACCTGATCCAGAAAAGGCGCGCATGTATCCAAATTCCGATGAAGAAATCGTAATTTAATTAGCGATTAAATGAAATGCTCGGGCCGTAATTTGAATGGGGCCACTTTTAAAAAGGCAGGCAGCCCATAAACATGCTGGCTAAAGTGAGGATTAGGCACGTAAGTTCAGATCAAAAAACACACATCAATTTCTGAACCTCCACATTTTCTATTCTTTCAACTTTTAGAACAGAGGTTAGCTTTGGCACTAACTACATACCCCACAGATCGTCAAAACTTGTACTGTTTTCGTGATCTTCAATCTTATAACAATTATTTTGTTGTAGATTTTTAGCTGGTCGGAATATTAATATCTAGAACTAAACTTTATGTTGTATATATAAGCTCCAGCCTTTGGAAAGATTATGTGTCAAATGAAATAACCCTATTACATTAATCGTGGTATCATCTGCTCTTATCGAAAATCAACTTTATAATGTATAAGTATCAGCTTTTAGAAGTGAGCATGACCCTTTGCCGAACACACCAACCTGTAAAAGTATAGCTTTGCTTAGATATATGGTTCTTTTGATATTATAAAACGCTACATCATAAACGAATGTATTAATCTGTATGTATGGTACGACGTGGTGTGTATTCGTTTGGGTGGTCCAGTTCAATGGATCCTAATAATAAATGGATTATTGCTTCTTAAATGGGACCGACGTTCTTCATAATTTTGTAACATTAGTATGATAATATCCATAAGTGCCTCGTTTTTATAAGAGGGACAGTTATTTTGCTTTTGTTTAGGGAGCTTAATTAATAAATTTGTATAAACTGTCAAAGTGTCTGTGGACTATATCATTTCACATTCCTTCCTAATTAGTAAGAAAAACAGACCAGACATCACTTTCAGTTGTTTTATTTTCACACTAATTCTACTGTCAACAAAATGTATTAATATTATGCAGAGATCAATCGAAGTGATGATGATGCATCGATGATACTATAAAGTTCAGACATATGTAGAACGGAATTTAGGTTATTAATCCAACGACCCCTTCTTAAAATGTGAAATAAAACGAACTAAACTGATACGATATCATCATTGCATGTGTATAACTGTCTGACCAAAAATAGATGATAACAATTATGCTTAACAGTTGACATATTAAATAGATAATTACGCCTGTCGACGGAACGCGACAAAAGAAGTTCCATAAGTATGATTTGATGTACTTGAAAAATACTTTTGATTTGTGAAGGCTTTTGAGAGGAGCCCTCCAGTGTATATCCTTTGCTTTGGGATTGGAACATTTAAAGTAGCAAACAAGGTCTCCTGTCTCTCCCGACCTAAACACTATGGCCGTGACTAGATGTTACGGTATAACACTGTCTAATCACAACACTGATTATTGTTGTGATAGCAACTAAGTACTATATGATATTATTTTTGGATTGTAAGTTTGGGGTTTTTCTCTAGTTAGGAAAAAATTAGAAAACACGCAAGTTTTAAGATGTAGTCCACCACCCCCACAGCCTTTTAAAGTTGATTGGATGAAACATTACTGTATAGTTTCTTCACCGGTCACATCCAAAATCATGATTAAACATTCGGAAACAAGGTAGGGTTTTCGTGAAAATATTTATGAAGGTTGGTTATTTTATCTTAATATAGACTATGTCTGCACATTACTAATCTGCATAGACAAATTATATTAAGAAAAATGAAAATAAAAGAGGAAATGTTATGATTTAATTATTAGTTTTAATATTTTCCTAAGAAACACAAAATGGGAGATATATTAGACAATACATACAATAGATAAATTTTAGGAATATACTGCAACTTTTGTAGTTTTGTTTCTCCATTTTCTCAAACAAAGGTGATTTTTAAGCAGATATATAAAACTAAAAACGTCCTAAACAGATGATGAAGCAATTTCGAATCCAAAAGAAAAAAAAAACCGAGACATTAGGCCAAGACACTAACCCTCTTCCATGTACTGTATATGATCTCTAGCCCTATACGATTGTATGAGTATTCTAACTAATTGGTATGGCCTATAATATATGGTTGTGTCTCTTTTCTTTTGCATAACGTTTGGTAGGAAGTATTTAGTGGAAGTTTCAATGCAAATATGTACATCTGCTATGTCCTTGAAGTGCATTTAGATGTTCAATCCATTGTTCTCTTTCATGTTACCGACCCTGTATACAAGCAAACAAAGCATGTGGTTCCGACCATGCGTAGAATATCTTAAATTTTGGTCTTCTTTTCAACAAAATCTTCGGTAGATTAGTTGGTTTATGGTTAGCATTGTTATGTTATTGTGATGCTGAGATCAAGCATAGTCAACTTTGTTTCCCAATTTTTATATGTAATAAGCCCCCTTTATTTTGCTTCCAGTTCAGAGTTGTCGAGGGTCAGGCCTGCTTTTTCAGGAAAATTATCACTTCAAGATATCAACAAAGGCAGCAAGAGCACTAGTGGTTTCATGATTAAGTGTGTGATGTCACTCTTTTTTATTCTCTGATGATTTCATCATTCTCTTAATTTAATGCTTCACTTTTAACCTTTTTACTCAAACTCAAACTCAGAGATTTGTTTCTGGTTTGTAGCCCAAACACTTAAATGGCCTTCGGCCCATATGTACAATACAAACGAATTTTGCCATCTCAAGCCTGTTTCAGTAGTAAAATGTTGTAAACCATCCCACATCGATTACACATACAGAACATAACAAGCGGAGCAGAGTATAAGAAGGGAAGTAGAGAGAACGAGCAAATCACTTACCTGGACGGGGTCGACACTTGATCAAGAAGATGAGTGGCCTAGGCTAGTGATCTCCATTGCACTAAGGAGAGGCGCTTAGCTTAAGGTCTCCCCAAGTGGGAGAGCCTGCGTCATTATTTGTGGCAGAGGGAGCCTGCGTTCGCGCGGCTCCTACCATACATTATGAGTCTTTTGAAACCTTTTGTAGTTTTATAGCTGTCAAACCTTATACTGTTATGATTTCATGTTTTAGCTAAAATAAATTACAAAACATTGTTGTATTTAGGCAGAACTGATATTTCGACGAGAGTTACAAATATATGATTGATAAAGGATATTAATAATTGGTAGGTCAAGCTATATTAATTGTCCCACATCGGAGATGTATATCAAGTAGGATGGTTTTGGTGACTATAAAAGAGAGACGCAGTCGTTGGTTGAAAGTCATCTTTGCGCTTGGGGCAATGACGCAGCTAATGAGGTACTAACCGAGGCGCGTCTATTGCTGGTTGAAAACTATTTCCAAACCCCCTCTTAGGCCTTAGCTTGTCTTTGGCCTTCGAGAATTTCTGGAAGGGCTCCCTTCGGGGTAAAGCCCTACAATTATCAAGTTCAAGTTTTGATTCTTAATTCTTAGCCTTGGTCAAAACGTTGTTAAGGCATGTCTTTACATGTTGTCTAAAACTGAAAATTATGTTCATAATATACAAACAGAACTTCAATACAAACACTAAACCATATTAAGCAAAAAAAAAAAAAAAAAAACTAATCTTAAGAGCAGAACTCAGTGCTAATAACTGATCAACACATAGTTTTGTGTTGGTTTATGCTTTGCCACATTCGGTCTACAAACAATTCAACTTTTCATTAGCGCAAAATGTGTTCGTAAGTTAACAGTACTCATTATCACGTCTTTCTTGCTTGACTCTTCATGACGAAGCTCTTTATTCTGATATATATATATATAGATGTTACCGATTGATTAAACTTTGCTCTGTTTCTGATGAAAGAAACTGCTTTTCAATATTCCTGTGAAAGACAAGAATCGTTATAGCAAATATGCAGTTTGTGTTTGAGTATCCAGGAATGTAACCAGAAATTCTCAAACAGTTAACAGGGCTTACAACATCTCGCCATGTGTATAACAGTTTGAAGCTTTTGAGCGAGTGACATGTGCTACTAACAAGTCCCACATCGCTTACACATAAAATGAATAACACGCCGAGCAGAGTATAAGAAGAGAAGAGGAGAGAACGTTCAAATCACTTACCTGGATGGGGTCAACTCGTGATCAAAAAGACGGGTGGCCTAGGCTAGTGAGTAGTGACTTCCATTGCACGTAAAGGAAGGGTGCTTAGCCTAAGGTCTTCCCAAGTGGAAGAGCCTGCCTCATTATTTGTGGCAGTGGGGTGCTTGCGTCCGCGCGGCCCCTACCATCCATATTAGTCCAATTTCTTGTATATATGTTCACTGGATTATTACTAGTTTAGCTGTATATGTTTTCTCAGGCCTTGTCCAAATAACTCAATGCAAACGTGGATGTAATATTTAAATTTCTTCTGTTGTTGTTTTCTTACCGTCTACAAACATATCGAGTGTTCACTAGAGAAACTGTGTTCAATAAGATGAATAATAATAATACTCATTATTCATGTCTCTCTTTGACTCTTCAATACAAAGCTCTCTAACATTATTCTGGCAATCCCCAAACTCTTCCCTATATCACTTGTTGCTTAGCAACAACTCCATTACTTTTTTTTTCCCCAATCGCTGAATGATCTAATAATAACCGTAGAGAAGTTATGTTCTCTCCCTTCATAAATCGTCAACAAGAATCATAGAGCTGAAAACCCCCTGAACGAACTCGCTCTGTTTCAACTTTTCTCTGTGATCCTCTGCTGAAAGCAACTTCTTCTCAACATTCCTGTAAAAATCCAAGTCAAAGACAAAGGACTAATCAGATAGCTATGCAATGAGAATATCCAGATCTATTGTGAGAAAGCAATACCGTTCAGGCAAACTCTGACTCAATGTTTTCTTGGCAGTAGAACCTGTTTCTTCTCCACATAGACTTGACTCAGCCATAGGAGAAATGAAGGAAGACAGCAAAGGGTCAGCAGCTATTATACTGGACGAGGAAGATGATACGATACAACAACAAGTGATGATCCTTCAAACTAGCTCTGAAGTTTTCCATCAGGAAACTCTCTCTTCAAGATTGTTAGCATGGACTGAGCCCCACCTCTTCTTGCTTTCCTTTTCCGCGTTGTCATGTAATATTTTCGTTAAGGAATGACTCATTTGAAGAATCACATAAAGTAAAAATATAAAACAAAGTGGTAGGAGGAAAGATTTTTTTTTTTTTTTTTTTTTGAAACAATTAGGAGGAAAGATTAAAAAGGATATCTTGAACATATTTGAATGTTGAAGGGTTATATGAGCAACCATATCAGAACTCACTTTTACCGCACAAACGGGACATACCTACAGGGATTCAAACACAAAGTTGTATTTTGATGCATAACCAAATGGTTTGATTACAGAAAATAAATGTTTTACCCCATTAATTGTGTCCATATGAGGGTCTTGGCCTACGTGGCAGCAGAGAGAGACGATATCAAAGTAGTCAGAGCAGAAGGGGCAAGCATACTCCTCCCTGAAGTCATCTTCTCCCTCTATCTCCTCAAGCCCCAATAAATTATCTGCATTTTCATTTATAACAAAAAGTGATCAAACAATGCAAAGAGAAGATTCAGAAATGGTACGACTATAAAACAGAGCGTAGCAAAAGAAACAGGAATACTAAAATGTGTTATATTCTTGTATGTTATATATCCCTTATATACTAAAGCGCAAGTCGCTCAACCAATCCTGTTTCGCCACCTGGTTAAAACAAATTTCAAAAAAAAATAAAACAGTTACTGAAAAATAACAATCCAAACAAAACAGTTTACGTTAAAAAAACAAAAACAGTTTATTTCTTCCCCCACTAAAAAATGAAGAAGCAAATTTATTTGTATCAGCCTCAACGTACAGCCATGATCTCCACCACCTCCTCCGTTACATCAACTTTAAGTGAATAACTTTACAAAAAAAAACTTCAAGCTGTTTACTTCTTCCACGAATTTAACAAAGATCATCCTCTTATTCTTCTCTTTTCTTTTCTTAATAAAGACTATCCTTCAATCTAATAGTGGCTAGCTATAAAGTTTTTGAAGTTAGGAAAACGATCTGTACAAAATGATATTGCAAAAGATGAAGCGAACCTTACAGATGATCTACATAAATTTGCCGGTATACATTGGTAAGTGGCGTATCCGAGACAAGTTCATATTATTGTTATTAGCAAATGAGTTATCTTTATGTCTCAGCATTTAATTAATTTATTATGTGCATTTTTGAATTTATGTTAGTTTTGTTTTGTAGAAAAACCAATGTTACCATCTTCACGCAACGATGACTTTCTTCTTCCAACCAAAACTGCCCGACTAAAACAAAAGTAAATATGTTTACATTTTTTTTGTCGACAACTAAATAACTTTGCACATAAAATTTATTATACTATCTCAAATTTTGATCAAACAAGTATAATATCTAAATTATGCAATGTTTCTTTTACTATACATCATTAATAAATATACTAATATGTCATGTTATCGTCAATTTTTTCTTATAATTGTTCAAATTTCAATTTATGTAAAATAAATATATTTTTTTGGTCGCAACGCTTTTAAAAGTTGAACTAAAAGAAAAAGGTTTTTGTTATTTATGAAGAAGAAAAATAACATTTTCAATTTTATTAAAAACAATGAAAGATTACCCGTGCTTAGCACGGGAAACATACTAGTATATATATATATATATATATATATATATATATATATATATATATATATATATATATATATGGCGACAAATATAGAAGAGAGACATCCACCGTATGTGTTTTTATTTAAAAATAATTTGAGACCTATGTTTATATCTATTAACTTGGACAATTTTAGAAGCACAACGTTAATGTTTCAATTGGATAGTGCAAATAACTGGCTCTGCGTTCAGATAAGTCTGATGAGAGCTGCGTGCTCATACATCTCTTAAACGCATATCGTTTCTTTCGGTAAAATTAACCATAACTATTTGACCTTTAATACTATCTGTGTTTGTAACAGCGGTCTCTTGCTGACTGGTCTCCAACAACAAAGGTATGAAACTATTGGCTCTTTGAAGGGGCAAAGAAAAAACAAAGCGATGTATTATTGTAACAACATTTAATTTTTATTATATCGCATTTAATACAAGAAACAGTCCAATTGTTTAAAGGATATTTTAAAGGTACTAAACGCCGCTTTAAGAGAAAAGATGAGTCTATTTATTTCGGCAACAACAACGCTTAGGTTCGTTATGAGAACGAGAAGCACAGTCTCCACGACCTGTGTAACCAGCTGCAAAACAGTCACGTCGACACTGAAACCATGTATATGAATTCGAACACAAAGTACTAGTACATTGGTCATACGAGGATTTTTGGATCTCTGCACCTATATCAAAATAATAATTAGTATTAGGGCTGGGCAAATAAACCGAACCCGAAAATCCGAACTGACCCGATCCGATAAAAATGAATCCGAACCGATCCGAATCCGACATAAATACCGAATGGATCCTATTTTTTGGTATTTTGGGTTATGGGTATTATCCGAACCGAACTCGGACCTAAATGGATATCCGATAGAACCCGAAACATTTAAAATCACAAAAAAAACTTCTACCAAATATGATCTTAATTCTTAATATGTATCCAAAATACTTTAAGATATTATTGAACTTCTAAAATAATTATCTGTTACATCAAATGAAGATTGATGGTGGAATGTGGCGGTTGATGCCTGAAGTTTTTAGATTTTGGTTTTGTTTTTATTGAATAATGTTTCTCATTTCATGAGAACTTATTTTTTGTTTTATGATTTCATTTATATGGTTTTCTTTATATCACTAACTATGTTTATCTTTCGCTTGATTTTGAATGATCACGTTTGATGTTTTTTCTTATTTTTGAATCGATTTTACTTATGTTTTGGCTATTAAAATATGTACAAATCATGTATTTTAAATTCGAAGAACCGATTTTATTTATGTTTTAGTTACAAAATAGGTACAAATCAGGTATTTTTAAACCGAAGAACCGATTGGGACCCGAACCCGAAAGTACAATGGGTTATACCGGTTCTTTGAAGATTTACTAACCCCGACCCGAACCCGATAGAACCCGAACCGGTCCCGAACCGAACTTTTATATAACCCGAATGGGGTTGAATTTGATAAACCCGAAAAACCGAAACCCGAATGGATAAAACCGAAACCTGATTGGGACCCCGAATGCCCATGCCTAATTAGTATGGTTGATATAATAGACGTATGCTTGTACATCCACATATATATGATTGTATAACATATTGATAGAAGATGGCTACATCATGTCCAAATGAATATTATATTTTAATAAAACTTTTGAATGCATGTTTATATGAAAACGAAAATTCAAACACAAATTTCATTACATTTTCTATATGTTTAGCTATTGTTTGGAAAATAATCAAGACTAATTTGAAATACACAAACTAAAACTTAAACATACCTGAAGTCAAAACGTTGTGATTGGACAACAAAACTGCTAATATCACTACGAATAAACACTGTACCGGAGCTTTTGTAATACCCATAGCAATTTTTTTGTGTGAAATCTATAGACTAATAAAATTGTTCTTAAATTTTATGGGTTAAGAGAGTAATATATATATATATATATATATATATATATATATATATATATATATATATATATATATATATATATATATATATATATATATATATATATAACTTTTGGTCCTTGAGAAACTTTTACTATTAATTAAATTCCATAATTCTGTGTGCTAAAATTGTTATTATCAAAAAGAAAATTGACATTTATTTGCTTTTTGCTTGCACGGGGTAGTATCAAATACCTCTAAAAATGACATTTGTAGATTTTGTCAAAAAATAATTTACTCAATCTATTATCATCATGATCAATCAATATCTTAATTTGATTGCAAGATTTATGCATATCTAATGTTAAAAAGTTTTATAATTATAATTAGGTATATTTATTAATTTGGTAAAACATTAATTGATTTGATTTTTAAATTGATACTTTTCCTTTTGATACAGTCAAACATATGTATGAATGTTAAGAAATCATTTCAATAAAAAACATGATGCTAACAATATTGTTATGTTAGTTGTATAATTTTGATGTATGGCCGGATTTAGTACCTAATTTAAAGTACAAAACCATACAAAATGTTCTAGTATTGATTATCTATTTATTGAAACTTAAATAATATTTAAAATCAGTAATAATATAGTATATTATTTACTTATTATAAATCTTAATACTCTTATATTGTTATTGATCAGCTTATACAGTTACAAAATGGGTTACCTTGTATATATCGTTATGGGTTATTCTCCTTACCGTTGGAGTTGGAGGCTCAACCACCGCTCATAGTATTGATGTATAATATGCTTTTAATACTATTCGTTTGATGCATATTATTGACATTCTATTAACAATTTGCATTTTTATTTATTTTGAGAATTTGTACTCCCTACACACAAAATCTACTCTATTTGCACTGCATACCTTATTTCTCCCAAATTCCCCCCCCCCCCCCCATTACCATTTTTCTCCCATTCTATGGTATCCCACTTTTTTTTAGTATATTGAGCTAATTTACTCTTTTATTTTCTCAAATATAAAAGAGCTCAGACGGCGACATTGTTGATTGCATACTCAGAGAAAATCAAATGGCATTTCAGCATCCCTCATGAAGAACCACAAACTTCAGGTCTTTTATTTTCTCCTTTTCCCTTTTGACTTGTTTTTAATTAAACTGTTTTAAAACCTTCAGTACACGCCAAAAATCACAACTAAATGACATGCAAGTATTTGTAATTTTTTGGTATACTTTATGCTTGACTTACCTTATGAGGATAATATAATGTATACTTGGCTTGTTAAATTAATACATGTAATTTCAAGTACTTGTTAAAAATAGTGTACAACTCGATTGGAGGGTACAACCTTCTAAGTGGTGGTTTAGTACATAAATACGAGCAGTAGTATAAACTTTTTTTTTGATCAACAGTAGTATAAACTAAAAAACTAAAAATAAACTCTATATTTTGTAATAAAGATAAGAGTTTATTACCGAAGCAATAAGTTGAATGACATATATTATATATCATATATATAATTATATAAAAACGTTAAAATAGTTCAGTTATATTATTTTTATTAAGTATAAAGAATGAGAAACATATTTAGCAAATTACTTGCAAATATTTAGCAAAAAACATGTAAAATGAGCAAATAAGTTGCAAATATTTTTAAAATAATTTGAAAATATTTAGCAAGTGATTTGAAAATATTCAGCAAAAACTTATAAGTAATTCTAAAACAATCATATTGTTAATTTAAATTTATACATTTTAATTGACCGAACTTTTGAAAACTTTTTTCATGGCTCAGATCATATTCTCAGAATTTATTAAGAAATTAATTAATACCTTTTTTTGAAAATATCTATCGAACAAATAATATATCTAAAATACATTTTATGAGTTCTGATATATATTTTGCGAAGTTAAAAAGGGTTCAATTGAATATGGAATATGTTACTATTTCTGAACCAAACTCTAGAAAATCTGAACTAAATCTAATTTTTAAAATATTCTAGTGGATCAAATTTCATTTCGAAATCCAATCAATCCAAAAATTGATTGAATATCCGAACGACCAAGCTTACCAAAATGGATTACGAATCAATATGAATTAGGAAAAATGATAATTTTGAGTCGTACATCAAAATTTAAACTAAGACTTATTAAACTATATCACAAATATCAATTTTTTTCATAATTTGTCTAAATACTATTTTATTAGTTTCCAAGAAAGGTTTTGAATATTCATAAATTATGGAAAAAATAGTTGCTGGAAAAACATCAAATAAAAATCCCCACTTGTCCGTTTTAGTTAACTATTATATCATTTAAACAAATAAGTATCTAGCTTCGTTTTGGTTTAGCCGGATTAGTTTTGCAATTAGTAAGTATTGTTAACACTTCCATACATATTCCTTAGTTTGATTATGATGTTGTATAACAATAGAATAACAAATTAACATCATAAAATTATGTTATGTTAGTTGTACAATTTTGATGTATGACCGGATCTAGTGCCTAATTTAAAGTACAAAGCCATACAAAGTGTTGTACTAGTGATTATTTAATCAATTAAACTAAAGGGAATTAGTGGATAACCATAAACACAAGCTAAGTCGTCGATACATATTATTATTTTAAACGTGAACTGGGTAACTCGCAGAGATTTATTTATTTTATTTCTTATTTTTAGGATTAGATTTTGTTCTGTAAGAAAAATCTGATGTCAGAGAGCTGCAACTCCCGGCACTTCTCATGGCTCATGAAATCTTGCTTACCCAATCCCTCCGACGCCAAATCACTCGTTCCCATCCACCACCACGCGAATCCTCCTGCCACCGTCACGCCGATCTCTTCTCTGCCTGACGATTTGTTGCTCGAGTGTCTCTCCAGAGTCCCTTCCTCTTCCATTCCTTCTCTCACCGCCGTATGCCGCCGCTGGTCTCGCCTCCTCCTCTCTCCCTACTTCCTCCACCTCCGCCGTCGTCTAGGCCTCCTCCGGCATTCTCTTTTCGCCATCTCCGCCGTCGATTCCGGACTTTTCGCCGCGGTTTTGCAGCCTCAGTCTGAGGTTCCGTCGTGGAGAGTCTCACTCGCTGTCTGCAACGACGGCGGTCAGGGGAGTCTGTCTCACGCGCGTGCGGCGGCGATTGGACCGAGGGTTTACGTCGTTAGTAGAAATGCGGTTTTGAGATACGATTCTTGGACGGGGACTGTTGCGTTGAGGTCGCCGATGATTTTCCCTCGGAAGAAGTTCGCGATCGCCGTCGTTTCCGGGAAGATATATGTTGCTGGTGGAGGTGGTGGTTCGGAAGTCACGGCGGCGGTGGAAGAGTACGATCCGGAGAGAAACCGTTGGGAGGTGGTGACTCACGCGGCGAGGAAGAGATACGGATGCATCGGAGCAGCCGTTGACGGAGTTTTCTACGTGATCGGAGGTTTGAAGATCGGAAACGAGACGTCGGTGACGTCACGCGGCACGGCGGCGCACGTTTACGCGAGCTCCATGGATCTCTTCGACGTGAGATCGCGTCAGTGGCTGAGGAGCCGTTCCGTTCCCGGAGGTGGATGCGTGGTGGCGGCTTGCGCGGCGGTGGGACACGTGTACGTGCTGAGCAGCCACGCGGTGGAGCTATCGTTCTGGCGATTCGACGCGCGTCGCGGCGGAGGCGGTGGATTCGGGGAATGGACGAGGCTGAAGAGCCCGCCGTTGCCGGCGCAGGTGAGGTTAGACGGGACGGTGAGGTTCAGCTGCGTCGGCGTGGAGGATAAAGTGGCGGTGGTTCAGGTGGTGGGGTGCATTGACGATTTGCTGCGACGGAGTGGGAGGAGCGAGAGGGGGCTGAGAGAGAGCCTTGTGTTGTTGTACGATACGGTGGATGGAGAGTGGAGGAGAGCGGCGGATCTACCGGAAATGATTACACGCGCCGCGTGCGCGTGTGTGGAGTGGTAGAGCGGGGTCCACGGCGCAGGATTAAGCGTAAGAGATGTGGGGAGAGGCTAACGTACGCAGCAGTTAAAGGGGACAAAACAAAATCATTGTGATAGGTGCACGTTACTCTATTAAGTGGTTTGAATATCGAGGAGGAAAAAAGGTGGACGACGTCTTGAGCTTGTGACCTTATTGGTTTATTGTGTTTCCCAATTAAACAAAAAAGACTTTATCACTTTGGATTCGAACTTGGGACTTTGTACTCAAGGATAAGAGATTCTGTATTCATTTACTTTTTAGTTTGTAGAAAGTAATTAAACAAAACTAATCTTTCTTTTAGGTGTCTAGTTTTCTTGGGATTGTGATTTGTTAAGATGTATTGAATGTGGGCCTACTAAAAGAGGTTAAAGCTTGGGCCCAAATTAAAACGTTGGTGTTTTTGAGTTTAGAGAGAGTATTGTCATTTTGAGTTTAGAGATAAACAAATTTCATTTTGAGTTTAGACTCAACATTTCAACAACTCTTTGCTACCGTACGAACTCATTTCTGTTACAACTTTTTGTTAGTCACAATAATATTATGGTTATAATTTGGGGTCGAAAATTTTAAATTTAATCCTGGAATCATAATTAAATGGATTAATAGTTCAGATATTAAAACAAGACAGAAATTTTTAGGATCGTACTAATTTTTTTTTCCTATTAAATGTATATTACTTAGTAAACTAGATGATAACTCGTGCCATGCGAGGAGTAATTTTGGTGTATATTTTGGTGTATTATCTTATATATAATATTTAAAAATAATTAATATATTTAAGTATATAAATATTGTTCGGATATATTCGGAGACCTAAAATATTTCGGTTTGGATCGGGATCTAGATACCAACATTTTAAACTCATTCGGATATCTAACCACTTTTGGTTAAAGTTCAGTACTATTCTTTGGATCGGTCTTGTTTCGGTCTTTTAGATTCAGATTTTTTTGGGCCCAACCCTATATTTTTATTGTGATAAAATTTTAAACGAAATAATGATGGTTCATATTGATTTTGGCTATGCAACAATTTTTCAACCAAAATACATTTTACTATGTATGTGGCCCATTTAATCTTATATATTAAAATAGAAGTCGCAACCTTGATTCATGTGTGATTTTTTTTTAAATGGACCTAATGGACCTATTCCTAGAAAGTTATGTTACATTTAATCTCTAATCTCATCATTTAAATTTTGGGCATACCAGAAATTTTTATTGAGCTATCATTAATTGAATTTAAACAATAGATGATTCATTGGATTTATAGATAGTATAAATTAAATAGATATAATTTAATGTTGTAATACTATACCTCTATATGTTAATTATTTAAATATTTGTCGATGTTAACTTTTAAAATTATAAAGATGTTTTTAAATAACAAAAATCATATTATCTAACAATGATTAATCTTTACTACCTTAAAACAATGAAGACAAATTTTAAACTTTATAGTTTATTTTAAAAAGAAACAAAAACTAAATATTTAATTATTTACTCGATAATATAAATTTATGAAGTGAAAAGTTTAATTTGTTAAAAACTTTCTAAATTTGTGAAATGTTACAATATTTTTGAATATGACAATAAAACAATATTTTATTAATATATATATATATATATATATATATAGTTACGATTTTAATAATGAAATAATAATCCGAAAATATATATAGAAGAAGATACAAATACATGTGAAAGTTTGAAACAATCTATTCAATGAAAAAATATACCGTAAACTTATTATGTTTTAAAACTTGATAGACATATATATTATAATATATACCAATTTAGAATTGAAAACAAAATATTTATATAAAAATAAATAAAAACAAAAATCCATGCGGTTGCGCGTTCGAGATCTAGTTAATCATTAAAAATTATTTTAGGCCTAAAAAGAAAAACAATGGACTGAACTTAAAAAAAGGTTACCGTTTTAGATTGTCAATCGACACTTCCAAATATTCTCGGTCGGTGTTGTGACAAATAGAAAGGGTGTTAGGGTTAGGAAATCAAATTTATTGTGCATACCATGTTTTCGCTAAGTGATTTCAATAACTTCTCAATAAATCTTTGTTGTATCGATCTCTTGTAAAATTTTCTAACAATATTAATTAATAAAATCTTACACTTGCAAGAGTAATAAATTGTTTCTCAATTAATATATATGAGATTATAGTAATCACATAACTCAAAACAATACCTCATGTTTATTTACAATACACTTATAGTAAATAAATCAAAATAATCATTTTCTTTATTTTATATGGCATATAATTATATTTCAAAGATATTGACATAAATATATAGTATATGTTAATATAAATATTTATTAGAGACTTCCTACTCACATAGTTTTATTAACATTTGTATAGTTGATGAAACAGAAAATTTAAACCATTGAAAACAGATAAAAACGCTCCGTTTTGACTGGCGAAAAAAAGGGCGATAGGCGATCTGGAGATTCTCTTGTTCGATAACGGCATGGGTACGGCGGATCCGCCGGATTTACCTCTTTCTCCGACGAAAGTAGGTTCATCTCTGGGGGAGGCGCAAGGAACTGATCGATTAGTGAAGAATGGGGGAGATTCTACGGAGGTTTTGGATTTGACGAAGAGTATGGGGGCTACGGAATCTGCGACGGATGGATCATCAGATCTATCTCTAAAGGCTTTGACGGAGAAACAAGCTCAGGTTCCGATTAAATCAAAAGGATCGTATGCTGGTGTGGTTCAAGGTCAGAAATCTTTGAAGAAATATGAGGTTGAGATTGAAATGAAGGATGGTATAGACTCGATAATGGTACCAGAAGAGATCACGAAGGATGTTGCTCCGCTTTGGGATGATTTCCTAATTGGAAAATTTCTCGATACCGCTCCTCACATTGCTAAGGTGCATTCGATTGTGAACAAGATCTGGACGTTGAACGATAAGAATCAGAAGATTGATGTGTTTGAGGTCAATGCAACAACGATGAAGTTCAGAATACTGAATCAGGCGGATAAAAACAGAATTCTGAGAAGAGGAATGTGGAATTTAGCTGGGGTGCCGGTGGTAATGACAAAGTGGTCTCCGGTGGTAGAAAAGGAGAAACCACCGACTCAATCTATACCAATGTGGGTTCATGTTAAGAAGGTTCCATTGAAGATGTTCTCGTGGCAAGGATTAAGTTTCGTAACAAGTCCTTTGGGAGTACCAGGGAGATTGCATCCAGAAACGGCTCAGTGTCTTAATCTGGAGGTGGCGAAGGTGTTTGTCAATGTGGATTTAACAAAGGATCTCCCAAAACATCTGAAATTCAATGTTCAAGGAGAAGAGGTGCTCGTGGAATATAGCTATCCGTGGTTGCCAAAGAAATGTGAGAAATGTGAGAAATGGGTGCACACTGAGAAAATATGTAGTATGCGAGGAGAAGGGTCGAGAAATAAGCAGGGGGATTTGGAGGAAGGAGAGATTAGAGATGATAGTCTTGAGAAGGGAAAAGAAGGTAGTAAGGAGAAGGAAAAGGATCAAGAGGAAACAAGTACTGAGATTCAAACGGAGAAGGGTTTAACAGAGATACAGACGATGGAAGTTCTTGATAATGGGATAGCTACAGGGGAGAATACACCAGAGGCAATAACTAAAGGAAATGAATGGGAAGATGTATCTCCGGGTAAAGCAAGTCGCTCTCCTAGAGAATTGGAGTTTGGGCAGGTATCTATACTTACTAAGTCCAGATTCTCAGTGTTGACACCAGTAGAAGAAGGAGATCCACCTGAGAATGAAGATAAACAAGCTCAGAGTGGAGAAGATGGGAGTTCATCAGACGAGAAGGAAGAGGAAATGATTCATCGAAAATACTTACCGCGTGATTCTAAGATAAATCATAGATACTTGAAAGGAGGTCAGAAAGCTCAGGATACAAGCCCGAGCAATCTGAATAGAAAGAAACCCCGACGTCAATAATATGTCAGGTTTCTTTTGGAACATAAGAGGTTTCAACAAGGAGTCTAAACATTTGATAGTAAAGGATTGGATCAGGAGAAGTGGTTTTCAATTTGGGTGTTTGATTGAGACGAGAGTGAAGGAAGGAAGAGTAAATAGAATTTTGGAGAAGGTGGTTCCGGGATGGTCTTATATAGCAAACTATGAGCATAACAGACTGGGAAGAATCTGGGTTACATGGAGTCCGAGAGTGAGAGTCACTCCATGTTTTCAAAGTGCTCAGTTAGTCACTGTCTCTATACTTATGGAGGGGTTTGTTGAAGAAGTGTTCTGTTCTTTTGTTTATGGGAAAAACTTGGCTGAGGAAAGAAAAGAGTTATGGCATGATTTGAAGGATCATCAGGATTCTCCCATTATTCAAAAGAAGCCGTGGATTATACAAGGAGACTTTAATGAGATTTTGGATGGGTTGGAGCATTCTGGGGATTTGTCGCATGATTCTTGGGGAATGAGGGAATTTCAAGAAACAGTACAATATTGTTCTCTTCTGGATATGTCTTATCAAGGTCCAAGATTCACCTGGTGCAACAAAAGGGATATTGGGATCATTTGCAAGAAGTTAGATAGAGTGATGATGAATGAAGCTTGGATGAGATTGTTTCCGCAGTCATATTGTGTTTTCGAGGCTGGAGGTTGTTCGGATCATCAGAGATGTAGGATGGTTTTTAAAGTGGAGGAAATGAAGCCGAGGAAACCTTTTAAATTTGTGAATGCTCTGGTGGACATGCCTGAGTTCTATTCGTTGGTGGAAGGGTTTTGGGTGGAGACAGAGCCTTTGTTTATCTCCACATCCGCTTTATTTAGATTATCAAAGAAGTTGAAGGCTCTAAAACCATTGTTGAGGAAGCTCAGTAAGGAGAAGTTTGGAGATATTTTCAAGAAGACAAGTAAAGCGTATAAAAACCTTTGTCTGGCTCAAACTAAGACTTTAGAAGATCCGGGCTCGAGAAATATGGAAATAGAATCTGCTGCTTGTGAAAGATGGTCTCCGTTATCAAGAATTGAGGAAAAGGTGATCAGTCAGCGTGCTAAGATACACTGGCTCGATGTAGGAGATGGAAATAACAAGAGTTTCCACCAAGCTGCAAAGGTTAGAGAAATTCAAAACTCTATTCGAGAGATCAAGAGACTGGATGGTACCATTGCAGACAATCAAGAAGATATAAAACAAGAAGCAGTTAATCATTTCAAGAATTTTCTGACTCACTCTCCAGCAGATTATGAAGGTGCGGGGTTAGAAGATTTAAAAAATCTTCTTAATTACGAATGCTCTGAAGCGGACAGGAGTATGTTATGTGGAGAAGTGTCTGTTGAAGAAGTGAAGAAAGTATTATTCTCAATGGCTGCGGATAAATCACCTGGACCTGATGGATACACAACGGAGTTTTTCAAAGCTACCTGGTCTATAACTGGAAAAGACTTTGTCATAGCAGTTCAATCTTTTTTTGAGAAAGGCTTTCTACCTAAAGGCATCAATTCCACCATCTTGGCGCTCATCCCAAAGTCGACTGAAGCTGTCACCATGAAGGATTATCGTCCTATATCATGTTGTAATGTGATCTACAAGGTAATCTCGAAGCTTCTAGCTAATCGTATGAAGAGACTGCTACCCCTGTTTATATCTTTGAATCAATCAGCTTTCGTCAAAGATAGATTGATAATGGAAAATGTTCTACTTGCTTCTGAATTGGTTAAGAGTTATCATAAAGATTCAGTATCAGAAAGATGCGCGATCAAGATAGACATTTCGAAGGCTTTCGACTCGGTTCAGTGGTCGTTTTTGCTAACGGTGCTGGCTGCTTTGAACTTCCCAGAGAAATTTATTGTTTGGATCAAGAAATGCATTGAGATGGCGTCTTTTTCTATTCAGATCAATGGAGAGCTTGCTGGGTATTTTAATAGTAAGAGGGGGCTTCGTCAAGGTTGTGCCCTGTCGTCATATCTCTTTGTGATATGTATGCAAGTTCTCTCAAAACTTTTAGACAGATCCGCGCTAGACAAGAGAATTGGGTATCATCCGTACTGCAAGGAGATGTGTTTGACGCATATATGCTTCGCAGATGATGTACTCGTTTTTTCTGATGGGAGGAAGAACTCTGTTGAAGGCATTCTGGCTGTGTTCGAGAAATTTGCTAGAATGTCGGGACTCAACATAAGTCTAGAGAAGTCCACGCTTTATTTAGCGGGAGTTAAAGAAGAAGACAGTGTAGCTATCCTCGAGCAGTTCCCTTTTGAAGCTGGCTCCTTACCGGTAAGATATCTGGGACTACCTTTATTAACAAAGAAGATGAATACTCAGGACTATAGCCCGTTACTATCTCGGTTAAGAGCTCGAATTTCTACTTGGACGGCAAGGCATCTCTCGTTTGCAGGAAGGCTCCAGCTTATTGGATCAGTTTTATACAGTATCATAAACTTCTGGATGTCTGCTTACCGTCTTCCTAACAAGTGTATTCAAGAGATCAATAGCATGTGTGCGGCTTTCCTCTGGTCTGGTCCAGTTTTGTCTACACATAAAGTGAAGATTGCTTGGATTGATGTTTGCAAACCAAAAGAGGAAGGGGGATTAGGTTTGAGAAACTTAAATGAAGCAAATAATGTCTCTTGTTTAAAACTCATTTGGAGGTTGTTGTCAGCAAGAAGCTCCTTATGGGTGCAGTGGATTTGGCGATATCTTATAAGGAAGGGTTCTTTTTGGAGTATAAAGGAGAGCAGTTCTTTGGGATCTTGGATGTGGAAGAAACTGTTAAAGCTGAGACCATTGGCTTATCAGTTTGTTCGAGTGGAGATAAATAGTGGTGCTACAACTTCTTTTTGGTTAGATAATTGGTCTCCTTTGGGAAAACTAATTGATCTAACAGGAGAAGGTGGATGTTTAGCTCAGGGTATCTCGCTGCACACTACAGTGGAGAGAGCAATTCAGATGTATAGAAGCAGAATGCATAGAGTTCCTGTATTTCGTCAGATTGAGCAAGAAGTATTGAAGTTGAGAAGTAGGGGAATGAATATGATGGAGGATGTGTGTCTTTGGAAGAGGGAAAATGGGGATTTCAAGCCGAGGTTTGTCACCTCTCAAACTTGGAATCTCATTAGATCTCGCTCATCTAAAGTGCGGTGGAGCAAAGGCATTTGGTATCCAGAGGCCACTCCAAGGTTCGCCTTTATTTCTTGGCTCGCTGTTCGTAATAGACTAGCGACGGGAGACAGGATTCTCAGATGGAATCCATTAGCCATCTCTACTTGCTGGCTTTGTAAGCAGGAGCAGGAAACGAGAGATCATTTGTTTTTTGAATGCAGCTACTCAAAAGAAGTGTGGAGTAAGACTATTGGAAAGCTGGCGGGTAATGGTAGCATTTATCAATGGGATCAAGTGTTGCAAGTAGTGGTGAATGGAATGCAAGAGAGACATTCGACTTTTCTGTTGAGATACTGTTTTCAAGCGGTAATATATGCATTATGGATGGAGAGGAACGTTAGAAGAGTTGGGGAACCAGAGCAGTCAGCTATTTGCCTTATTGCTCGAATGGATAAGCTGGTGAGAAACAGAGTAACTTCCCTCAGAAAGAAGAATGGAGCTAAGTATGAAAAGGCAATGGAGACTTGGTTTGGAAGAGAATAAGTATAGGAGTATAAGTATAGGAGTTAAATTTGAATTTTCTGTTTATTAAAGAAACATAGCAGTTCTCTGTACAAATGTTTTTTTTGAGATGAATAAATTTAAAATTCTTTCAAAAAAAAAAAGAAAATTTAAACCATTAATCTCAAAAAAATTTGATGTGGTATTTTTCGATGCAAATTTCAAAATTAAAATATTAAGGTCTCAATACATTTTCAATAAAAATTTCAAAATTATCATTTTATGTATTTTTAAATGGTACATAGTTTAATTTAAACGATATCTATATTATTTAATATGAATATTTATTATATATATATATATATATTAATACGATTGTATGATCATTTGTATCTTGTTATAGCAAAAAATTAAGCCATTCACAAAATTTCAAAGGGATTTTTAACATTTTTGTAATTTAAAGTTTTTTTTTGAAAAATTCAAAATATAACATGTTTTTTATATTTTGGGTTAATATAATGTTTTCTAGTAATTAGATTTTTGACCAACATTTTCTTCAATTGATTCTTAAGTTGTCACGTAAAATTAATTGACATCTTAATTAAGTGACAATTTTGCAAAGCTTTTCTGTAATTATTATAAACAAAGGTTATAATTTTTTAAATGTTTCTCTTTTAAAATACATGAGATACGTATGCATAAGAATAGCATGGAGTGGAATTTATTACGTCATTGTCTTTGAGTTCTCTATCTATGAAATGATCTTTCTATCTAAGACTGTTGGATTAGTGTATTTTACTATTTTGAAACAACTCGACGTACGTGTTTCACGTTTAAGATATGTCACATCAATATAAATGAAGTGAACAAGTTCTCTTCTCCTAACCAACTAAAACATTATAATTATAATATTTTAAACGTGACAATAAAGCAAATATATATAAAAACAAAAAAAAATTGAATCTCACTAAAAAAATATAATCTTATCTATTAAAACATAAATGATTTTTATGCAGATTTTTATTTGGACTATCCTTTAAATTTTTTAATAAATATATTTTTGCATATATCGAATAATACGCTTATTTATTTTCCAAATTGTATCATTTGATATTTTGTCCATTCCAGTATTTGATTTTTGACACTACTTTCATAATCATTGTAGAACCAATACATTTTTATTTATATTCTTATAACCTATTTATTTATTTAATTATTTGGCGTCAGATTGAATGATTAAACATGTATGTGTATACCATATTTATATCATATGCAAAAGTTTTTTAATTTCCAATAATTTAATTGCTTATATCATATGCAAAATATTATAGTTTCTAATAATTTAGTTAATTATCTATATTATATATGAAGCGGTTATATATCAGAATAATCTGGTTTAGTTAATTTATATATGACTGGAATAAGTGAATCATATGTGTATATAACAAAATATACTTATTTAAAATTATCAATAAAATAATATATTACAAAAATATTTTGTGTCCTACAAATGGTAATTTTTTCAATCGTTTTAACTGATTTTTCAAACATATTAAAAATTCGGTTATAGATTATAGATAATAATTAATATTATTAAATATATTGTATACAAAAAATAGTTACATCAAAGGGCGATTAGAATAAACTGTAACTTAATATTTTTAACTGTAGAATTAAGATGTACATTTATTTGCTGTAAATTCTTTTGATGAACCTTTGTAAAGCACCGTTTTTTGTTTTGAAAATAAAGTTCTCTACAATCACCTTTTAATTTTCTAAAAAAATGGTTATAAGTTTTTTTAAAGAAAAAAAAGTTTGATTAGTTGACATATACAACTCTACACTAAATTTTCGCTATCTAAAATATCTATAGCTACAACCAATCACCCCCAAAACAATTTAGAAAATCTATCTAATTTAGGGAAATATACCATGAATTTGAATTTAAATAGTCATAAAATCTTCACTGTAATCAATCTTGCAAAAAAAAAAAAAAACTTAGGGAACCTGCCATATTTTATTGTAATATTTTTGGTTGAAGAATTTATATATTGGATTTGAAGATACGATATATCCAATATAACATCTCTTATTCTAATTGGCATATTTTGTTTCATGAAAGAATAATGAAATTCCAACTATATTATATCATATTTCAATATGATATTATAAAATTATTGTGTTAAAATTTTTTTTTAACTTTGAATAGCTATGATATTACAGTTGTGAGAATTATTATAGACGATTTTACAACCGATAATTGTATCTATCTTATTAAGATTCACATATGACTGCATCATCCTGAACCGGTCTATAAAATTCATGTTTAACGGTACTTATTGCTCCTTGCTAAAGATTTTTTGTAAACTTTTTTCTTGATTGATTTGCATAATTTCACTTTCTTTGAGACTCAAATCTTAGATATTTTTGTGTAGAAGCATTAATGAATTTTTATTCAAATTGTTAGACTAAGAGGACTTCTTTAATGTTTGAAAAAATCACATGAACTTTTAAATATATGGCTAATGTTAAAAATAAAACCACTATTTATCATGCAAAGTAAATTTATGTATATGAAAATCAAAACAAATACATGTGCAAGGGGGAATACAATTATAATACATAACGCGGTGTTAGAAAGAAGCAAACTAAAAAGGCAATCTAGCTATTCTTAAACTCAATACTGACAACAAAATAAATATATACCATTATAAAATCGTAAAAGGCAACAAATAGTAAATAAAAAAATAGCAAATTAAAAGTGTAGGACGTGTTTTTACAGGTCATATTATGTATACTTTAGATTACGATCTGCATAATCTAATAATAGAAGGGTTCAAGATTAAAAAAAGTTAGAATATAATCTTGTTCTTCTAAATTATATTGATATACTATAGCAATCATTCTCAGAAATCTCTTTACAGATTTGGATAGGATTTCATGCAGAAACAACTTGGTGTATTTCACATGAAGACATTTCCCACTTCTATATATAAAGTAAGTGAATGAGGGGTAGCCGCTCTCGGAAAACATATCATATTGTTTTGTTTTTTTGAACAAACATATCATATTGTTATAGTTCTCATTTTTAATACTTTTCTTGAAATAGTTGGCGAAATGACTTCAAGATTCATCCGTTCGATTTCTTACTCAAGGTTCTTCCCACCGATTCATCTTCACATTACATGATTGTATATGCTAATTTGACATGGATGTATGCAGTTAACTATGTATATGTCTATAAATGTGATCGATACAGGTGTGATGGGAAGAGTGAAAATGAGATGAATAACGGGGATGAAGATAGTAAATACCCTCTTGTGAGTATTTTAAGTATGCGAGGAGGAGATGGACACAATAGCTACTCCACCAACTCTCTTCTTCAGGTTCTTTCGTCTTCTATATATTTCTTTTTCTTTTCTTTTTTTTGTAGGACATGCTTACACAAACTAATGTATCATTACATATTTATATATTATATTCTATACTCAACCTTGTCATGGGTTCGAATCCTACCATGAACTAAATTGCTACTGCTTAACTAGACAAACATAGGATCAAGTCTTAGTCTTCATTAAAAAAAATCCAAAGCTGAAGTAGTCGTCGGTGTTGTTCCACGTGATGAATTAGTTGGACCCTGGCCTAGATGCGTTCGTGGTTAAAAAACACACACATTTGCTAAGTAATTTGCGTCTTTCCTTGTTTTATGCAGAGAAGAGTTTTATCAATGACCAAGCCCATCCTGGTTAAAAACACTAAAGAAATGATGAAAAACTTGGACTTTCCTAAATGCCTTAAACTAGCCGATTTGGGCTGTTCTTCAGGACAGAACACGTTCACGGTCATGTCTGATATCGTTAACACAATCATTGCGTTATGTGAAGAAAGCAACAAAAACCCTCTAGAGATAGATTGTTGTCTGAACGATCTCTCTGGTAATGATTTCAACATGACATTCAAGTTCCTAACCTTCTTCAACGATAAGCTCACAAGCAAAATACCATGCTTTGTCTCTGGAGTACCTGGTTCCTTTTACTCAAGGCTTTTTCCTCGCAAGAGTCTCCATTTCGTTCATTCAAACTACAGTCTTCATTACCTCTCTAAGGTATCATCAGCACTTAGTACCACTAATAATAATTTATTAACTGCTTCATAAGTACAAAGCTTATGACAATGAATTTGTTGGCTTGTAAGGTTCCCGACGGACTTGAGAAGAACAAGATGAGTGTGTACATAACAGGTTCAAGTCTTCCAAGTGAACACAAGGCTTACCTGAATCAGTTCCAGAAAGATTTTACGACATTTCTAAGAATGCGTTCCGAAGAAATGGTATCTAATGGACGCATGGTTCTCACATTAATCGGCAGGAAAACTCTTGATGATCCACTATACAGGGATTGTTGTCATTGGTTGACATTGTTATCCGATTCTCTGCGTGACCTAGTCTTCGAGGTAAAAAATCATTAGATATTTACATTTTGTTGATATTTTAATGTACACGGATGGTTAATCATGATCTATGTATAGGGTCTTGTGAGTGCATCAAAGGTGAGTTCGTTCAAGGTGCCGTTTTATGATCCTAACGGAGACGAAGTGAAAGAACTAATTAGAAATGAGGGTTCATTCATGGTAAACGACTTGGAGACACATATATTTGATCTCGGTCTTAGTAACGAAGAATATGGCTTGCAATCAGATAGAGCAAAAGCAGGGGAAAAAGAAGCTAATTGCATCAGAGCAGTGACTGAAACAATGCTTGTAGCTCACTTTGGAGATGCCATTAATATCGCTACATTGTTTGAAAAATATGCACATCATGTGTCGCAGCATGCTAGCTGCAAGAACAAAACGTCTGTCAGTCTAGTCGTTTCGCTGATTCGGAAATAAATTTTATTTTGTAACCCGTGCGATGTGCCCGGCCTAAATCAATATAAATCACCAACAAAAATCCATAACAAAATAAAAAAAAATTACCCATTTTGTTACGCCAAAATCTCCAGACTTAAATTTTCGGAAATTCTAATTAAAAATAATATTTTGTACCAATAATATTTAGAGATACCAGTGATATGCTCCGCGCCAGACGAATAACTAACTTTTCGATTTGATTCAATCTGCACTTTTACGAATATTCTAATATTTTTTTATCGGATATCTGATCTGTACATACTAACACAAGTTCACTTCAAATATATGTATATATAAGTTTAGGATCTGTATTATCTAATAATACAATGGATCTGTATAATCTAATAATACCATCAGTAGGTATATATTCATCTTCTATAGCAATCATTCTCAGAAATCTCTAGAGATTTGGATAGGATTTTGTGTTGAACCAACTTGGTCTATTTCACATTGAAGACGACATGTCCGCCACATCCAATATATAAATTGATTGAGGGTAGCCTCCCTCAAAAAACATATCATATTGTTATAGTTCTTATTTTTCAATAATTTTCTTCAAACAGTGCGCGAAATGAGTTCAAGATTCACCCGTTCGATTTCTTCCTCAAGGTTCTTCTCACCAATTCATCTTCACGATACATGATTGTATATGCTAATTTGACATAGATTATGCATTTATCTATGTATGTGTCTATACATGCGATCCATGCAGGTGTGATGGGAAGAGTGAATATGAGATGAATAAAGGCGATGAGGAGGATAGTAGTAAATACCCTTTTGTGAGTATTTTAAGTATGAGGAGATGGACACAATAGCTACCCCATCAACTCTCTTCTTCATGTTCTTTCATCACTATATATATATACTCGGTAATAATTCGTACCGTGCGCGGAATAAAATAATTGATTAGATTATTTATTTTACGATGTAATAAGAGATTTGTCATTTAGCTTTTTCAAAGGATGGACATTCAGATATCCGTTTGGATTCAGTTGATCTATTCGAATTTTTATTTTTAGAGTAAGAAATTTTAATATGATTCAGATATTTACAAATTTTGGTTTGAATTTGAATTGAATTTGGTTTGAATTTGGATTGGATTTGGTTCGAATCATTGCATGTTTGGTTCAGATTCGAGTTTGAGTACCTATTTTAATTATGTAATTTTAAACAAAAATCTAAATATACTCAATCCTCAACATCCAAAAATAAAAACAATATAAAAATTTACATAAAAATAGTTCAATTTAAATATTTAGATAGAGAAAAAAATATACTTCAGTATTTTGAACAAATTTTTGATTTTAGATATTTTCATATTAATTAATATCTAATAGATATAAAATTTAAAATAACTAATATATTTAAGTATATAATTGTGTTTTAGATATTTTCGGTATCCAAAATATTTCAGTTTGGATCGGATTCTGGTCTGGTTATCCAGATATTAAACTTTTAGATCCATTTGAGTACTTAATCAGTTTTAGTTTGTGTATAGTTATTACTTTCAAATCAAGTTCAGCTCGATTCTTCAGATCCAAATATTTTACCCAAACTTACTTTCTTCTGCAAATATAAAAAAACTTTCATAACCTTTTCTCATAGAATATTATCTATCAATAATTCTTAGAAACTTAAAAATATATCCAAATAATTAATAAATATTTGTAACTAACAAATAATCGAACAAGACAAGTAACTTGCAAGTAACATATTTTTGGACAAGTACTTATTTTTGACAAGTCAAATATAAGTCCAAAAATTTATTATTCGTTTAAGCCAAGCCAAATATCAAGTAAAAAGACAAGTACACGCCTTGCGCCAGTTTTACCATCCCTTGTAGTTTATCCCCGTAGAGCTGATAATGAGCCTTTTAGTTTAACTGTTGAGACTTGCGAGATTGAGACACACATCGTTGTGGAGTAACCACTAAGACCCATTGTTAATCAGACTTTGAATTTTATTACAAAATATAAAGGACAAAACTGTCTTTTCAGCGGGATACTCTCTGTTTTTTTTTTCTCTCAGGCGAAAACAGAGCGACAAGACAATAATAGTAGACACAGAGCAGCTTGTTCTTCCTCCTTTAGACTCCGCCTTCGTTTCTTCAAAGCCACGCTACCATGTGATGACAATAACGATGTGTTTATCTTCTTGTAGACTTTGTGGCTACGAATAACACGAATACCCAATAACTTGGTTCGTCTCTGTCTCATGAATCTTATCCCACATGCATTGCAAAGAGACTGTGAATTCCATTAAAAAAAACTTAAGTATATATACTTCTTGAATTATCCATTTTTTTGCTTAAATATCAAATAAAGTTATAAGTATAGTGAAGGTAGAAGAAGAGACCTTGGGACCAGATGGTCCACCTCTCCACATTGGTGTCTTGGTGGTCTTGCAATCACTGCAACACCTAACTGTCTCCTTCTCTCCTTCCATTTCCCTAGTTAAATTTAGAAGAGCAACATTGACAGGTTAAGACAATGAACAAGACCATAGCTCTCTAATGGATCAATTAAATCAAAGAACCAACCTTTGTGGGGGAAGGGTTTGATCACTATAATGAACCCTAGAGGAATGATATGGAGAAGCTGTGGGAAGATTGCTTTTCTTTTCTGGTTTGTGTTAGTCATCAAGAAAGGCTTGAAGATCTCCTTAAAAACTCTTTCATACTAGGGTGACTGTGGTAAGAAGACAAAAATGCACTTGGCTGCTCTTTTGATCAATAATGATTATGGATTTCTGGTAGATTGATGACACAAAACAAAACATTTGCCAAATCATTGTCGGGTCATGGGTGAAAAGCCAAGTGGTGTACGCACGATCAGGATCTGTGGGATTGTTTTTAATAATTATGAGTGTGTGTGTGTGTTAGAACAGAAAGTAGAAGAAACCACAGATTATGCAAATGTGTTCACATGAAGACAAGGACATAGAAAAAGTAATGAAGCAAAAGAGCCACCAATGTTTTCAATTGATTTTAGACTTTTGTGATTAGGAAGCCAATAGTCTTCTTAAGCCAAAAATATTATAAAGGGAAACAAAAGGCAATACAATAGTCTGTCCAAACCCAAAAGATTATCTTATAATAAGTTCTAGCCAAGAGAAATCAACTTTTTATTTAGATAAATAAGTGGAGGTTTGATTTGAAAGTTGATTATGTTATAAAAGATCATATAATTGGTTGATTTAGTATATATTCTGATGCTGTTTATTTTTATACTTGTTTGAGTAGAGTCTTATATAAAACGTAAAATAGATGGAAGGTTACATACCTTTTTGGCATATCCAAAGGACAATGATTCTAATTTTAAACACTGTTGCCTTGTGGGTGGATATTTTCAAACATTCTTAGAACGCCAATTTGATGTAGGCATAAAACAAGTCAACTACAAATTTAGGAAAAATGTAAACAGGTTTTGTCAAAATAATTATCGCTTATATTTTCTTAAAAAAATGTGGGTATAGGCAAAGAGGGGAAAAACATAAATAATCTGCCTATAAATAGCTTTCGTGCATTACAAGAAACCATTGAATCAAATACAGCATGTAAAGGCTACAACTTTTACAAGCCCTTTCCTATAAAAGCATTACAACTGATGGAAAAACAAATAACAAAATATAAACATGTAAACTTATTCGTTATGTATGTATAGCCTTTTATATCTGAAAGATATATCAAACATGAGCTGGGATAAAAGCCATTTGGAACAGCCATTAGCCAGAAAAAAAAACACACACACACGCAATATATATGCTGCATCTTTCGTGCACCGTAAGAATCGAAACTACTGAATCTAGTACGCTAGGCAAGCCTTCCCTCGGTTTCTGGCAGCTGCCTGTTTCCAGACTTCTCGAATTTTGAAAGCTGCCTTAATCTTGCACCACCTGGCTCTTGGAGACCCCGCAGTGTTTGTAAAACGAACATTATACGTTCCAGCTTCTTCCGTGCCAAACACGCTAACAGACAAACTATTATACATTTGTTGCTCCCAATCCGCCGCACCAGTTGACAAGTTCGAGGACATGCCCTGATGATAAGTAAAAGTATTCTCATGATCGTCCTCTTCGTTCTCGATATACCCTCTCGTGGCTAAAGTTTGTGCATCGTGGTCGTGTTCACTTATCCTGAAGCTGTTTCTCTGTAATAAATTCCGGTCGATATGAAACGTCATGTCTGGTGAGTTCTCAAAACTCTCTGGTTGGATGGTAGAGTTTGCAGCTGTGAAGTAAAGAGAACTCATAGAGCCTGATGGATCCAAAGTTCCTAAACATTAAAAAGAACATTGAATAATAATTTAGCACGTCTATTATAAGATACACATATCAAAAGACCTTAGAGTACCATAATAAACATCTTTTAGTGATATCATAAGATATTTTTTTATAATAATTTAGCAAGTCTATAATAAGATATACATATCAAAATACCTAGAGCGCGACCAGAATTAACATGTTTTATTCCTATCCTAAGATACTTTCTAATAATTTAGCAAGTCTATAATAGGATATATACATATCAAAAGACTTAGAGCCCGACTCGAATAAACATGTTTTATTCATATTCTAATCTAATAATTTAGCAAGTCTGTAATAGGATATACATATCAAAAGACCTAGAGCGCGACCATGATAAACTTGTATACCTTGAAAGTTGTTGTGCTGCAACTCAGGACATGCGATGCCATATCCGGGATTTGGCGTGCATTGCAAGGATCTTTGTGGATGTTCCACAAAGGTCTTTAAGAGGGTAAGGTCTCTATAAGCTTCTTTCTTTAACTTGTCCAGCTGATAGGTGGGTACCTCATCAGGGTTTCGAAACGTGCCATCACTTAAGGACACTTTGATCACTTCATAGACAGAGTTGAATATAAGCGATCCATCAAGAGCGTTTGCGTTGTAGATGTAACGCTCTGTTTCGTCCAAAACGCATTGCATGGCGTGGGATACAATTGCTTCCCATTTTCTCTTTGAGATCCTTCCTGACTTTGTCTCTCTACCAAGTATCTGCTCAAAATAACAATTTAGATTAGTCGATTTAGTTACATTAAAATTTAAAGATTTATTAAAATTACTTAGATTTAGAATCTTACGTTGTATAACTCATTTGGACATACGGCATACCAACGGAGTAAATCCTTGACGGTATAAATCTCCTGCTCAGCCAAACGCTTTGCCGAAACGCCACCTTTAGCTATGTTCTTCAGTCTCCAAACCTCGTCATTGGGAGACGGAGGGTAATGTTTTCTATAAGCTGCACATAACCACAATTTTAAAATTTAAATCATTTCCATAACATAAAAATAATTTATGACAAAATAACATAAAAGAACAAAATCTCTATAACAATATTAAATAAAGGATTAAATAACTTAATTACTTCAAATCTTAAACTCTTATTAATTATATCTTCACCCTTAAATACTAAACCAAAAACTCTAATCACAAAACTCAAATGAAAATACAAGATAAAAAATGTTTTCATTTTATTTTATTAATGTTATTTTGAGAAAAAAAATTGTGTGTCTTTTTGGGTAAATGTGCTTTACTATTACCGGTTATTTCTCAATTAAAAACGGTTGATAATTTAACCTAAACTCACTAACAGCGTCTACAACCCTAACCAAACGCAGTAATACTTACATTCTCCACGTTGGTCTTTACAGTTAAAAGCTTCACTCCTTGCCTCCACGGCTTCACCACCGGTTAACCTAGCACCTAACCGGAACATCCTACTCCAAGTCCAACTCGAGTTATCCGAGAACGCGACGTCTCCGGCTATCACTCCGACTCCGTTTTCAAGCGTGACAGTTACATCTCCGGTGAGTAACGGAGGTTTGCCTTCACGCTGCTTCTCAATATAGCGTTTGAACTCGTCAACGGTCCAGCTTTCCTCCGTGAAGTGAGCTTTAAGCGGCACGATCTCCACCCGACAAGATGAGAGCGGTCCCGAAACGACTCGAGCGTTCGTGGCTGTGTCCACGAGCTCGATCGCTACGGGAGAACCGTCCTCGGTTTCGATCTTGGCTCCCGTGAATATGGAAGATCGCGGCGAGTTGATGAACCGCAGCTTGAGACGTGAACGCGACGACGGCGTTTCCGAACGTGAGCGTTCGGTTTGGGACCACGACGAAAAGAGATAAGGTCGTTGATTAAGACGATGATCAAGCTCCTCTCCGACCTATAATCATAAAAGAAAAGATAATTAATTACTACTTACATATATCATATAATATATATATATATATATATATATAACTAAGCACATGTTTGCAAGTTTCAACAACATACGATCATGTTCGTGTGCAGACAAACTAAATCGACAGCCAAACACACATGTACTTTCGTTATATGCATATAATTAGATGATTAAGACTATTTAGTTATATGTTTATAATGATATAGTGCTATATAATAACTAGACTCAGGACCATTCATTGTTGATACGGAGCCCACAAAATTTAGAACCACAGAAATTAAAACGGAACCGAAGAGAAGAACAAGTCGGTCAAAGCTGGTGGCTATGTAGGAACAGTTTCATTTACGTTTTAACTAATCCCGTGATTAAATTAAGATTCTTGTTTAATTATATGGTTTACATATGCTCCCCGAGTGAGTTATTTAATTGAAAAAGGACGAGAAAACTCACCATTTTTCTGAGCAGGGGCTCCATCCAAACCATGAGTCGATGATTCGGCAGATCTCTCATCACTCTATTCACAGTACTGTGGTTTACATGACAACTCAAAAGTTAAAACGCTTGATCGAAAATAAACGAAACAGAAAAGAAAAGAAAAATTTGTCTTGTAAGATATGCATAGGAGAAACTAACTTCTTGAATGTGAATCTACGAGCTTTTAAACCACTGTGTCCACTAGACCCATGCAAATTTAGAATGTTTCGCATTTCGACTGATCACATGGAAGTTTTAGTGAAAGAAAATGGTCTTTGTTTGTGTGTGAGAGAGAGATAGGAGAGAGCAAATGATGATTAATTATATATATAGAGTGATAAAGCAATGACGAAGCAACCTCGAAACTTCCCGGAAAGATTCGTTGCTCTATCGAGTTTAGTAGTGCTGCAATACATCAACCACGCTAAAGTTAGTTGCTTAGTTTTTCGTTAATTAATTAAACCTAAACTATAACGACACTTGTCTAGTGTCATATATTTATTTGTTACTAAATCAAGATGGTTGAATCATTTTGTACAAACTAAAATTCAGCTTGTAATTATATATAACATGTATTTAAAATTTTAAATCCATGTATAACCGGCTTTTTCAAGAACACCCTCACATATTGGAAAAAAGTCGGTTAAAAAGTGGATCAAAATAATGCCCTTTGTCTAAAAAAGATAAGTGGATCAATATAATAACTTAGTCTATACATATTTTATTCTGCAAGTTATTGACTTGTTAAAACTATAAAAATGAACAGGGGTTGCTAATTCTCTTCCAAAAACTCGTTCTTGTTTCGTCATTCGTTTTTGGGAGAATCAGCAAGCGTATTCATTTTTATATCATTTTCTTATATTTTTACACTTATTTTTATATATCTATCTAATTAGTTTGAAGCTTATAAGCTTTTAAAAATCTCAAACAAAATAAAACAGCTATTACAATTTTTGTTTGAACAATAATATTCCAAAGAAAGAGAAAAATATCGTTGACCTAGTTAAAACAAGAAAAAGACAACCATTTCATTAAGAAAAGTTTGATGACTTTGGATCTTGATTACATAAGTAATATAAAAGTTCACTTGTATAGTTTATGTCAGAGACTCTGACATGAGTCTGCATTTGTTGTTGTTGTCAGATATATAAGATCCTGCATTTAGTTATGTGTAAGAATTGCATCTTAATTAGATCATGTTACAATCTACGCGTTTATAAGAGTTATTATTTAAAACGGTTTGTCCGTTTCTCGATTATTTGGCATGAGAGAAACGCAACCTCCTGGTGCTAAATAATCGTGCTAGCATGCATAACGAACCCTACTCGGCTACTCATGCACTGATTTTGAGTTGACCTTACTAATTAGAGCTTAAACAAAAAAAACCTTTATAGTTAAGAGCAATAATTTCTTATTCCACAGGTACCTTTAGTACGGTACTATATATAGCTTCCTAACTAGTATAACGGTATCGTACAAATCGAATTAACTTAAATAAAATGAATATCCAGATTGCTAGAATAATCTGTTCATTTAGGTTTTGGTAATGACGATTGGGAAACTGCATTGTTTAGGGTTTAGGGTTCAAACACTTTCTAGGGATTTTAGGTTTCTTGGATTCTAACATTAATTTTGAAATTCTCTATATTGTTATTTATAAACGTTAACAGGAAACTTTTAAAATCGATTGGATAATTCTCCAATCTTGTCCAATGTAGATAGTATTTTTGGCCTCAAAAAAAATTATAGGATAAGAATATCAAATTCTAGCAAGTAAAACTACAGTCGGGTGGTTTCCACCTATATCAACCTTAAATTGGTCTAATTAGCTTAATGAAATATTTCAGTTTTTGAACTATTTTGAAAATTTATAAACCAGCCAAGTCGTTGACATAAAGGGTTGACAAGGCTAGATCTTCAACTAAAAAGCACATGGCCCCATAAAAACACGCTTAGGTGAAACCGTAACGCGCTTTTAAGTAAGTTATCATCTCATATGTTAATAATGTTCATAAAAAAAGTTATCATCATATATATTAAAATTTAACATAAATATTAATTAAGTGTTTCCAAAATTGGAAGGACAAAGATGCAGAAAAACATTGGAACATTATTTTCTGCATCAACGCGTTCGGCTAATAGACAACCTCCCTCTTTGATGGAAGCAAAAAAAAACGACACATGCGACTATCTACAAAAACAAAAACGACAAATACATAGTGTTTTTGTACATGGGTTAAAAATGCTAAATATCATAAATAGTGTTTTTGTTTGTATCACACTAAATTACTCTACATCCCAAACTTTAACTCTAATCACTAAATCTTACACTCAAATATTGTTCCCTCTTATATTAAATTTTTGTGTCCAAAATCTTACACTCAAATATATAAATATATTTATTTTTTACCTTTTAATAAATACCTTGAACTCTAATCACTAAATTTCTTATAAATATTTTACTCAGAATAGTACTAATTAAAATCAGGTAGGGATTTTGTGTAGGAAGAGATACACGTCGATTGCTAATAAAGAACGTAGTTTTGAAGATTTAGAACGTATGGAATTAGTATACAATAGGTTTTTCTTTTAAGTGTTGGAATCTGTCAATTATAGCAAAACTAAAAGTTATAAAAGGTTCAAAAAATGTTGTTTGTAAAATAACATTTGAGTTTTTGATTTTTTTTTAAATGAAAAAATAAATTTGAAGAGAAAATTATTAGTAAATCTTGCCAGCTTTTCAGATATACATCACAATAATAAGTAAGATACTTCTTAATTCTTTATCAGTTGATTCATCCTATGATAGGATATTATCCAATTTTACATATTGTATATATAGGAAAATAATGCAATGATATCTTTACAAGATACATTTCCTTTGATATGATTTCTACGGGAAATATTTACTTAACCATCTATTGTTAATGTATTGAATCATGTAGCTATTAGGATTGGACTAGTCAGAGATAAGATATAGCGCCGGGGTTAATTTTTTCCTTTCGGTAACAAATAACATTCATTTTATTTGATTTTCTATTATTCATATTCTAGAATATCGAGGTCCGGAACTAGAGAGACCTGATTATACATTATATTGCGATAAAGATTGGAGTAAAAATATTCATTATATTAAGCCAATAATACTAATTAGATGGAAGTACCGTTGTTGTGCGGGCATGATCAGTCTCGGAGGGTTGCCCCTTCTAACTGTCATATGCGGTCGCATGTGATAAATTAATCTATGTTTTTTAAAAGGTTGGCGTGTAATATTTGTATAAATACATTTCTTGAAACTTTTTCTGGGTGCAAATATTAAGAAAATTTCTTGAAAATTTCCTTACATATACGAGGAAAACATAAGGAAACTAAGGGACGCCGAATAGTCAAAGTAACTGTTGATTGATATATTTGATCATCGAGCCATGTAATTAACTAATCACTTTTGACGTGTCATTCATGAAAATCTTAATTTAGAACCATGAAACTCATAAATTTAGGACTTAAAAAAAAAAGAATTTCAGACGTATTGCAGTACTAAATATTGTGAAAGAGACATCTGTAGTTATCATTCTAGACATGTTTTTTCTACATGTAGGTACTACACTCATGAATGTGTCAGAGTACATGTAGATCTATGTAGTATTTTTTTTTGTTTGTTAAAAATTAAGTATTAGTGAACCAAGCATCCAGGAAGTTTCGGACATAGATCCTGTATTAGATACTATCGGACGATAGATCATCTGTTAGATACTAACTTTTAAACTTGTTGCAGAAGTACTTGCATCGTAGCACGTGAGTGTTGGACACACCGTCCATACGTGTGCTAATTTGTTTTTTTTTTTCACTTTTGCTTTTGTTCATTCAAACCAACAACGTTCGCAAATACAATAAAGAGTTTATTTGCCAAGTAACCAAAACAAAAATTAAAATTAGATCTGTAGAGAGATGGTAGAAAGAGACAGGAAGAAAAACAAAAGGGTAAGGTTTTGGTTATTTAGTGAATTATAGTTTTTTTGAAGGTTATATGGCCTAATTTGTCTATATTAAACTTTCTTGCTACCAAGTTTAAAAAAGAACGAGCAAGAAAGAAAAAAAAAGTTTAAAAAAGAACGAGCAAGAAAACTAGACCGTGTGCTAATTTGTTATGATGATACATTTTTAAAGAATTAATAATGAATAGTTCAGAAAAAATGTTTTGTATTTGAATTACTAAATCCTCAAAACATCGATTTTGTGATTGAAATATCAAAACACAACGTGTAATCCTTACAATTATTTTCTAATGTAAAAATTTGGTATAACTTTTTTTTAACCCTGGATAATTATAATACTATTACAACTATGAAAAATATTACAGACAATTTTATAGTCGACAATACGAAGATTCATACTTGACTGTATCACCTGAGCCGCCTTATGGAATCCACGTTTGACGGTATTTCTTGCACCATGCTGCAGATATTTTGTAAGTATTTTCTCTTTTAATTCACATAATTCTGCTTTTTCTAGAAATTGAAACTCAGACCTCATGGTGTAAAAGCATTAATGAACTTTTGGTCAAACCACTAGACCAAAGGAACTTACTAATAGCTAGGAATCAATTGCCTAATATGAAACCTAATGATCTTCTAACCGGTGTAACTAGACCTGCAATTTGGTTTCTTCGATTAGTTCATGTTGGTTAGTTCGGATTTTGGCTAGTTCGGGTCGGTCGAAATCTCACCAAAATGAACTGAATTTTTTTGGTTAGGTTTGGTTTTTGGTTAGTTCAGTTTCAAAAAAATTTACCAAAGTTTTTGGTTTTGCAGTTATTTCAATTAAATTTTTGGTTTAATTTGAATAAATTCAAAAAAAAATCAGTTATTTCGTTATTTTGGTTCGGATTTTAGTTAGTTTGTTCAGAGTTTCAGTTAAGATTGATGCTATTTGGAATTTATTTTAGAAACCAAACTAACGGATTGCTGAACCGAACCAAAATCCGAAATCTTTTAGTTGCTGAACTGAACCAAACCTTTAAATCGAACTAACTGAAAATTAAACTTTTCGGGTCGGTTCGGTTTGGCAAAAGTTTGGTTTGGGTAATAACAGCATGCCAAGGTGTAACGTTTGCTTCGTGTGGTGCTGCTGGCTACGATCCTTTGACAAACTTAACAGTGATATATCCTCCAATTTCATCCACATATTTATAAACAAACAAATTATCTTATATTTTCTCCCTAAACATATCTAAAGGTAGGTCTTAACAAAATAACTGTTGTATCTGTGTGTCTTAAATCTCTGTACACCAGTAAAAGTCTATCACTCGTGGGTCGGACGATGTCTTTTAGGTTTAGGAATTTTAGATAAGTATGTATTCATAAAAAAAAAAAATCGGGTTTTAAGACTGCTATAAATATAAGTCTACAGATTTGGAAAATTATTCATTCACACAATAATAAAAAACCTTAAACGAATATTTACCTCAATATGTTTTGTTCTCTACTGTCTTTTTGATTAATTTGTGGCTGTTTACAACGATAACAGTAAGATTATATTGTTATTAAAGGGAACAATACCGTTTAACAACAATTGCGAATAGTTTGAAGAGCATATAGAGAAATTGAATGGAAGGTTTGGAGAAGAAAAGACAAATCTGATAACTGAGAGTAGCTTTATTCGCTGTTGTGTGTGGTAGTAGCGATATCACCAACACCTACTTTGGCATTCCTGCTATGCAACTCAAAATACGACTTCGATTCTTTCACCTCTCCTTTAGCCGAAAATGCTATACTATATCATTTACATGTCCACCTTTTCAGTAGCATCATAATTCATTTTTGCAATTTTTCTTTAATGTTGTTCATCACATGATATTTGTAGACACTCTTTGACCGTGGAGCAAGAAGAGTTCGTACCAGCTTTAGGATGTATCCAATCACGGAGAACCTTTGTTCGAGGAGTCTTACGATGGTTCCTATAATGACGCATAAAAACTTTACAATGACAAGCTCTCAGCAAATACTGATTTGCTTTCTAGAAATTTAGTGGAGAATACTTTAATCTATGTCGACATCTATAATCCTCTTCTCGAGATCATTTTAAACCCTAAGAACTATGGTAGTTATTATTATTATTATTATTTTTATTTCTACAACCGCAAATTCTAAACCAGTTAACCTTTTTCTCATCGTGGATGCTCAAGATTTCAAGTGGTTGGTTTAGGATTTTGTGGAACCGGACTATTAAAAGTAGCTGTGCTTTGCAACAAATTCACACCAATATCTTACTCAAGATCTGACTGTGTCTTGGGATAGTTGCCGTCCAACTGAAAAGACATTTAATCATATCTCAAACAAATGCTTTTGATTAATGACTCTCCTGTACTTTTTTAACTTCAAATAATTTTCTGTTTGGCACAAAACAGCATACGAACTTATTTGGATTTAATTAAAATAAGTTTCTACTGTCCATTTCATATTTGTATATTTCACTGTCATTCGTTTTATGTTTACTTGCCAAACTTCACTTTAGTTCCACCTTTTTCAGGTTTGCATGATTTGATAAGGTTTGAGGTTCATATATATAATAAACTCAAGTAGAGATATACTCCTCATATTTTACAATGATGAATACCGAATTGAGAAAAAACACTTTCAGTAACAACATTAACGAAGTATAATGATTAAAGCAGGGAAACTTGCATATGCGACAATCCTCACATGAACCAATTCCATGTGCCGTTTCTTTCACAAGCTTAATAACAAAATAATCCCAAAGGTGTAATTAACAGAAACAGAAAAAAGCTCTAATAACTGTACACAAACGTGTTCGACAAAAACAGAAGAAATACTAAATGGTGGTGGACAGAGATTGCCAAATGGTGACAATTTGGAGCGCATTGATTACGATTTCTACAAATATATAAAGTCACCAAGATGTTGAAATAACTCTGTTTTTTCTTTTACAATGCTGAAATGACTTTTAATTAGTAATAATAATGAAAATTGGAATAAGATTAGCAAATTAGTAAAATATAAGAAAGTGGAGCCCGAAAACCCATTTTGTGGCTCCCAAAAACAATGGAAAATAAACTATTACGATTTGGCATATTATTAGACCTCTGCACTCTGCAGCACCGTTTACTATAAAGTTTTTGCATGGTTCTATAACTGAAAAGAAGATATGTCATTTACTATAAACTATTGCAATATGCTACTGATTCAGGCATTCAGCTAATTGGACTGCAACTTTGTTTTATGATCCATAATCCATTTTTTTAATAAAATTTGAAGAAATCCACATTTTACTGAAAGCTGTAAACAATAAATTCGACACAAGAAATTATTAAAAAAATAAAAAAGGATATAAACATTTAATTCAGTTTATTTATTATTTGGTCAAAATTCAATTTAATTTAATTTACAGAGGTGGTGGGGGAAGTGAGAGAGTGGAAAATTCAAAACGCAGCTCTCTCTCTCTCTCTCTCTCTCTCTTCACCTCTCGTCACATCAATCCACACTGTATAGTATCTGTTTTCTTCTTCTTCTTCTTCTTCTTCTTCTTCTTCTTCTTCAAGTTCTCTGCTCTGCTTCTTCACTCTCCATTGGTCCCAAATCCCAAATCTTTACTCTCATTTTTAACCTTTACTGATCTGACCCATCTCTCAAAAACCTCTCCTTTCTCTTTCTTCTGACTCCCTTTTCGATTTCAATTCTCAGTTGCTTTGGTTCAAGTGAGTGAAATTGCTTGTAACCTTCACAAGATCCCAATTTGGAAAGAGCCCGTTATCGAAAGTTTCGGTCTTTGGCATCTCAACTCAAGTTAACCAATAGGTAAAAGCGGTTCACGTTCTGATCTGATTGATTCCTGTAAAAAGTTCAAGTCTTTTTGTTTTTTTTTTTTGTTGTATCTATGTGTCTATTATCTTATTCGAGTTGTCTTGTCTTCACAGCTACGTTCTGTATTATCCTGTGGTGTCCACTTTTAGATTAAACCTGTCTTAATCTCCATTTACTTCAGATTAATAGTTGTGTCAATTATTGATGTTTTTATTTATACCAATCTTTAAGCCGTTTTTTTTGGTTTGTCTACTACAGTTTCTCAATTCAAGATCCCATTTTGTTGCATTGTAGATGGAAGAATAATTGAAAAAAGATGGAAGTTGTTGAGAGGAAACGATCTAGAGGAGGGTTCTTGAATCTATTTGATTGGCCTGGAAAGTCCCGGAAGAAGCTCTTCTCTTCTGACAGCTCGGAACTCTCAGGTGTGTCTTACAGTATTGCCTTTGTAATGGTCACAGCTAGTTAAGAAATGTTTAGCTCAGTTCTTGTGGCATCATGTAGATATGTCTAGTTTAAGGAAAATGTACTTCTCTTTAGAAGGATTTGATTATATGGTTAAAGTTACGGTCTATGCATTCAAAAAATCGGTATAGGCACCCGCCTAAACAATAGTGCCTATTATCACCACCTAGCGATTTCTTGAACATTGGTTAAAGACAATGTTGTTCTTGTTCTTGAATTCATAATGCTGTGAGTGATTCATCTTGTTTTTGTATCAGAAGAACCAAAGCAGACGAAACAGAATGTTCAAAACCTCTCTAGTCTTTCTCTCGTGAGTTTCCTCAATACTATTTCCTTGCTTATATCAAGTACCCTTCGTCTTCTTTATTTGTTTGATGTGAATTATTATACAGATTGAGGTTGATGAAGTTAGCAAGAATTTGAGTTACAACCCAAGAAGTGAGTCAAGCTGCTGTGCATCTTCTGTTACCAGTGATGATGAGGGCCAGGGAACAAGAGCCCCAAGTGTGGTTGCGAGGCTCATGGGTTTAGAGTCTTTACCAGTACCAAATGTCCAAGAGCCTCGGTTTAACCCTGATCTTGATCCATTCTTCCTTAGACCTTCACGTAACACAAGCAAATGGAATGCATATGAGAATCTTGGTTATGTAAATCTCCGTAGTGACTATGATGGAGGAGTATCTTGGGAACATTTGGATTCAAGAACGAATGAAGGACGCAACCGACCCATTGAGAGGTTCCAGACTGAAACTTTTCCTCCCAGGTTGGCCAAACCGATCTGCGTCACCAACAATAGGCTCTTGTCTCCTATCAGGAGTCCTGGCTTTGTCCCGTCTAGGAACCCTGTTTATGTAATGGAAGCAGCTTCGAAAATGATTGAACCAAGTCCTAGGATGGCTGCTAGAACGCGGTTTTCGCCACCGTCTAACTCTCCTTCATCGGTTCCTATGAGGATTCAAGATTTAAGAGAGAAGCTAGAAGCTGCGCAGAAAGTGTCAAACCGAAAGCACAACGAGAAGAGAGCATCAGCATCAGTCATGACACCATCAGCTAGTAATAGTAAGTACATGGGGAAAGACAGTTCTTCTGATGGTTTGAAGAGAAAAGTGAAGCCACCTTCTGTATCAAAGACCAGCACAACGCCCTTAAGCGTCAGCAGAGCAAGCCAAAAGGAGAAAGCAGAAGCTAAAAATGGTATAGTCAAAAGCCAGAATGGTCTCAGAGGAAGGAGTGCGCTTAAGCAGAACTACCAGAAACAGAACCAACGCTCAGTAACCTCGGCTTCGAACCAAAAAAGCAGCAGTGTAGTTAACAAAGTTGTGAACAAGGCTCCAGTGTCAAAGCAGCAAGGTTCAACAACGGCATTGGCTGGAAAGAACACTTCTCTATCTTTGTCTCGCAAGAAGACTCTTCCCAGGAGCAAAAAGCAAGAAACTGGAATCTCCAATGATAAACGGATCAAAAGGAATGAAAACGTGATAAAATGTAACATCACCATTGATAACACAGGCAAAGATGATGGGAAAAAGGAAATGGATGTGATCTCATTCACGTTCTCGTCGCCCATCAAAGGCTTATCATCTGATTCACTATCTTCCACCCAAGGAATTGACCAGGAGACGGACTCTGCAGTTAGTTTCGATATGTTTGGTGGAGATTCTTTAAATGTTCTGTTAGAGAAAAAGCTCAGAGAGCTGACTTGTAAGCTTGAGTCTTCTAGCTGTAGCTTGACTCAAGAAGAGTCTTCACGCTTCAGTGCAAAAGATGGGGTGAACGGTGGAATGGTTTCATCTTCATCAGAGTGTGATAAGTCGACACAAAACGGTATGGATAGAGTTTTGTCCGAGAGTGAATCGGTTTCTGACTGCACTTCATTCTATGACAAACAAAAATTCCAGGTTAGTTGTTTTCTGATCCAGCTAAGAGACCAAGTATCTAATCTATATGCAGTTTCTTGCTTGCCATATTTAGCATTCTATAGTTTTAGTGTCTTTAACTAGTTAAGACTTTCTCACTGGTTATGTTTTGTGTAATATCTTTTATTCTGGAAAAAGATGATACAAGCAGAAGAACAGGAAGTAAGCAGCATTAGCACTGTGACAGAAGCTGATGATTTCAGAAGCTCCTGCAGCAAGGGCTTCTCAGATTGTAGACAGACCACAGAACATGGTTTGTGAAGTCCACATTCTTCCTGCAAAACTTAAATCTTTAAGACACTGTTTGCATTGAATAGGAAGCTTGATTGCAGCTAATTATACTTTTCTAAATGCTTTACAGAGATTAAATCCTCACCAGATCAAGAATTCACATGGGTTTCATCAGCACAAGAAGAGTCTGAACTCTCAGAATCTGTAATAACATTGGCTTATTCAGAAGATGAAGAAAGGCTGGACTGGGAGCTTGAGTACATATCTGAGATCCTCAGTTCTGACCAACTGATGCTGAAAGAGTTCGCTTTGGGAATGGCTGTTGACATATTACCTGCGAGCCTCTTTGATGAAATAGAGGGCCGTGGAGAGGCAACAGCAGCCAAGCTGAGGAGAAGGACAGTGTTTGATTTTGTTAACAACTCCTTAGCACTCAAATGCGAGCAGATGTTTAGGGGTACCTGCAGAGGGATATTGGGGAAAGAAGGGATTCTGTTCGAACGTAGAGATTGGTTAGCTGAAGAACTCAACAGAGAGGTTCACGGGTTGAAGAAGATGAGGGAGATGATGATGGACGAGCTTGTTGACAAAGAGATGAGCAGTTTGGAAGGGTGTTGGCTTGATTTCGAGAGAGAGACTTATGAAGAAGGCGTTGACATTGAAGGAGAGGTAGTTTCTGCGTTGGTTGATGATTTAGTTAATGATCTTGTCTCAGTGTTCAAAGAACAACATCGAAGCCAAGGACATGGGTTAGTTTCTGCTTTGGTTGAGTCTGATCTTCTCTCAGCATTCTAGAAGCTCCTGGTCTATGTCTCTGAGCATTCCTTATATATTTTTCAAAAGTTCTTTTGATTTGTTCTGTATTGTCTACATGGGTAAATCCTTTTAAAGGTCAAATGAAATGCAAATAAACTACTATAATGATTAAGAAAGTGTTACAGAATCACTCTTCTTCTTCAAGAGGAAAAAGGATGAAAAAAAACAATGAAAGATTAATCTTACCGAGTTAATTTGAAATAAAGTTCAGTTTGGTTAAATTGGGTTTTGAAAATTTTACCAAATTTTTTTATTTCAGTTAGATTTTGGTTTAGTTTTGTAAAATTTTTGAATAACTTCTGTTAATTTTAGTTAATTCTTTTAGAAATTAGATTAGCTCGATTAGTTCGTTTGGGTTTTTGGTATGTAGAAAACCAAAGTAACCATTTCCGAACCAAAAACCAAACTTTTTTAGAAAACCTACCGAATTTTCTAACCGAACTAAGTTTAACCTTCAAACTTTACGTTCAAGTCTAGAAGATTTCGAATTGAACAGGTCTTTTGACATAAGAAAGCAAATAGTTTCAACAACTGAATCTAAATCATTACAAGCTGTGTCTGAAGCATCGTGCCTTAGCCTAGATAGTTAGCTGACTACAGAGTACAAACCCAAGTAAAAAGGATAATATTACACACTACACACACCGTACTACGTTTTCTACATGAGACTTGATAATCATTTGAGTTAACTGAATCATCTTCCGGCTCCTGCTGCTTTGAGGAAATTGTCAAAGGGACTAGCTGGTGGCAAACTCATCATGGACCACGTATCCTGAAACACACCACATTCTCTCCCATATATGCTCCCATCTTCAGTTACCTGTAAAGTTTCAACCTCCCTCAGTATAGTAAAAGACAAGCACAGATTCAGTGTACCTAAACTCAGCTCTTACGCACCTTTTCAAGTGCAGATGACTCCTCTGATGAGTTTCTGTAGAGACCATTCACCTGGCGATTCTCAGTAGCCAACCACCTTGAGAGCTTCTGTCGTGTCCCAGTCCCAAAGGTTTCGCAGCGGTTTGTCATTGTGTCGTAAGGAAGTGGAGAAGTGGAGACAGATGACACAACTACTTGACCAGCCACCTCAAGGGCCTAGACAAACAAAATCATTTAACCAAACATAAGAATGACACATCAACCAGTAACTAACTCATGTTTAATGCTGACTACGCTTACAGATTCCATAAGCTGACCAATGCTGATAACTTGAGGAGTAGATGATGAAGGAGACCCTCTTGGTTGAAAACGTACAGAGAGTTCACTCGTCACTTCGTCCTCAACCACAGAACCTGCAGGTACGTCCTGTAACAAAAAGCAACTAATATTTATATCAATGTCCCAAAGATAAACCCAATCTGGATCTTGAGAGACTAGTTTATACCTCATCAAAGGACAGTGATTCCTTAGAGATACTTTGGTTTGGTCCAGACTCAACGATAGGCCGTGATCCAAACATAAAAGCATCATCAGGTGTGAATGGCTCAGAGAGTTGCATCTGAACATCAGCTTCTTGGAGCTGAACAACAAGTACAGACTTTAGAGGCTATTATTCACTGAGAAACAAATAACATTAGAAGCTTTACCTTTGAAACCTTAGATAGGTTCTTTGCCACAACATCAGTTATGATAGTGTTGGACAGTTCTACTTTGCTTCTCATCTCAAACAGCATTGAAGTAGCCATCTGGCTATCACTTGATGACCCAAAATCTTTCATATTCGCATGTGGTTTAACGTGGAGTTGCAAGTCATCTCCAATGAACAGATACGGATCCACCTGAAAAATTATGAGCACAGAATCAAGTTATACACAACCTCCATGGAGAGATATAAGAACTTAAACAACACACTGAGAAGAACTCACATCACCAGGAAGTTGACTCTTCAAGATTTTGCAAATATGAGGAATCTGATATATTTTAGCAGCGAACATCAGTGTGCTTGTGGATAAAGCAAGGATCAACCGCTTGCAAACCGTTGGTAATGTGCCTGGCAATGAAGAACATTTTTAAGCGTTTGATCAGATTAAGAGAGTGTAATCAAATAAGTACCGTTGTTAAGGTCCAAAGAAAGATTCCTCAGTGAGAAGAGAAGCTGGAAGGCTCTAACAACAAGTCCATCATCAGGATTCTGCAGTTAAAAAATGATCATGAGAGACTTATAAGTAAAGCATCACCAAAGTGTAGACACATTAAGAGAGACAGAAGAGGTGAGACCTTTAGTCTCAAGGAGAGAAGCACCAAACTCAAAGAATGAGCAATAGCTTCAATGCTTGTAGGTAAATTATCAGGAAGAGTTGCTTGTGTCCAAAATGCAGATAACAATTGTCCCATTTGATCTTCAGTAAACTTCATCATTGATGGTAACTGCATCACCAAATAGTATTAGACGATTGCATAAACATGTTATGGTTCATTAGCACATAACATAAATAAAAATGTTTACCATATCAGCAAGACTGACACCTCCAGCAGTCCTATCAATCATGGAGTTCAACTTGTGAAAGTTTGGGGAAGATTTGTAGTTCTTAAGATCCTCATTATAACCATTCTTCTCAACCTTGACGCCGTCCTTCTCCTTTCTGAGCTTGTCTAATCTTGCAGCGATGGATGTGAACGCAGAGGTTGTATCGCTTCTCAAATTCTTGGACTCGTTGAGATAACCAGAAGCTCTCACTGATGCAAGTCCAGCCTGAGACTGACCAGAACTCGGCAAAAGAATCACAGAGAATATCTCATGCGCTCCCACACGAGTTTCCACATTTGGATGCAGCATTGCTTTAAGTAGCGCATCAAGAAGTGTGTCTGGGAAAACCTGTATGAAATAGAAAAAGGATTAAATAGACTGTACAGATAATGTTAGAGTTAGACGCTAGAGTAAACCACAAAGTAATAATTCACCTGTTGTGAACGCATAGATGGTGATAATGCTGAAGACATAGCATGAGCGAGAATCAACAGTGATCCAACAGCTGCACGTGAAACAACTCCTGAAGAAGGAAGCCCTTCGACTAAAACAGCCATCATATCAAACAACGGCTGTGCATTTCCAATTCCTTTGGCTATCTCTCGCAGACAATCTTCAATAGAGTTTTGAAGCATCACGTTCAAGTTGAGCTCCTCTTCTTCAACTGACCTCGATGTTGCCTGAAAGCTTTTCCTCAGATGCCGGCACAAGTCATTAACAAAACTTATGTCCCTGAGATACGAGCTGGTCCTGATCAGCTTCGCTAGACAACCAGCAACTTGAATGATGTATGCCTTGAGTTCAGGATCATTGGCAACATGCTTGTTGTCAAGATGACGTACAACAGTTGATAACACCAACTGCTGACTCCCTAGTATAAGAAAAAGAAACATAACTGTGAGTACACACATACATGCAGTTTTCAAGAAACACTAGGCAGTAACAAGGCACTTTGTAGATGACTAGTGACTATGCATTAATGAATATTGATATATACTTATATATTTTATATTTATATTTATATTAAATATTTTAGATTGTTTATGTCTAATTACAAAATTATTTGGATGAATTATAAATTACAAAATTTAGACAAAACTATGGATTTGCATTAACATTATTGGTTGATTAAACAGATTTAGAATAATTTAGATTGATTTAGATCAATTTAAACCATTTTAAAAAAAAAATTGTTTCGGTTATAACCGATCTGCCGAGCACCTAGACGCTGCCTAGACCGATTTTTAGAACATTGCATACATGTATAGACGAAGAAAAACTATGTTCTAACAGAACACGAGAGATGAAGTAGATACCCGAGGTTTCCATCATATATGTTGCATCAGAGAGAACTATCATGGCCAGACCGTTTGGAGGAGTCCATTGGCGTCTAGAGTTGAAATAGCTGAACATGGGATCCAGGATTCGCCGCAGAGTTGTGCTTTCTTTAGCCAGATCAACCATCCTCTGGAGACAAATCTGTGCCCACACTTTAGGCATCTCAGCCTCTTCTCTGAAAACAATCAAACAATTAAGTAAGTTTTCAAATAAGGGCACTGACAAGCAAATATTAGAAGGATTAGTTAGTTACTTAGTCAACAGAGTCGGATCTTTTCCTGCAGTTCTTGGTCTGACAACCATGTAGCTAGGGCTATTACAACCGCTGACACCTATTCCTCGTCCTTCACATCTGATCACTTCATTCACCCAGTTACAGTTCTGCTCTTCTCTGTCTTCATTTGTCTGAACGATCATGTTTGCCTCGTAGTTATCGAGAATGGCGTGTACAATCTCATCAAAAGCAGCGAATATGTGTGAGAACTCTCCCATAAACCACACCTGGAGAAGAAACAAACATAAGAAAGAAAAAAACAACTGATAAAAACGGGACATAAAGTGAGATTGGCTGTTGTAGTTACCATGGCTGAAAGGCATTGCAGGCCAGATGCTCTCAGACACTGCTTCTGATGCTCGTCTCCTTGTTCACGAGCGAATGAGCAAACTTTATGCGCGAATTTCTCAATGCTGTGCGTGTAGGTTCCATCAACCTATTCATACCAGATGAAGAGTGAGAGATACTTCACACAAAGAGATACTAGAATTGATATTTTTACCTGATTGTAAATGAACCTTGTCAACGTTTGGCATCCAAGAATGGTTGGTGTGTCCTCCTTTGAATTCTCAAGTAGTTCTGTAACCACATTCAGCAAACTTGTAGCGAAATAAGCCCTTCAAAGGAAGAAACACACACGTGTTAGTGAAAAGTTAAAGAATGTTGCAATGACTTTGCCTTACATTTGATCTTTGCAATGGCAAAGCATTTTGTTGTAAGCCTCAGTGACGATATTGATGAACTTCATTTGCTCAGATCTAAGATCCTTGTAACACCTCTCCTCAAGAATCTTAGCAATCTGTGACAAACCACAAACACACACAATATAATACTCTTCTTACACACCAACAATGTAGTAAGAATCATTAATAAAAAACTATACCTTAGGGATACGGATTGGGTTTTTGGCAGCATACTCACACAACTTGACAATCTTCCTCTCATTTGGTGCACCATCCTACAGAAAATAAAAATCAATTTCAGTTGTTACAAATCAACAAACTTAGGCACTATAAGTTGTTACACATCAATTTACAAGTGAAGTAGAAAACTTTTAACAATTATTAGCTGCAAGGAGACACTTACAGGGGATTTAGGGAAGATCTCGCCGAGCAGCTTCTTGTAACGCTTGGCGGGATGTTTAGATCTAGGCCTGAGAGCAGGGCAGCAAACGCACATTGTCTCGCACGCTGGAAAAACATTCCTCGAGATGAACCCCATTTTTTTATCTGCAGACAAAGTAGCTAAACTAAATCACTGTTCAAGGAGAAACAAAAAAAGAATCAAACTTTCTATAAAATTTAGAAACTAGAGACCACTCATTGCATAAATTCAAAATTCAAAAATTTAAAAACATAAAAAGGGTAAAAAATTGTCAGAGGTTTCAAAATCAGCAAAAACCTAAAGGAATGTGTTTGGAGACTAATGTGTATAAATGATTCTAACAAATCTCAGCTTAGTTTCCAAAGGTTATATAGAATCATGAAAGAAAGAGAAGAGATAAGAGATTTGGAGACACATACAGAGTTTCCTGGGGAACGGATCTGGAGAAAGGGAGAAGTGAAACTGCAAACTGGTTTTCAAAGACAAAGATTTGATTAATCTAGAAAGTGAATGAGAGAGAGAGGGGAAAAGGCGCGTGGATGTGGAATCCAAAACTTCAATTACAGAGGAGAGAGAGAGAGAAGGAGAAAGCACGTGAGATTGTCACAGATTTTAATGTTATTTCCTTTTTTCACTTGAAAAAAAGCAGACCTAGGTCCTGTCTTTGTGTCAGAACAATTGGTTTGGTTTGGTTTTTCGAAATTTTGCCCCATATTTATCCCAATTATTGTAAAATCGTCAATTTATTTTTAAATGTACACAAGTGCCCCCTCCCATTATTTGTTACTCTTATGACTTGGCCAACAAGTATTTGGTAGCTCTCAACAACATTCATCTTCTACCCTAGATACAAGCAATGTCATCTCTGACTAGATCAACATCTTATTACATTGATCAATTTGCTGTTGTTTAGGTTCAATAGACTGAGAAACAAAATCGCTGGAGGAGATCAGAAGTTTACAAAACTTTAAATCTGGTCTAATGACAGAGATAAGTAATAAACACTTCAATATGGGGAACAAAATCAAACTTGAACTTGCAAGAGTCTGCTGATCTCATTGATATTCAGCAGTCTTGGTCTTGAATTCTTCCAGCAAATTCTCGATGCTCTTAACCGAGTGGGCTGCACTGTCTCTTATCCGAACACTCACCTGAACATGTCAAGAGTTCAATACAACACAAAAATTAGTCGAGCTCGAGAGACCCATAAGGAATAGGCCAATCACTAACCTGTCCTGTAGCAGCTTCGGTTTCACCAACCACAAGTATGTAGTTGTACTGAGCAAGCTGAGCTTCTCGCACCTACAGACACCATAACCATCACTCAAGTCGATACAAGTAAAACCAGCCAGCCACAGAACATGAACCCCAAAATTGTTACCTTTTTATCAATCTTTCTGTCTGTTATGTCCGCATCAACATAGTACCCAGCTTCATGGATTTGTTTCTTCACCTGTTTCAATGTATGAGAGAAAACAAACGCCAGAGATTAGACGCTGCAAGAACCACAGGTGCTTAATAAAGAGTGCAGCCACGCATGTAACCTGTAATGCATATTCCTCAGATTTCTTTGATATAGGGCAAACTATGGCCTGGCGTGGACTAAGCCAGAAGGGCCATTTCCCTTTGTAATGCTCCAACAATATGGCAAACATACGCTCCACAGATCCCAACACGGCTCTATGAATCATCACAGGTCTCTGCCTCTTTGCTTCGTCGTCAGCAGAGTATTCCAGCTTGAAGCGATCAGGAAGTTGAAAATCAAGCTGTAACAAGAAACATAAAATTAACTCCTCCTGCACCGACTATAGCAAAAGAGAAAAAAAAAGGAAAACTAAAAAGAGTTTGGGACCGTAACCTGTAAAGTTGCACACTGGAATTTTCTGTTCATCGCATCAGAAACTGTGATGTCTATCTTTGGGCCATAGAACGCACCATCTCCTTCGTTCAACTGCCAAAACAACACACTTTAGAATAAATGCAGACTTTGTGAATAGACTTTGAGTGTTCATTCATCAGTAAGTGTGCATACCACCCATGTCTTTCCAAAAGCGTCTAGGGCTATTTTGAGATCATTTTCAGCTTTATCCCATGTTGCCAAATCTCCGAGGTACTTTTCTGGCCTCTGAGATTCAAATTAACAAGAAAAATAATGAGCGACAGAAACATATCACCCAAAGTCTATAAAAAATTGAAGAATCTTCAGATATGATATACCGTTGAAAGCTTTAGCTCATAGGTAAAGCCAAAGATTTTGTAAGCATAGTCGATGAACTCCAACACAGCCTTCACTTCATCTGTGACCTGCAAGCAGAAAACATTAACAAACAAAAAATGGATGAAAAGGAGCTCCAACATTGCCAGACACAAGAATATCACAAACCTGATCCTCTGTACAGAATATGTGTGCATCATCCTGAAATAAGTGATGTGATTATCATATTAAGCAACATATATGTAACATGGAACTGGGAAAATGATAAATAAGCAAATTCGACATAAATTATACCTGCTGGAACCGTCGGACACGAGTCAGCCCACTAAGTGCTCCACTTGCCTCATTGCGGTGTAACACTCCAAAGTCAGCCAGTCTAATAGGTAACTCTACATACCAAATCAGCCGTACAAAGATGGTGTCAGCAAAGACAAATGATTGACTTCGCAATTCTTCTTTGACAATAGGTTGCAACCCACGAATTATACTTTCGAGCAAAGTCTTTTGTCATAGAAAAAGACCAGCACCAAGTAATCCCCTGTCACTAGAGAGTTTTGATAGTCTGTTTGGCAGTAAACTTTCTACTACTAATATCATTCCTAGACCGGTGTATTGATTCAGCTGCACTGCATGAACAGAGTCTCACCTCTGTATGACCGAACCCTGTGTTGAAACATCAAGCAGTGACCAGGGCAATTCATAGGTTTGAGCCCGAACTCCTGCTTCTCGATCTGCATAGGAACATTTAAAAAAGTCACTCACGTGTGGAATATAACCTAGCATTGACTTCTAGGGAGAAGCATGCTGAAGTAACAGAGTCGAGGGGGTTTCTATGTACTCTTACATCAAAAGTAAACATATTCTCCTTGTAATTTGCAGCATGTCCAGAAGTTTCCCACAGATTCATGTTGTACATATTTGGTGTTATAACCTGCCAACGCAAATTCAGTTTAGCGTTTGCGATTCATCAAGAACATTAAATATTCAGATGAGAGATTAGAAAAACCTCTGTGTAACCCCTTTTCCAATATTGCTCCTTAATGAATTCCATCAACTTGTTATAAACGCGAGTGCCGAGTGGAAGGAAGAACCAACTCCCAGGGCTGAAGATCAAGTATTATGAGTATACATATCAGTACATAGTGAAACACAAAGAGGGAACATTGTTGAGTAGCACTGAAAGAACCTGAGTGGGTGACAGAAAAAAATTTCCTGCTTTTGGCCCAATAGTCTGTGGTCATACTTTTTGGTTTCTTCAAGAAACTGAAGATATTTCTGCAACAACCAAGACAAAGACGATATATATTATGCACACTCAGGACCCTGCGTAACAGTCAGAGTATTTTAAGAAAAAGGAGTACCTTCAACTGTTTCTGATCTGGATAAGATATCCCATAAACCCTCTGCAAGCTCTCACGGTCTTTGCTACCCCTCCAGTAAGCTGATGAGGCCTGAGTAAAATTACACTGGTCAACACAAGAAACAAAACTAGAATCTGCGAACATGGAGCACCTAGAGTTATTGAAGCAACTCACCCTCAAACACTTGAATGCTTTCACAAAAGAAGTGTTTGGAATGTGCGGTCCACGGCACAAATCAACAAGAGGACCACATCTATAGACAGTAATGGTCTTGTCGGCAGGTAAATCATTGATGATTTCAACCTAGATGGTTAACAGCAGAAGTATGAGTCCAAAACAAAGACATATAACCAATCCAATGATAATAACATATGTAGCTTTAACACACCTTAAAGTTGTTATCAGAAAACATCTCAATCGCCTGATCTTTCGTCACTTCAATCCTTTCAAATGGTTGCGCTTCCTAAGATGTAAACAGAAGAGAATCAGAGCTATAGTGAAATATTTCTTTCTATTCACTCTTAAAAGATTTGAAAAAAGGAAGCAAATAGTTTAGAACATATATTGAAGCTTAGCAGACCAAAGAAGAAACAATACCTTAGCAGCTTTTGCAGCACCAGCTTCGATATTAGGGAAGTGATTATCATTCAGCCCCAAGTCACCATAAAATGCATCATAGTAGAAACCCTGGCAATAACAATACACAAAATCAACTTAAAGTGAAATACCAAGAACTAAACAAAAAGTTTCATCCTTTCTTGTTCTACTCTTCACAAATGATCGAACATGATCTTATGAAAAGATAAAACACCACAAAGAAGCTGCTCTTACCTCTCCTCTCGTTGTACACGGTCCTATACACAGCTGACACCCATACTCCTGCTCAAGAGCCTACACCCAAGAAGACCACACCTTTACTCACCCGCCACAAAAACCAAGAACTAAACCCAAACACTTCTTTTTTTACCTGACCAAGAACGTGAGCACTAGAATGCCAAAGAGTATCCCGTCCCTTGTCACTATCAAACTTAAACAACTCAAGCTTACAATCACCTTCCAACACCCTACTCATATCCCAAAGCTCATCATTAACCGATGAAATCAACGCAGAGTTAGCCAGCCCCTTCGAAATCTCCCCGGCGATGTCCATCGGAGTAGTCTCCCACTTCCTCCCTTCTTTCACGGTCCCATCAGGTAACGTGATCCTATACACACACAACAACAACACCATCAGAACTTAAACATAATCACACAATGATGTGTTATACCAACGTCGAGTTACCCAGTGGTAAAAGGGTTGCGGCTGTAACTAACTAACGTCACCTAACTTGGGTTCAATTCACACTAGTGACAGTCATTGGGTTCCAAACATCATTTTTAATTATTAAAAAAATAATGTGCTAAGTATATAAACAGAGGCGTTGTGATTTTACTTGATTGGGTCGTGGGGGAGAGACTTGAGCTTCTCGAGCTGGTGGGATTGGATCTGCTCGAAGAGCTTGATGTGCTTGGGGATGACGGCGGAGAGATAGGACTCGTTCTTTGGGTGGTTGGTTGACATTGTTGGGAGAGTGCAAAACGACGACGCGGAGAGTGAGAGAGAGGAGTGAGAAGAAGTGTAACGACGGACAGAGCGAGCCGAGAGACGGAGGAGCATTCAAAGTGGGTCAATGCGGCGGTTACGTTCAAAAGGTTTTTGACTTTTGTTATCGGAGTGTAGCTAAGCTACTAGCTAGCTCATGGCTTTTTCATTAAACCGGGAAAATCAATACAAACCTAACTGAAATTGAGTGATGAAATTCACTTTTGAATTGAACCGGATAAACCAAAAATCACTCAATTAAATTCATGTGGTACTACTATATATGAAATTATTTGAGTGATTTGATACTGTAATCTAAATTATCTGTATATGGTGAAATTCATTTCTGAACTGAACAGCTAAACCAAAAACCACTCTATTAATTTGATACTGTAATTTAAATTATCTGTATTTTTTCCCAATTATTTTTTGTTTAGCCGGTTATGGTGAAATTCACTTCTGAACTGAACAACTAAACCAAAAACCACTCAATTAAATTCATCTGGTAGTATATGAAATTATTTAACGATTTGATACTCTAATATGGTGGAAAGGCTTCTACACTCAGGTCCGGATATCGAATCCCAAACTATGCAATTTATTTCAGATTACAGGAAATCCAGGTTTCAAGTTCCGTAGAGAGCGGTTTATTAAACAATTATGCAGACTACAGAGAAAAGGCTTGCAAGTGATCTTCAACATGGTGCAAGTAAATCTGGTCAGACGTGGATCTTCATATGACGGCTCACGTGATGCAGTTAGACGTAGGTCTTTATAAGGCAGGTAGTATTGTCGGTTGTCGAATCGTCTATATAATCTTTCTTATATCATAATTGTAAGATCATAATAAATCAGCGTTAAAAAAAATAGTCTAATCTAAATTATCTGAATTTTCCCAATTATTTTTTAGCCAGTTATGGTGAAATTCACTTCTGAAATGAACCGGCTAAATAAAAAAAACACTCAATTGAATTCATCTAGTATTATATGAAATTATTTGAGTGATTTGGTACCATAATCTAAATTATCTGTATTTTTCCCAATTATCAAATAACTATTTAGTATTAGGTAAATTTATATGAAATTATTTGAGTTCTATAATTATCTCTTGAGGAAACCGAGTTTTTTTTTTTTTTTTTTGGGTGTAAATGTTAAGAAAGGAAACCGAGTTTAACTGAAACAAACATGTATTTTGAACGATGTTGAGCCCCAATACAAAACATTCACCACTTCAGAAACCTACTCCTTCATGATTTCCAGACCTGGCTTTAACGTTTCCAGACCCATGGAGATAACTAAACTACATGAATGCAGAAAAAACAATGACTGAGTTTCAAGTAACTGGCAACATTGCTATGCCTAGACCACTCTGAAAAACAACTAAGTAGCAAAACAACGCATGACACACTCGCAATTCGACAGAAGAAAGGAACCAATCAGGCCTTTATAGCGTCAGCTCTAGGTTTCCATAGCCCTAGCCTGTACTTCTGGCTATATTTCAGTATCAGCTTCCTCTGCCAAAAAAAAAAACACAAGTCACAAGTGTAAAATAATAGCAACATGTCAAGTTATTTCTGATGAGAGATGTTCACCAAACCTATTAACATTTTACATGAAAGGATATGTGTCTTAGAAGATACATCTCCATCAATCTCTTTGTGCCTTAAACTCAAGTTTTTTTCTTTTTATTTTCTCCTAGACTTACATAGTCCACTAAACCACGTGATGGAGCAAACAAAAGTACCAGATTGTTTCATTCCTAACATAGTATCCCATTGAAAACATGGGACAATGCAGCAGAACAGAAGGTTTGATAGTAGTTACATGTTTGCAAGGGACGCCATGCTTCTTGAGCCTGAGTGTACGAGTCACAAGCAGTTTCGAAAGATCACCAATCTCTGCTTCAAGTTTAGCGATATGAGTCTCAACTCCTCCCCCAATCCCACTCAAGAACTCAGGAATCCCAACTTTCACTGTAAATATCAAATCAAAATCAAGACTTTGGCTCAACCCATTATACAATTCACATGAACACACTTAATTTTTTTCACTTTGATTAAAAAAAATAAAAAATCATTCCTTTTTCAACTTTACAACTTTCACTATAAAGAAAATTAAAAAAAGGGTTACCGGCATAAGGAGCAGGTTTGGAGTAGAATCTGGAGAGGCATGGAGTCGAAGAAGGTTGAGTTGTCATTAGAAGAGATCTCGCGCTCTGTATCATTTGCATCCACGCCATTATCGGAGGCTTTAGGCGTTGACAAATCTCCTATTCTCTTCCTCCGTCGTATCGGCGTGACTTGGGGTTTTTTGACGAACTCATTTCGTTTCACCGCAAACAACAAGTGAAGAGGCTTTTCCGAAAAGCTCGCGATTGTTTGTTCAAGCCCATCGGCTAAGCCCATTAGCCGAATCAAATGTTATCATGTTGACTACTTTTGTTAATTGTTTTTCATTAGTCAATAGCTTTTGTTGAATATATATGTTCGCTTCACTATATGTCTATATGGGAGATTAAATTCAGAAATGTGGATTTAGTTTTACACACTGCTCCCATTTGTTTATGTTTTTTTAATAAATTAAAATTTTATTTAACCTATGATTCAACTATATCAAGATTCTGACCCCCTAAAAGACTTTTTGATACTTTATATAATAGTACTAGTAGTTAAACAAAAATCGAAAAAACTATTTTTGGTCATTTTCAATTCTCCCACCAATATTATTTGATTCTTCATTCTTGAAACCATATTAATATATTTATTTTCTGGAGAAATAAGGGAAATAATTTATCATTATTAATCATAAAAATAATAGGGATAAGTAATAACCCATAATTAGTAGAGAAATCAGATAATATTCAAGTTCTTTAGGAAATTTAATTTTATATCTTCAAAGATATATATGTTTTGTCTCTCACACAGACAAACACATCAAATAAGGCAACTAACTTCATTACATTGACTGCGTGTTTGGCTTTACGTGTTTCACTTTCTACCTCCTCTGTCACGGAAGACAAAAAAATATACGAACATGAAGATTTAAGATCTTCTCCGACGACTTTTTCCTGAGTAAATTTAACCCTGAAGAAGAGCTACTCTTGAAATTGTAAAGTCGACGTCTTTTTAACTCATTTTCTGAAAGATAATTTTTTAAATTTCATTAAAAGTTCTTTAAATGGTCAAACTCTGTTTTGTTTATAATATAAGATTTTGTTTCACATGCATGAATATTTTTGTCTTCTTCATTACAGAGTTTTTGAGATTTGATCTAATGCTGGAAACAGATTCAGACAAACCCTGAATGTCTGAATCCTTCAAAACGACGGTGGATCCGCTTCTGAAAGACTTGGATGGGAAGAAAGAGAGTTTCCGGCGGAACGTGGTGTCTATGGCTGCTGAGATAAAGCAAGTGAGAGGCCGTTTGGTTTCTCAGGAGCAATCTTTTGTTAAAGAACGCCTTTTTAGAAAAGTAAGTAAGTCCCTTTTAAAGTGTTTTGATTCATTGTTTGGGTTGTGGGGTCAATTTGTAGGAGAAATGATTTGTTTTTATTTTTAATGGTTTTCTCCAGGACGCAGAGACAAAAGGTAAGAACATGGAAGTGGAGATCTGTAAATTGCAGAAGAAGTTGGAAGATAGAAACTATCAGCTTGAAGCTTCAACTTCTGCTGCTGAAAAGGTTTCATTTTTACATACTATTTTACTTTATAATAACTTATGGCTTCAGAATTTGATATTGTATCTGAAAAGTTTTGGGCTTTGAGAAGTGTTTGTTTTTTACTTCAACTTCTGCTGCTGAAAGGTTCCATTTTTACTGACATTTTTACTCTATAATGTTATATAACTGAAGACTCCAAAAGTTGATATTGTAGCTGAAAAGTTTGGGGCTTTAAGAAGTGTTTTTGTTATATGGTAATGAAAAAAAGTATATATGGTTACAAAATTTCTGAACTAATCATTTTACTTTGGTATCTATTGGAACAATGGTACTTTAGATCTTCTAGTAAAAGTAGATGAAGCTGAATGTGTTCAATCAATGTCAACTGTAGCTTGACCTATTCAAAAATACATGATTTTAGAATCTTAACTGGGTCAAGGGAAGAGAACAAGCTGATCTTTAGATGATAAGATCTAGCTTGGCTTTGTAAAGTTACATTAAAAGTTCAAAAAGTATGTGATCTGCAAATGGACAATGATACTGATGTTTAGTTTCAATTACTGATCAAAAGGGTTCACTTTATACAACTCCAATACCGTTACTTTCTTGAGCACTCAAATGCATTTTAATTTTAGAACGGTTATTGATTGGTTTGCATAGCGCCTTATTGAATGTTTCTTGAACATAAGAAAGTGTTTATAACGAGTTTTAATTTTGTTCTTTTTGAGCAAACAGTTTCTTGAAGAAGTGGACGACCTGAGATCACAGCTAGCATTAACAAAGGAAACTGCAGAAACAAGCGCTGCTTCTGCTCAATCCACACAGCTTGAATGCTCAATGATATCACAACAGCTTGACGACAAAACACGTTCTCTAAGAGAACACCAAGACCGTGTAACTCAACTTGCCAACCAGCTTGATAATCTCCAGAGAGATCTAAGGACAAGAGAGTGTTCTCAGAAACAGCTGAGAGATGAAGTTATTAGGATAGAGCGTGAGATAACCGAAGCTGTTGCAAAGTCAGGGAAAGACACAGAGTGTGAGCTAAGGAAACTTGTGGAAGAGGTTTCCCTAAAGAACTTTGAGAGAATGAATAGGCTACTAGGTGTAAAAGACGAAGCGATTGCAAAACTAAAAGATGAGATAAGGTTAATGTCAGCTCACTGGAAACTAAAGACTAAGGGACTTGAATCTCAGGTGCAGCATCCATATCTCTGGCTTTATTCTTTGTGTTCTGTTAAAAGTTTCAATATTTGACTTACAAGTGACCATTTCAGTTGGAGAAGCAAAGAAGAACAGATCAAGAGTTGAAGAAGAAGGTGGTGAAACTGGAGTTTTGTTTGAAAGAAGCTCGTAGCCAGACAAGAAAGCTGCAAAGGGTATGTGTTAGCTTTACTCTTTGAGTTATGTGTGAATTGTAATGATTGGTGAAAAGTAAATGCAGATGGGGGAGAAGAGAGACAAGGCTATCAAAGAGCTAAGAGATCAGATTACTGGAAAACAATGGGATGAATCGGTTCCTGGAGAGAAACCAAACTTTTGGGATACCTCAGGTTTCAAGATTGTGGTGTCAATGTCTATGTTGTTATTAGTGGTTGTCTCCAAAAGATGAGTTCTTGTGTGTTAATTTGATCTTGCACTCATTTTTTTGTTGTTGTGTATGTAGTAGTTGCAGTGCAGATAGTAGTAGTAGCAGTAGATAATGGTGCATGTACCATTTTATATTTCGTTACCGAGTAGGCAAGGTGTTTAATATTTCTTCCAAGACAAAAACAAACGAGTACTAATGAAAAATCATTTAGAAGCCTTTTCTGTGTGTTTTGACTAATCGATGATAATTTGTTTCTTTACAGTAGAATAACTCTATTATACAAGTTGGTTATACTACAATTGTATTCTATTTTAAAATAAATAATAGAGTGATGAACAAAAATAAATAAATCAATTACTCTATTTATAGAGTAAAACTATTTTTTATTCAAGAAAAATAGAGTATTATTAGAATATCATTAACCCTATAACCCCTTTATGGGTTTTTTTTTAAATTATTTTTTTTGTTTGATTAAAAAAAATTAGTTAAAAGACGAATCAATCGCGGGTCGCCATGTGTCGGTGGAGCCGCGAACAGTACAAAAATTCCATAAGGATCGATCTTTATTTTGTTGTTTCTGTCACCGGTTTTTATAATTTTCGGTGGAGTCCGTCACTAGTTTTGGTTAAGAAACCCGTTTAAATCCTGGGATAATCATGGTCTTAGAACTTTGATCAAAAAAAATCATGGCCTTAGAACATTTTTACTCTATATTTTGAGGTTAAAAATACTCTTAGTTAGAAGAAATGTTGGGGAAAATGGGAAGTTAGATGAGATGATTAATGCAATGGGTCAGAGACACTGTGTTGTTGAATTGTTGTTATGAATGAAAACTGTTTGAAGTCGTGAGTTATAAGGTTGAATTGAAATTTCAAATGTACTGTGACTGGGGACTTGTTTTGAAGTCTAATAAGATGTTGAGATTCTAGAGGATGTGTGTTTCATGAGTTTTTTCCATGCATGTGCGAAGAAAGTTATGACCGACTTTTAAGCAATTTTACTCGCTTTGTTTTTTCTCCATTCGTTTACCCTTTTTTTTTTACTAAACCACGGAGAATTAACAGCTTTACTTTTAGGTAAATTACTTTTTTGATTGATATGTTTTCTGAGCTAAAATAATAGTACATCTACATAAGAAATTCATAATCTAATAACAGATTACACTAACCAAATTATCAGAATCCAGTTGTTTACTGTAAGAAGAAAAACAAAACAAAACAAAAAACCTTGATTCATAATAAATTCAGATCATCTTCTCCGTATTTAAACGATCGTCCATGGAAGAATCAATAAATAGAAGAATTGTCCAAATTTTGTTAAAAATTCCTCTTAAATTGAATGTTGTAGCCTGTAGGGATACAATTCAATAATTGAGGAGTTACTGAGGGTAGCTTACATATTAGATAGGGCATCCTCTCACCTTATAAAAATGGTCGTTGATTTTTATTTTATTTAGCCTCTCCGACACGTTTGACCCAACGGCCCATTTTGGTCTGCTTGGTCCATTCTTGTATCCCATTCCTATATGCAATGTGTGTAGGTAGACACAAAATGAAAGACAAATATTACCCTCATTCATAAGACTCATAACATGGCTTTCATTCATTTTAATATTCACACGATTCAAAATTTCAAACCAAGCATATTAATTGGCTTCTATCAATGTGTATTTTGCCAATTTCCATCATCATTATCTCTCTCTCTCGTTTGTCGTGTGTTTTGGGAGAATAACAAGTTTGAATGGTCAAAACCTCAATAAAAGAGGAAACCCCCTCAAACCAATGTAACTTTTGAAAAATCTTCTTACTCACTTCAAAAAAAAGAAACTCTAATCAAATGTTGTTTATTTACTTAACCAATACCAATAGTATAAAAATGTCTCCAGACGCATTATAAGCAATGATTCACCTCACAAGGAATAATACTACAGAACCTAAAATAAAAATTTCATAAACAAAAGTTAAAAAGACAGAGAGAGAGAGAAGAGAGAGATTCATCATCATCATCAAACACACAATCTCTTCCCTAATCGTACGGATCTCTTCTTCTTCCTTCATACCTTCCTGGATCTGGGATTCACGTTTTTTTTCATCGGTACGTTTTTAAAAGATTATTCTTTTCTGCTCAAGTTTCTCATCTCCAATTCTTTAGCTCCAGATCTGCTTCCATAAAAGTTCAGATTTTTTCATAAAACATTTTTAGGGTTAAAGGTCTTCTGAAACATCAAAATCTTTCCTTTTTGGGTAATTAGTATTTTCTAAAAGCTTTACACTCTCAAAACCTTCCTCCTTTGATAATTAAAGTCTGTCTGTTGTTATCATATTGCTGCAGGCTCGAGAGTCTGATAATATATATAAAAAAAAAAGATAACTTGTTTTGTTGTACCCTGAAAATGGCATCCGTGGCAATACCTCCTCTTCATGGAGCTAGAGACTCTACTACTGGTCTCGATAAACTGCCTGAAGAAATGAACGACATGAAACTTCGTGATGATAAAGTAAGCTTCTCATTACCTTGTTACATACTAATACTACTATATAGTTTTTTATTTTTTTAAATGTTCATGAAAGTCTAATGATTTGGGTTTTTGATTTGCTAGGAAATGGAACCGATAGTGGTAGATGGCAACGGTACAGAGACTGGCCACATCATAGTCACTACCATTGGTGGTAGAAACGGCCAACCTAAACAGGTTAACTTTTGTTTCTTTGTCTTTTTAAAAAAAATATTTACTTCCATTAATAAACTTGTCGATTACAAAGAACAAAATAAAACTAATTGAAACTAAACAAATCTAGCTTAGTATATAGTATTGCAAAACCTCTTATTTACCATCTGTTAAGTTACTCTAAATGTGAATGCAGACGATCAGCTACATGGCAGAACGTGTTGTTGGGCAAGGATCATTCGGCGTTGTGTTCCAAGTAAGTTTTTTTTGTTCCTTTACTTTTCCATTATGATAGTAGTTTTAACAACCAATGGACTGTTGAGTTAGCTTCCCTCTCTTTTTTTTTAACAGGCCAAGTGTCTTGAGACGGGAGAAACTGTTGCGATAAAGAAAGTTTTACAAGACCGGAGGTACAAGAACCGTGAGCTTCAGACCATGAGGCTATTTGACCATCCCAACGTTGTTTCTCTCAAACACTGCTTCTTCTCAACTACTGAGAAAGATGAGCTTTACCTCAACCTGGTGCTTGAATACGTCCCGGAGACAGTTCATCGTGTTATCAAACATTACAACAAACTCAACCAGCGGATGCCTCTCATATACGTCAAACTCTACACCTATCAGGTACTACTCCCTCCCCTTCGCAAATAGCGTCACTGTAACATTTTTCACACGGATTAAAAAAATAATTAAAATGTATTTTTAAGTTCTTATTAATTACACCAATTCAACCGATAGTATTTGAAATAATTAAAATTATTTATAAAATTAATATCAACATCAAAGTTGCATTAAAGTTCTAAAATGACATTTTTGTGAAACAAGAAAAAGATGTTAAAATTAATTTTTTTTAGAAAAACAATGGAGTATTACTTCTCATTTTTTGTTGGATTACTTCTCAGTTTTCTTCTATGTTTTGGCAGATCTTTAGGGCCTTATCTTACATTCACCGTTGTATCGGCGTGTGTCACCGTGACATCAAACCTCAAAACCTGTTGGTAAACCCACACACACATCAAGTGAAGCTATGTGATTTTGGAAGTGCTAAAGTATTGGTGCGTTTGATAAAAATCTCTTACTAGTTACACGTTTTATTTGAATGTTTTTAGTAAATCATTGCAACTTCCTGAAAACACAGGTGAAAGGAGAACCAAACATCTCATACATTTGCTCAAGGTATTACAGAGCACCTGAACTTATTTTTGGAGCAACCGAGTATACAACAGCCATTGATGTCTGGTCTGCAGGATGTGTTCTTGCTGAGCTCTTGCTTGGACAGGTAAAAGCTAACTCAAACATTTTTTTGTTCTACTCAAACTGGAGTTTTGTAATATTGACTTATATATTGACATCTGCTCATGTTGCAGCCGTTGTTCCCTGGTGAGAGTGGTGTTGATCAACTTGTAGAGATTATCAAGGTAATAAGCTTTTTTGCACTTGTTCACATTAATGACAACTTCTTGATTTCAATAGTTTTGATGTAATAGGTTTTGGGAACGCCTACTAGGGAAGAGATCAAGTGCATGAACCCTAACTACACTGAGTTCAAATTCCCTCAGATCAAAGCTCATCCATGGCACAAGGTATTATATGCTCTTAACATTATATACATCATAATACAACATGTTCACTGTCTTCTTCAGAACCAGTTTGATATATCTTCTCATATATTAACAGATTTTCCACAAGCGCATGCCTCCAGAGGCTGTTGATTTGGTCTCAAGGCTTCTTCAATACTCTCCCAATCTAAGATCTGCCGCTGTAAGTGTGTTACAAGTCTGACATTCTTCTATGAATCTTTTCATTTCTGAACTCTTTTTTTTTTTGTTTGGTCATAGCTGGACACATTGGTCCACCCATTCTTTGATGAGCTAAGAGATCCAAATGCGCGTCTGCCTAATGGACGTTTCCTTCCACCACTCTTCAACTTCAAGCCTCACGGTAAGGCATATCATTCTAGTTTTTTTGGCCTACAAAATCCATCTTTGGCACACTAACTAAAATCTTCTTTTGTCATTGATGTGTTGAGACAGAGCTGAAAGGTGTGGCGGTGGAGATTGTAGCTAAGTTAGTACCTGAACATGCAAGGAAGCAGTGTCCTTGGCTCGGTTTGTGATAAGAAAACTGAATGTAGCACAAACACAAACACTTATGCATCTATCTCTGATATGTACCCTTTGTTTGTTGTATTAGTAGAGAAAAAAAAAGAGTTATATTGACTGTGGGTGGTTTATAGTGTAATAGCCATCATCAAGAGTTTTGGTACTTTTGCTTTTGTGAATCTTTCTTCCTCCCCACATTTGCTCACTGAAGCAAATTGCTTAAAGAAAACCCAAACCGAATTAAACCGGAAAAACATTGCTTCAAGAAGAACAAACCAATGGTGCGCGTGTGAGTCACTTAAAAAGACCAAACCTTTTAGTTTTGATCGAAAGGAAACATAAAAAAAAAAAGAAGAAGTGATGCCGTCGGGGAAGTACTACTGCGATTACTGCGAGAAGGAGTTTCAGGACACGCAAGTCGCTAGAAAACGACATCTTCAGAGCAACCCTCATCTTCGAGCTAAAGCACTTTGGTACAGCTCTATTACCTCAGGTACTCTCTCTCTGTTGTCTCTCTGATTGGCTTCTGTTTCTTATGTGGATGAGTTTTAACATCTTTCTTTGTTCTTCTCTAAAGATGTTAATAATCAACAAGTCTCCAGCTTTGTGCCGAGGGGTCTCTGCAATCGCTTCGTTTCATCGGTATGGTCTTTAGTCGATTTATAGTTTTCGTCGTAGCAATGTAAAGTCTTCTTCTTTCGATGATTTTGTACTTGAATTAGCCCAACAAGTTCACACTTTTTTCTCCTTTGTTTGTGGGTTTTGTACTAATATGGTTTTGGCTTTTATGTAATGTCATCTTTGTGTTCCTGTCCTTTTGTGCTAAACCCATTTGACTGTTGTGTGAATTTTTGCAGAACTTTTGTCCATTTGGAGACTCTTGCAGATACTTGCACCCTAACAACATTACAGGTTTAGCTCAGTCTTTTAAAACCAGCGTGTCCATTATATGCAATTATAGATTCTGTTTTGTGCTGCTGCTCAGAAACATCATCACGTTTTGAATCCATTATCAAATGCAGGATTCACCAATAATAATAACAATACGCAACCTCCTACTGGCTTGCCTAACCAACACATCCAAGGAAGTAGTTTAAACCGTATGCTTTTCTTTCTTTCTTTCTTTAAGCATGATTATGACTAGTTTAGTTGTTCCTAAACTTATAGAAATCCTGATATTGTAATGTTTAAATTGTTCAAAATACACAGGTGATTGTTTTAGTAGGAGAGCAGGAGGAGCAGGTTGGTTCGATCTGCCACCGTCGCTGAGACCGCCTCCGGAGCAAGGCTATCCTCAACCTCCCTCCATTGACTGGGGATAGAACTCTCTTTCTTTCTCTGCATAGTCATATGCTAAGATGTAACTTTTGATCTTTATACACATTTAACATTTTACCCCATTTCTGATAGAAAAAAGGTTGTTGAATTTCATTTGCTCATTACCAAAATTTTGAAAAACAAATCCAAATATTAGATATGATTTGATAAATATCCCTAGAAAAGCTAATGATGAATTCCACACGACCTATAATGATTATTAGTACATCATCTTTTAAAAAAAAAAAAATTGAAAACATTCATTCATTGGAGTAAAAAGCTTTAGTCTAGCCAAAGAGTCTTTAAGATTTAACAAACAAAAAAAGTTGCAAGGCTGTGTTGTGGTCCTGAGATGTTAAGATTTTTTCCAGACCACGTTCAGCTTTAAATGTGTAAAAGGAAGAACCACAAAATAGAATTACATTTAGTACAATATTCTTTATAATGATGTAAACCTTAATCTTCGTCGCTGTCGTTGCCAAAAACCGATGCAATTGCTAATTTAGGCTTCTTGATGCTGCTCTTGGGTTGGCTCTACAAAGATGAAACATATAATCAGTTTCAGTGATATGGTGTAGACCTAACCAGTCCACTAGGTAATATATGGTACCTTTGATGTACTGCCGCTTTTTGAAGAAAAGCCAAACTTCAATGACTTCCGCTGATCTTGAACAACAAGTGGTGCAAGAGCGGGCTTAGCCGGTAATGGAACTGGGACATTCTCTGGGTCTTCTTGCATGTTCTGTTGCATCTGCTGTTGTTTACGAGCATCAGCCCTAACAAGTACAAAAACAATACTCTTGGTTAAGTCCACAGATCTTTCAAAATATGTAAGAGGAAGAGATACTACAAAACGTTTACGCACATTTTAGTCAGCTCCCTCTCCTGACGCAGCTGCTCTCGCTTCTTCCTATCATCGCGGCTGCTCGCACCATGCATTTCTTTCATCTCTTTGAATCTCTGCATAATAAACCCAACAATTGGATGTCTCAGAGCTTTCGAAAAGCTATAAAAACAAGAATAAAGGTTTAAGTATCTTTCTACCTTCTTATGGTTGTGATCATATGAGTCCAAGTGACCTTCAAACTCCATCACAGTTCTGTACTGCTTGCTGCAAAGCTCACAATAGAAGGTCTTGCGTATTTCTTTGACATCGCCCTCAATCTTCAGCTCACGTTCTGCTTGGACCTGGATTTGTCATAACGGACACGAAGCGGGCAGTAGAAGAAACCCACCAACCAGGTAATAAAAAACTGCCTTGTGCTCTTTTGGTTTTGAGAGCGCATACCTCCCGTTTCTTAGCGATCTCCTCAGTCTCCTCGATCTCAATATCAAGCTTCCTCCTTTGGATGTTCTCCTCCGCAGTGAAGTAATCATCCTCTTCTTGCTTCCCTAAACCGAGCCTTCGGTCCCTTATACCGGACTTTATAGGCTCCGTTATCCCTGAGTGAAACACAAACGATACAACGTTGAAACACTCTTAAGCAAACAGCTGTGAATGTGAGCTACACTACACTACACTACACTACACAGACCTTGCTCTTGCTTTCCTAAACCCTTCCCTTTCCAACCCATCTTCTGAAGAAGACGAAACCCGACGTTTGAAGATGATATCATTGTGTCTAGTGACGCTTGCTCCACATCCTCCAAGTCAACGTTCTCAGTCACCCTGTGTGTTATAGGCAATCTAAACTCTCCTGCAAGCTCCTCAATAAAAGACTCTTGATTCATCTACACAAGTCCAAGTCCAAGTCCAAACCACTCAAAATCAATACCCAACCAAACACACATAAAACTTCAGTAAGACAAATAAAAAAACAGTAAATTGACCTGTTCCTTCTCGTTAATCCGTTTCTCTCTATCACTAGCTTCCGTCTTACTTTCACGCCGCCTAATATCCATTACGGCTTCTGAAGCAACGAAACAGAGCACATGGTGAATTAGGGGGTTTCTACGTCACTTGCAATCGAATCGATTCTAAGACTAATCTAGGTCAAGATTCTCTAGGGTGTCGAAAATTAGGGTTTTTCTCGATCTAATGTGCTTTGAGATCGGGACAAGCATCGGAGAAGAGATACAGATTACTTTTGGACGCGAAGCTACAAGCACGGAGGCAAAAGGTACCTTTTTGATATAAGAGGATGATCGAAGAAGCTTACCTGAGCTGAGAGAGAGAGAAAGGACGCGGCGCAGAGCGAAGAAGAAGAAGAAGAACAATGGACGATGAAGAGCTTTGTTTCTCTCTCTCTCTTGCTTGCTATTTTCTTAACAGGCCTTGAACTTATGACTGGGCCCAATAACAAACCACAGTGATAAATGAGCGTAATAATAAGTTTTACCATAATTGCATTAAGATTTTTTTTTTAAATTACTAAATATATATTGGAAAAGAAAATATAGATGATATTCAGATATATATTTACGTAAAATGAAAATAAAATATAGATAAAAAACAAAATTTAACAAATAATACTTTATTTCAGAAAACATCATTAAATTAAAATAATTATTGTCGGAATATAACACATATCTTATGTAAAATTTTGTATTCCAATTTTAATTTGAAATTAAAAAACTGTTTCGTTGTAAAAAAAAGTAATAAAGGAAAGGATTCTCTCCCACAAATCGAGGGAATTTACCCACTCGGTTTCCTAATTTGCATGTTTTCTCATTTTTTTGTTTATGAAAATTATAATGGCTGTAAGTTTATTCCTCCATATGATTGGTCAGTATTAAAAGATGAGTGACTTTGTAATGGCATAAATGGTGCTACTGAGTTAGTGGATGACTTTTACTTTGAAACATATACTAGGTTTGAAGCATGTTTTTAAATATCGTAACTAAAAATTCTATAGTTTAGAATTGTATACTACTTGTAGTAATATTTTTCCAAAACCACATTGATAAGAAGGAATGTTTTATTTGCAAAAAAAAAAAAAAAAAAAAGAAGGAATGTTTTTATGTTTAGTAATGGGTACGGTGCATATTTAGTTTCTGTAAGAATATTTACCCCTAAAACCTGTAGATCCATAGTTAGTTTCATCTTTAATTTTTTAGTTACAAACGTTTATGATGTGATCATTTATAATTATGATTATTAATTATTTTATCAATTTTCAGCAAAAGAGAAAACAATCGACGAACCAACAGATCATCAGCATAACTGAAAAAATAGGAAAAAAACTTATATTTAACAAAATTGAATAGTATATAGAAAGGATCATATCACATAATTTGATTCCTAACATTTAAAATATATAGATTTCAAGCCAAATCTCGTAAACATTTAAAAAACAACCAAGATCAATTTATTTAAATCCCTTAAGAATCATTTAAACATTTTCTTTCGTTTATATTCTCTTCAAAACCCGATAGTGATCTTTGCTGGTTGGTGGTGGTGGATTAGTTATTCTTTAACTATAGATTAAAGTATGGATTTTGTAGGCTAAAATATTACTATAGAAGATTATATTAATTCACTATTAGTTGTCACAAAATACTTTGAAGCTGTTGAATATATTCCTCAGTTCAAAGAAGGGAAATGAAAGAAGAAGCTCTCTTTGTCATATAAAAAACATGTTTGAGTGTTTTATTCTTCGACAAATTCATTTCATTTTTCTTTTGACTGTTTCCTCGTCTATCTTCCTTAATTGAATTTTCATTGTAGATGTTTATTAGTTGTATATATGGATTATATATCTACTCTAGTTAGTACGAGTTAATACAGTCTTGTAGTTGCTGTAATACTCAAATTGTGAAACTATGAGTGTGAACATATTTTTAAGACCATTTCCAATGTATTTTGTTATTTTCACCTCTAAAATAGATGAATTCTATAATATAGGTGAGATATGCTCTAATGTGTTCCTCTAAAATAGCAATATCTAAATGTAAAATAAAAAATAGAAGAATGTTATTTCTTCTTCTATGACCATCTCCAATGCATTCTTCTATTTTTACCTCTAAAATAGAAAAATTCTATAATAAAGATGGATTTTACTCCAATATATTTCTCTAAAATGGAAATCTCTACATATAGAACAAAATATAGAGGAATGTTATTTCTTCATCTATAAATAGAGGAAAAATAAATAGAGATGGGTTGGAGTGATTTTGTCTTTGAATACTATTATAGAGATAAATTAGAGGTGAGTTGGAGATGCTAAATAGAAAAAAAATAGAGATTTCTATTATAGTTGAAGAAATAGAGGTGGGTTAGAATAATTTCACCTCTAAATTAAATGCTATTATAGAGGTGAAAATAACAATTGATTGAAAATATTCTTAAGACATTAGAAATCTAGCATGTTAACCAATGTATTCAACAGATATATATATATATACGGTATAAACCTTATGTACCCACTGATTGGTCTGATATACCAATGAGATACAAAATTTATATGTTAACTTAAGATTTCCATTTACCTCGAATTCCGATAATAGGTGATCCAACGACTTTTTATTATTAATTGAAAACTCGGGTAAGATACCGCCGTGGTTAGTCAGAGAGAAATCTATTATTAACACTAAATATGCTCGGAGATTGATGGATAGACAATAGGACATATTAAAAATATATAAAGGTGTGTGTTTTTATGTAAAGATTACCAAAAAATTGGTGACTACTTATAATAGTTTTATTATTTACATTGACTAGTATTAGGCAGATGAACTAATTAAGTTTGGTATTCGTTGAAATTTGAGAGAGCCAGATACAGAAGCATATGATTAAGAAAATAAAGCACGAACCAACAAAGAAACAGTACTACCGTGTTTGGATTTTTTAATTACAATAATACAATCGTTGCATATTGAAACACAATATAACGCACACTTTTTTGTTTGATTCGATCACTCTAATATATTTTTTGTAAGAAAGTTCAAATGAAAAGACTTAAAAGAGACAGAGAACTTGGATGGATTCCTTTGGGGAGGAATTGCGACAAAATAAAATAAACTTAAATCATCCGCTTGTAACAGCAGATTCCACGTTTCTTCATGTTCTTTCCGGTTGCAGAATAATAATCTCCATACTATGATCTTCTCGACATTGATTTCTGTTATTTAATCGTGGAAAACCAAAGAAGAACTTATAACTTAGCTCGTTATCTGTATAACAAGTTAGAAAATAAGTAAATCGTACCAATATATCTTATTATTATATTATTATTATTTATTACTTTTTTTGAACAAACATTATTATTTATTACTATTATTATTATTATCTGATGGAGGTAATATAGGTGTAGGTGTAGGGGGTGTTCAATCCGGATATCGGTTCGGTTTCGGTTCGGTTATTTTCGGTTTTCGGTATTTCGGTTAGTAAAATATAACTACCATTCTAAATCCATATTTACTTCGGTTCGGTTCGGTTTATATACCGTCGGTTTTCGGTTTATTCGGTTTTATACCAAAAAACATAATTATTTTGTTTGAGATCATATTATATGAATTTTAGAGTCATATTGTGAACACCGTCATTTATTAAAAATATATTACATGTTCAAATAAATGAACAAAAAAATAAAAATGCTTCTACCATCAATAAAATAATCAAATCTATAACTAAAATCAAAGCTTGAAATTTTGAAAAAAAAATGAAACAAAACAAAAACATAAAAGAAAAGTTTTTCCACTCTTCCATATTTAGTATTCATTAAAGTCATGCTTTTTCAATTGAAAATTTTCCATTAATTATTGTCCATCAAATTTATAATCTTCATATTAATTTAGTGAAGACTAAAATAAAGCAAAAAATAAAAAAAGACTTAAAAATAAGATATCTGAATTGCGATGTATTGTTATTTAGTTATAGTTCAAGTGTTCTACAAATTAAGGTTTTTTATTACTATAAAATTATGGTAATGGTTATTAACACAAATTTAACTTATGTAACAAATATATTTTCATGTATTGTTATAAAATAGATACATATTTACATGTTTCTACTTTTAATCGGTTTTGTTCGGTTTATTCGGTTTAATCGGTTATATACCAAACCATATCCAAATCCTACGGTTTTTATAAAATTATATCCATTCGGTTTATATGGTATATACCAAAACCAAACCATATTGTCTATTTCGGTTCAGTTCGGTTCGGTTTTACCATATTGAACAGCGTGTAGCTAACCGTAAACAAGAAACTGCGTAAACAAGAAACTGCATGCAATAGAAAAAGAATTGGTTATTGTTTTAACTAGTACTAGGTTTGAATAGAAAGCCAATCCTAAAATTTTGGAGACTATAGTCGATCGATTTAGTAAAAGCATATGTATTTTTTTTACAAAATTTAGAATCCTATATGTGTAATTTTTTCTACAATTTTGAAAGTTATAAGCAATACTTCGTTTTTTTTTATATATCATGACTGGTCTTGGGTTGTAGTTAAAATAAATCATTGTGTTCGAGGAGAAAAATAGTTTATGTTATGTAAAGATTTTAGTAAAGCTTGACGTTGATTTTCGAGAAAACTATTACACCCGTAAAAATTACAAACGATACATAAAAAAATATGTCGGTCCGCACGGTAAATTTTAAACAGAGCCAAATTCGAACCAAACCGGAAACAGAAACTCCCACAAAAAAAGTCTGTTTTGCTCAGCCACCCTATAAATACATCCTCAAACCCCATCTCTCCACATAAACAAAAACACAATAAACTAAAACAAACTTAAACCAGTTCCTTTGTCTTGCATCTTGGTGTGTTCTTGTTCTGTCTAATGGGAGGCAACAGCAGTAAGCAATTATCTCTCTTCAGCTTCTATAAATCACGAAGGTCGTCTCATAGAGTTCAAGCAGACGCCTGGGACGACGGCGTATACACAAGGAAGGCATGGGCCAGCGACGAGGACAAGCGATATTGGGTGGCTGAGCCAGGTATTGACCGTAAAGCTTCTGCCTTCATCGCCAGGTTCCATGCCTCTCGTGTCTCTGAGTCCGAGCGCCAAACTCTCCCTCCTTGTCAGTCTCATCCTAACTAGCCATCATCATAATCATAACGATTATGATGAATTAATTAAAAAAGAAGAAGCAAATAGCTTGTTTAGTTTGGCTCTATATGTATTTTATCTTTTCTTTGATGTTCATGATGATGTCCTTACGATTATTTGTTTATAAGATGTCTTATATACAGCTTAAAGTCATTATCTACAATTAATATTACAAATGAACTTGTCAAATTTATAATAACATACGAAGTTTCATAGATACGTTTTAAGTGTTCATGAAGACTGCCACATAAATATTTCAACTATACTTGTTAATGAAAGAAGTTTGGAGAACTAATAAACTAAAATATTAAGAGCTTTGGTCAATCAACTTATCACTAATTGATTTTAAATTGTAAACCTATGATAACTTCAAATTTAGTACGGAAAGTCATCCGACATTGGGTCATTTTGTGGATGTTGTTTCCTCGAAAGTCCACACTTGAGTGTGAGGGAGGATGTTAATAAATGAATAAAGTTCTACATATCGGTAATTAGAGAATTAATGAACTAATATATAAAAAATTATGATCAATCTAATTATTACCAATTGATTTTAAGTTAAATACGTACATAGTACTTAGATATTGATATTATTCGGGTCTAGGTATTAAAAATTGAGATCCTACACTATTGTTTCATGTATATCGATCTATAGGAAGTACCTTTCTTTTTAGAACTGGCATAATCTATAGGAAGTACTTGCACTTGGTATTTATTGCGATTAATTAAATAAGAAGAATTAGATTTGGAGCTAGCTGTAGAATCTAGAACAATATATGCAGATGATTCTATTTTCCCACTTGTAGTTTGTACATAAAGGTACATTTGTTCCTTGATTTGCCCTCTTCCTCCCGCTCGCCATCTTTTGCTTATTTGTATTTGTACATTTGTTTTCCAGCTTTCTTATTTATTTTGATAACAATCACTTTTTGTTGTCTATTATAATATCTTGATATCCTTTTACTTTTTTCTTTCTTTTTCCTAAAATTTGATACACCATATTTTAGTGATAAAATCATATTTATTAACATAAATGTTATTTTATATATATATATATATTTGAAACAAATGTATGAGAAGAGAACAGAAAACATTAATTATGAAATTTAGCCATGGTTCAGATGGAAATTAGTCGGGTATTTCTACTGTGGATTTGTTAACTACGCGGTCAGAACTTTCTACGGATTTTAGCCGTAATACACACAACGATTTAAGGAGCAGAAACAACAAAATAGATGTTATAATCATAAAGAGATGATGCATTGTTCTCCTTATGCAAATAAGTAAAGTTAGGTTTTACTTGATCTGTTGGTTATATTCCATGTTCAAAAACGCCAATACTCAGATGATCGAAAGAATGACTGGATGTCACAAATAGTGTTAATATATTACCTGTAAGTCTATTACTATAGGTTCAGCTGATGAGGTTATTAGCAAGTGAAAATCTAACTTTATTCTCTTACTATGTTTACTACATGTGAGAGAAAAATATTTTATTTTTTCTTCATAGTTTTTGAAGAGAAACCAGTTACGCAAATTTCTATATTCATTTTTCATTTATTTTGTTGTTTTGTCTTCTAATTACTCCATTTTATTTTGTTTTCACTTACTTTAGTGTTTGCCATTCATACTCATAACTGACAAAAATATTTTTTACATTCCCTCTCTCTCTTTCTTAAAAAGTGTTATTCTAATTTTTTTTTTTGTTTCAAAAAAGTGTCACTCTATCTTTCAAATGCAATTTTCATAGATAATCTATTTCTTACATTTTCAAACAGCAAATACACTTTTATTTTAATCATTTTATTTAAATAATTATTCTTAAATGAGAGTACATTAATATATTTTATCATTTTTTATTCCGCATGAAATGTGTTAAAGTGATAATTTTTACGAAACGGAAGGATTTAGTACTTAAGAGTTAAATCTATAGATTATTAACTTTTTATGGGATGGATTCTTATTTGTTTGAAAGTCTCAACAAACGAGAGAGAGATTTGGTTAAATCAGGAAATTTAATTGACAAGTCATTGAGAGTGATAATATCAAAACATTTTAAATTTATCTAGGAAATATGTTAAACTATGTCGACCAAAAATAGAAAATTTAATTTATATATAATTGCAGCACACTTTCAACAAAAGTTTTGTATTTGAAAAAATAACATGATATGTTTTGGGAATCATTCAAATCTATCAAATTAATTAGATCCTGTATCCAAATTAATATGTCGGGAATACCTAAAAGTTAATGGCTATAAGTTTTCTATTTTCATCTTTTTTTTGTTAGGGCTTAAATAAATGAAAAAAAAAAGTCAAGATCATGTACTTTTTGCTTACTTTCCTAATTATAACCCATCAAAAGTAAACCGAAAGTTAGGTTGTTCATGGAAAGTGGAAACCAAATAAAATGCTAATAACTCATTGTAGCTGGGTATTATGGGTTTGTCCTAACTTGAAGAGCAAATGATCAAGTAGACAATATGAAGATTCATGTTTTTCAATGAACGGTTTTGAGTTGTTTTAGATTCGAACGATAATCTACATTCACTTTTAAATAGTAACATTCGCAATGCCTACATTTTTATGTTTGATGCACTGGCAAGGTGTCCATATCTACAGACTCTACTGCAATATATTTAGAATATGGGGCTTAGCTTTTTTTAGATATGTACTTTTTGACCCAAAACAAGTATTTTTGAGCTGGATCTAATTCAAAATGTCAAATTGCTAATAATGTGGACATCAATGGAACTAACCTTTAACGCTGCCCAACATTTCGTGAAGACGAGGGATCAATCGTTCTTTCTATAGCGAAGATCATGTAATATTTTATCATACTCCTTAGTCAATCCACTGAGAGTTGATTTTAGGGATGCATTACTTGGTAATATTAAGTTTTTTTTCTTACTTGTATATTAACTTTTTTTTAAACAAGTATACAAAATTAAATTTAAAGTGAACAAATTTAACTGAAAGAGTAAAAAAGATAACGATTAACAATTTTTCAAAAGACATAATTTTATAGGTATTTTGTATGTCTGTCTCATAAATTATTGTACAGGTATAAATATTCGTTTATTAGTTTTGACGTGTCCAAATCAATAACAAACCCTAATTGTAATGTAATTTCTCGATCAATTACTACTGACCATCCGTTTAAAACACAACACATTTTTGAAAAACCAAGAAACATAATCATCCAAGAATGGTGCTATCTCCTATTTCAAGATTCTATCTATATATTCTTCGATGGTTTATTTATGCTTAGACCTACACGAAACAAAAGACAAAACCTAGAGTACAAGTAGGCTATATAATTGTTCTGTATTAACAGATTCATGATTTGAAGATCAAGTCACGCCCATCAATTTGGCTTTGAAACACTTTCTGTCAAAATGGACAAGACATGACTTCGTGTCTCTCGTACTAGAACCAACCATCTAAAATCTCTTTTCCTTTTCCTACTATAATTTTATTTCATTTTTAACTTTCTATAAGCTATTTGATTTCTTTTATTGGGTATCTATTTACATACCGAATCATATGAATTTAATAATTAGATGAATAAAGGATCGGAATAAAAAGTTCTACCGCAGAGTGTAAAAGCAGAAAAGGACTGAAAACATGCTAGAAGTTACAGTTCAAAAAAAAAAAACATGCTAGAAGTTAACCATGGGTGCGTAGCGGTAAAAGTTGATTTGGGAATTGGGACAAATATTAAAACCGTCGTCTTAAATTAAGCTGAGACGGATCAAATATCCATAGTATTTTAGATATCTGGATCCGGATATCCGGAGTTAGGATATCCCGACTAAACTTCAAATAATCGCAGATATCCAGACTTAAAAAAAAAATTAAATTAAAAACTAACAAATTAATAATTTATTATTATTTTTTTTTTTTGTAAACATAATTGAAAAGTATTGAAATTTAATAAAATTAAAATTTTATATATTTATATTAAATTTATATATAATATACATATATATATAATTATATTTCTAATATTTTTAAAATATATAATAGGCCCGGATTTGGATCCGAGCCTGAAGTTTCACTATCCGGATCCGCCAAATCTGTATTCGGATCTGTATCCGGATCCATAAAAGTACTATCCCGATGCAGATTTAAACTCCTGTATATCTGTTTTTCGAAGCGCATCCTGAATCCGACAATAGATATCAGATATTAATTTCCATGCCTACTATTTGGTGAGCAAAAAAAATCATACTTCAAATTTTAACTAAAAACGATTAGTATTCAATACTAGAGGCGAACCTAGAAAAGTTATTAAGTGGGTGCATTTTTAATATTAAAAATATATATATGCAAAAAGATTTGTACAGCATTTTTAATAATAAAAAATACATATGCAAAAAGTTTTGTACTTGAGATATTATGGGTGCATAGGCTGAGCTTTACCACGTGAGCCAATGTCCATTGAAATATTAATATATATATATTTTTTTTTACAAAATAAGATTGATAAAATGTAAGACTTGTATATTTGGTTCCACAAAAAAAAAGGGTAAAAACATGCCACTACACTTGGTAACGTAGCTTCGCCTCAGTAGTCAGTACTGTCGTTTGAGAGAATAGCTGGGTTTCGTCCTGACACCACCATCGGTTAACAAGAAAAATTATGCTAGAAATTGTAGTAGAAATATAGCATGCACGTATCAGGTATTAACCACTTTCTTTCTAATTCAAAAGGGACTAACGTGATGTTTTTCTTTTGTTAAGGACTAACATTTTGATCTTTAGTAATCAATGTAGTAATACAAAAACAAAGCGGAGAAAAAGGAGGACGATACAACAAAAACGAGTTCAACTTTTCGGCGAGTCGCTGGCCACAACGCAAAGCAAATGTAGTAATACAGAAACAAGTCGCTGGTGACTGGTCTGATAAACATGCTTTCATCCTAGTCTTTTTTTGGGCTGCTGCCACTGGTTGCCAGTGACTATTTATTGAGCCCATTGGGCCTAAAGGATGAGAGCTATTTATGGAGCTCCATTAACCTGTTAAAGCTCGATGCAATATATTATTAGCAGGGGCTAGTTTTATTAGTTTTGATGAATAAATAAGTAGCATTTTAGCCGAACTTCAAAAATAGTTGCCAAATTCACGAACCCATTTTGATTGGGATAGTCTCACTTATATATTCTAAGTTTCTAACTCATTTCACTAAGTTTCACAGACTTTCAACATAAAGTATGTCTTTCAACACAAGATGATATTAAAAATGGAGTGAATTAATTGATCTACAAATTTACACTTATAAAACGGATTGAATCAGTCCAAACCAATCTAAAGTAATGTCGATTTTAGATCAGATCATTTGGATTAGGTTTGGGTTTGTTCTCTTATGAATGCAATATATAAAACACACGATAATCACATACTAAAATTTCTCATGTATTTATTTTACAAAAGAATTTGCCTTGCCAGTTTTTTAATAATTTCTTTCGTGACTAACAAGTATTGCCAGTTTTTTTTCTTTCGTGTGGACACTAACAAGTATTGCGTGGCTGACAAATAAAATCGTATGAAATGTGTGCATAATAAACTGAAATTAGAGAAAATGATCAAATAAGGAGCTGATACGCGTCACAAATTCATAATAATTATTATATTGGAAGATAATTAAAGGATTGAAAAAGATAGGTTAGATTGGGGAAAAGAGAGTTCGATCCTTATAATTGAGACATAGACTTACAGAAAGGAAAAAGAGAGTGACTAGATGGGAAGGTTTAAGAAAGTGAGGATGCAGAAAAAGACTTAAGTAATGAAGAGTGTGGCTAATCAAAGATTGACTATTATTGTATTATTTCATCCCCACTTAATTAATTACCAAACACATTATGTAACTATTCATGTGATGGCTCATGTTTTTTTTTTCTACCAGACAAGATACCTTTTTATGATTGCTAGTTGCTACTATATGTATGTTAATCTTTAACTCATATAAATTTAGTTTTTTCATACAGTTAGTTTTCAGGAACACCGACTTTGAATAATAAACTTTGAGTAACCATGCTTTAGATTTGCTAAGTAATCCGGGTTCGAAAGCATTTCACTATATGACCACACATATATAAGTCTATTGTTTATGGTATATTTGAATATGTAGAGAAATAGTCTTTTTGCTTAAAAATTAGTCTGGACTATTAAATAATAAGTTTGGGATACTCCATGTTAATAAAAAAAAAAACTTTGAGTAGAATGAAAAATTAGAGACGCAAATTGTTAAAGTCTAAACCAGTACGTAGTACATGTGAGTTCTATGAATTTATGAATATGGATGCAAATATGTAAAAATAAGAACTCGATTAGACAAAGAAAAAAAATGAAAAGGAAGGTATGTGGAAAATGAGTTAAGGTCCTACTTAATGTAATTATGCATGAGTAGGATCATGGGTCATACTTTTCAACTAGACAAAAACACTTTTTATTATTAGTTCTTTTTTATTTTGTCCAAGAAAAAAAATTATTAGTTCTTTTTTATCTTTTGAAAATCCATGTCACCTCCTTAAAAATCTTTCTAACTTTTTCATTACAATTCCTTCTGTTAATTAAAACTTCAAACTACTCTTTAAACTCTATAATTATTGCTTTTGCTTTACTTAGAACTAAAGATTTATATATACCACTATAGAGAGACATAAAAGTCTCCCGAATCAGTTGGGAAAAAAGGAAAACTTTGTATGTATACTTTTTTGGTAATGTATACTTGAATCTAGTATGTATATCGAAGTTTCAGATATCTTTCACTTATAATAATCATGTAAATTTTTGAATTGATTTTGTTTATAGCACTTTTGGCGGTTTAATAGAAAATAAACCATCTTATTTCTAATTATAATATCTTGTTTGAATCCGAAGGTAATGAGGTTTGGTTACGAGAAAAAAAGAAATCATTAGTTTAGACTTAATAGCATTTGTCACAACTATTTATTGACGTGAAATGTTTTTCACTAAACAATACTCCCTACCATCTCTCTAAAAGATTCATATTTTAAGATTTTCATAATTATTAAAAACATATATCAAATTTTAGTTACCAATACATTATTTTCTGTAATCAACTATTTCCCACAAATTTTTACCAATAGAATTTTATTAATTACAATTATATTTTTTGAAATGTACAATTTACATTTAATTTATGCACTGAAAATATGAAAATGTATTTTTTAATTTTTTTTTTTTATAAAACATGACTTTTTTAGGAACGGAGGGAGTATTATTTAAAACTTTTGAAATCAATTCAAAGAGTCCGTTATCGTGGACCCAATTTTTCAAAATTGCCTCTTTCGTTATGTGCTGAAATCAAGTAAAGTAGAATACCTTTTCTTAGTAAAAGAGAATGAGAATAACATAAATTAATTGCGTGGTTTTCTTTTAGAAGGAGATATAATAAATAATTATTACCTAACCTCCGTGATTATAAAAAGGAGTGATGATCACTAATCATGTTTGATGGTAAATTTTTGACTTCAGCGATTTGGGATCTCATGCTTGATGACATTTGACATCTGCTAATATCTCTCCGTCGGAGAATACCTCCATCTTTGTGTTAATGCCGTACGTCATGCCGTGGCAGAACGTCAAGTACATAACCAATGAATAGTAGTTGTGATACAACTGTCAACTGAAACTTCAAAATTTTGGAAACTTAAACAACGCGTTCTTATTGTTTTGTCCTCAGCCTGAATCAAAACCAAAGAATAATTAGGTTTTCTGAACTAGTCACAACTGTTTGTTTGCAAATTTATTTGCGCTCCATGTTATATTATTTAAGCATTGTAACATATTGTAACATATAGATCCATCTACCATGCGAAACTAAGTCATATTTTCCTGATCATCTTACACGGATATGGTTACTGCATTTCGGTCCATTTGAATACCCGGGAGATGATCTATCTGTGGGCTGCACCTCCTACCCAGAGGTTAGATCTGTATCTTTAATAGATCCGAGTTTAATTCTTTTTTTTACAAAAAAGAAAAAAACATATAGAAACACAAACAAACTGTCAAAAAAGACGGCTCATTTAATACTGTTTGAGTTAACTTCAAACATTTATTCAAAATTCTTTTAGGTAATTCATGATTCTAATTCAAACATTTATTAAAAACACAAACAAACTGTCAAAAAAGACGGCTCATACAAAAATAAGAAAAAAACATATAGAAACAATATTCTAATTCAAACATTTATTCAAAATTCTTTTAGGTAATTCATGATTTGTAACATTTTGAGTTATACTTCTAACTCAAATTTAATCAAGTTTGTTTGATATAGAATGAGTTAGTTGCAGCAGTTAATTTCACAATTCATACTCACCAGTGGTTTATGGATATTAACTTCATCTAATAGTCGGTTTGTATGACAGTATTCCGTCAACTTATCGACTATCATGAAATTCAACTATGTTATTCTCTTGTATGTTTTCACTCCAACCGTCGTGGATTTATATCTACGTTTTGCATGTGCATGCCATGTTTAACCAACCATACAGTTTACCTAAAAGTTATGGTAGAATTTTTAAAATACATATATATGCATTAGTAGATGATGATTTAGGTTAGTATTCCCCCCCCCCCCCCCCCCCCCCCCCCCCCCCCCCCACCACAACATTAGTATTCATGAAAAATATACGAGGAAACAAAAACGTTACGCCATACACATTCTGGAATTGGACACGATAGAAAGTGATGTTTTAACAATCTCTTTCTCCACTACTTGCTTCTCTAAGCAAGGTTTTTTGTACTTAGAACAAGGAAACTATTTATATATATTCTCGTGACCAAATCATGAGCTTTCTGTTTTTGTCCCACTTTTGCAATCATCATACTACTACAAAATGATTCTCTCTCGCTTTATTTTCGGCCTCTTTTATCCGTCTCCACATTTTTCATCATTGGGTTTTGTTTTAACTATTTGTGAGTTTTTGGAAACAAATAACTATAGAGTCATTGACATGTTGGTTTTGAATGTTAAATTATTTAATACTGTTTTGACTTTGCGTCAAATATCTTTCTTCTTTTTGCCTCAATTCCAACATGACCAAAAACGAACTTTTCATTTTGCAGCTATAGAACTCTGCAATAATTAGAATGTTAGTATAGATGAAAAATACAATATGAATATAACTAAACAACATATTGATATAAGATGTACGATTTTTAAATTAATCATATTGATTTCTACGCGTTCTTAAAGAGTTCATGAATTAAAATGTGTGCAGCTCTTTCTCATCATTATTGCCAATGGAACATTAAGTAATATATAAAGGGTTAGGGTCAATCCACTAATTGCCAATTAGTTTTAAGTTGGAAGTCCATAATAAACCCTAATCTAACATGGTATCAAAGCTCAGATCCTAATAAGTTAAACCCCTAATTAATATTAACCCTACCCGACCGGGTATATAGGTCGTAATTGACTCGCTCGACCGAGTATAACTGTCTTAAAAAAAGTTTCCGAGATTTATGGCCGATAAGAGCCATCATCTCAAGGAGGGGTATTAAGGGATATGTATCCCACGTTGGAAAATCAATGGGACATTAAGTAATATATAAAGGGTTAGGGCCAATCCGCTAATTGCCAATTGGTTTTGAGTTGGAAGCCCATAATAAACCCTAATCTAACAGATATACAAATTTTGTCAAAGTGCCCGACTAATCTGGGAAGTGAGCCAAATCCTTTTTTTTTCTTTTATCATTATTGTCAACGATAATCTAAAGAATATCAATGCATTAGGTCTAAAACCTTACTACATTTCCTCCAAAATGTTTTTTTCTTTGAAAAAAACTCCACCTCCAACATATTGCATGGTTAATTACAGCTCATTTCTTGTAATAAATAATGATATTTGACTGCTATAACAAAACTATTGGACCATACGGCTACATGATTGTTGTTTTCTTCTTATTTTTATAGCTATTGATTTTCCACCTCTTCGTACATACTTTCATGTCAATATTCCGCTAGGACCTTGAAAGAGGCAAGTCGGCAAGTCCTACTCCCATGAACATGGCTTCTCGGAAATAAAACAAAGTCAACGTCAACCTCTCTAACTTGAAAACTTTAAATGCTCAATCATTTGGAAGGCGGCTATTAGAAACCATAGAAACATCACCGTGACTTTCTATGCACATTAACTTAAATACATACCAATATATACTTTATACAACCAATTAACTCCACTTACTACTTGCGTAAAGAAAACTAGACGTATTTAATAAAACTGGAAACCGACAAACGAGCTTGGCATCGGCCAACTTAGTGCATGTTATAAATAAATAAATAACTGGGTCACTTCCATTACTGCTATTTTTTTTTTCAATTCCAATTGAAATGATATAGTATCTCATTCTTCATTTTATGATTAGCTTGAGGTAAACCATGAGATTACGTCTGGTTACAACAATATGTCAATAGATACAGGTTGGACATAAAAGAGATTGAGTGTGTTCTTTTTTTCGTTGTCATGATATCCTTAAACTAGCTGATGAATTATAATTTCTCAAGACTAGACTTAAGTTATTTCAGAATTTTGTAAATATTAAGAAATATATTAAATTTTAATTACAAAGAAATCATTTTGTGATTATCTATTTTCAATCATTTTAATTAAAAATATGACAAAGAATTTTTTTTTTAATATACTAGTTATCATTAATTATTACCTAATTAAAATATATAGAAATAGAAATTTTTTTCTTCTCCAGAAACATATATCTTTCTTAAACAAACAGAGTATATAACATAGTTTTTTTTTGATAAAGGGCTTTTATAGTATACAACATAGTTCTTTTAACTAATCATGATAATATTATTTAAAAACCGTTCTCTTTCCTATATTACGGTAATAATGAAAACACATTTGCTACCATAATATATGTTTTAAACACATGGTGTAATTAGTGATCATGGAAATGGAAAAAAAAAATAAAAATTTATCATTTCTAAAAAGTACACCATATATAGATATTGTTTTATCCCTATTTCATTTTGAGTGAATTGGGTCAATATCCTAGAAGAAGTAACTAATTAAGAAAATACCTATAACACAAAAATTGTGGGCCTTCAAAATGATCTAGCAGAGCCGAAATGACAAAATTGTCCTTCTGTCTATAAGAGAGAGATCGACATTACGACCGGTGATAATAGGTTAGAAGTTAAAAGAAATATAAATGTAATCGAGGGAATATGACATGTTGGACAATGAGGTCAAATTGATTTGAGGTCATAAGACCCATGCCCTCGCTCGACCCGAGTCTCGTGAGTACAAGCCACTCTCCACGCTCGCTGGAACAACTAAACCAAACAAAAAGAGGACGATTATGCGCCGGCGAGACGCTTGGCGGTGGTGTGTCGTGCCTATTTCACCATAATCGGCAAGAAAATCGGAGCCAACAATTTGTTTTTATTTTTTCTAAGTTTTGAATGATGAAAATCGTGTGTTTAGTGATAGATTTATGTAATTGGAACAAAAACAATACGAAATCGCATAAAAATTTGATGATATAAGAGAAAACAGAAACTGGCGGCCATGAAAACAGCTTAAGCTGTCGAAAACCCTAAAAAAAAATTTGGGGAAGAAGATAAATTATTTACATTTATACCACTCATTAAAAGAAAAAAAAATCAGTGTATAGCGCCACTCGAACCTGGGAAACGAGCTTGAGAGTAACAAGCTAAACCACCAGACCATTGTAACTTATTCAAATAAAGCTTTCAAACTCTATACTATAACCCTTTATACCCGAAAATGGTATTCAACGAAATTTAGCGACATTTTAGATTGACCTTAGAAATAGTTTGGTGGTTTGTATTTAGCTAGTTAACAAAATCACGGGTTGGGTTAAAACAAAATTTATGTTGCTAAAGATAGTTGTGGAATTTGATTTAGGATTTTAGCATGTTTTATGATGTAATATACGCTAAACATATTAATTTAGAGCGTAGAAGATTTGTTTTAAAGCGAAAACAGGTTAAATAATAAAACTCACAATTCTGTTTCAATGCTAGTCTGACATATTAAGAACGAATTTAGCCAAATCTTAAATCTTACATATTAAGAAGGGATTAAGGTGTTACTTGAATACTTATAACGAACCGCACGCTAATTGTTTGGTTGAATAATTTTTGTCTCCAATATATTGGAAACATGATAGATGACGACGTAGCAACCAAAATTAAGGTGAAACTGCAAGTTAATTGTCTGGTTAAATGCTACTTTTACGTGTTAAAACTAAAGTTAGCATGTATATTGATAAAGTAGCTATTAAAATTAAAGTTAGCATGTATATTGATAAAGTTGTGATCCGTTTACATAGATGCAGAAATCGATAAAAGAAAACAACAGGTTAAGAAAACAAAAAGTAGCAACCAGAGTTATAAGTATCTGGTTATATCTAGAATTGATCAACCCCAAGGAGAGGCAAGGAACTGATCCTCTGCTCACGACCACCAACTCTGCTCACGACAAAATGAGTTCAAAACAGATTGAGAGAGAGGCAGAGAGGTCGAACTGTTGTGGTCGTGGTGTCGGACGACAATGGTGGTGACGATGGTGGTAAAAACAATAGAACACTCCTAAAACTATTGAAAATTGAAAACAATCAAACACTTCTTTGCAGCCTCTGTTCCTGAAATGAACGTTGCCTTTTTGCCTTTTCCCCCCCATTACTTCAGGCCTGGCCTGTAAAAGAACATAGTAGAAGCTTTGAGATACTGACCAACATAAAGCTTACACTTATATTCACATAAAAGAACCACAAGAAACCACAAATTATATAATCTGTCAGAAACTCACTTTGGTTCAGATCTTTCTCTATCTCTCAAAATAACAAGAATTTTCATATATCAGAACAACTGAAGCACAACTGAGGAAGCAAAGTTTCTATACGTTCATAACTAGTAGATAGAAAATCATAACTTGTAGAAAAGTACCTGCCATCAAACAGAGGATAATAAAACAAGACTAAGAGAACCAACATTTACGACACTGTAAAATAGAAACATAGAGGATAATAAAACAATTAGCAAGCAAACAAAAGAAGAGGCAGGCTATACATCTATTTGGCAGACTAAGTCCAGTTGACATACGATTCAGATGCAAGCTTATCTGATAGTACAAACAAACCATTAGCAATACAAGCAGAGTCATTGTCTGTCTAGACATTGTAGATGACAGATAAAATTGAATGGTAGCAAAGTATTTACCAAGTGTATGTTGCTATATACGTACATAAGTTAAAAAAATAGAAAATTAGCTAGACTTGTGGCAAATGTGGATGGCTAACCCGGTCTTCTGCTTGTCCATGGTCATCTCCCAGGGAGAGAAAGGGTTGTTCTCGAGGTAAGCTTCTTGTGGACAAAGTCGAAGAGGTTGTCGTGGAGGTTCAGGGTCTGTAACCGGGTTAAACCGGAGAGATCGGGGTTCGGACCGGAGATTCGGTTCTGGAAAAGCTCCAGGACAATTAGCTCTGTGAGGGTTTGGAGTTTCGGAGGGAGGGTTCCTCAGATTCCTTTGGTTTTGAGTTGGATTCTCGTGACTCTGTTGCTTGTCTCGCATTAAACGGTTGGCCATTTACAAGGTTTGGGGTTGGACCAGTCTATGTCTTTACTGAGGTTTAGGCTCGATTTGAGGGCTTGCATAGTTCCGCGTCGACGCTGGTCGGAGACGCTGCGAAGTTTAGTGAGGAGGAAACAGAGGAAACAAAGATGAGATTTTGACATTACGAAGTTAAAGGATGGAGCTTGCTTCCAGGGTTTTATGGTGGAATTGAAGGAGGAGCAGAAAGGCTCTTTCTTTTACAGGGAAAGGGGAAAATTAAGAGATGGAATCGGCGGAGATGGAGGGAGAGAGATAAGAGTATGGAATCATAAAAGCTAAAAAAAAATTGATTTTTATTCTTCTGGAGAAAAAATGGATGAACCAGACACAGAGATACATATAGAGTGAATTGGCTGATCCTTGAGAATAAAGAGATGAATATATGTAATTGAAAGATTTGAGTTTGGAATTGGTTCTCGTAAATGTGGATGAAAGCTGAATATGAGACGGGGGATTCGAAAGAATTTTGAGATTCGCAATTTCTTAAGCTAATGAGAAAGTTTTGAAAAGGAAAAATTAAATAAATATATGTCGGTAACATCTCAAACAGGTAACCGGTTGTTCAGTTTCAAAAGGGAACAAGGATAAAAGGGTAATTGAATCGGTCGACATACGCGTTGGGAACATAAATTGTGTATACACCTAATTACCATATAAAGCTTATGTGTACAGCGCAAATACTCTTTCATTTTTATAGGGAATTATAAAAAAAAATATTTCTCACTACTTTGGGAAAGAACATACTTTATCATTTTTATTTTTATTCATTTTTTATTTCTTCATCAGTTAGACTTTTATTGTTGTTCTTGTTTATAAACATGCCCAAATTACAAGTCAGAAAAAAGTCGGTAACTATTAGAATTAGTTAATGTTTATATAAATTAGAATATTAGTGGTTACGCGACCAAATTATTGCATAGTGGAAACATTTATGGCTATTTTTCCACCACCACTTTGCGTACTTAAATTGAACAACTCTTTTACATTCTCTGGACATCAAGCTGTCTCTTCTGAAATCAATGTAGGAAAAGTAATAATCTATCAAAATAGTATTTCTTTGTAAAAAAAGAGAATATTGAAATTTCTTATCTTTGAGGGCGACAAATAATTTTAGGTACGTACAATTCATGAAATGAGTCTGTTGTTGACCGATGGATTCCCCTTTATTTTTACTTTTATTCAAAAAAAAAAGAACAACAAAGGGGAGATAAAGGAATATAGATTTTTTTTTCACATCGCAATTATATTGAAAGGGTGGGGGGCAAAATTTAAATATGAATATGAGTGTAGAAACTCATAAAACAACATTCATGATAAACCAAACGTAGTATATACTATTTTATTAGTTATTGGTTAGTGTATTTTGATCAATTTGAAAATCTAAACTAAATCTAGTGTTATTGGTTTTATGATTTTAAAATATGTATTGAAATTATACGTTATTCGTTTAATGATTCATAAATTTTAATTCAAATAAAGTGTTATTCAATCATACGGATTTACTAATAGCTTTGATGTATTTGAATGAGTTTGCAAAGATTTCTTTGTTAAAAATACAAAGGCTCAAATCCGAGAGAATTTAAAAATTTGTATATTTTACTTGGATTTATAAATACTGTATGGATTTCTAAATCAATCAAAATATATAAACCAATAACACTTTCTGAAATCATACTATTTTATAAAATTATGTTGCTCATAAAAAGAAAAACAAAGGGGAGATAAAAGAATATAGATTTTTCACACCACAATTATACTGAGAGGGGGGGGGGGTAAATTTAAATATGATTACGAGTGTAAAAACTCATAAAACAACATTCATGATAAATCAAACGTAGTATTTACTATTTTATAAAATCAAATTGTTTATTAAATTGTAGTAATAATAGTTTACCAGTTTGATCTCTAAAGTATAAGCTGCGATTTCTTTCTATATTGTAAAGGAATCAAATAGTTTTTTGTTTTTAACTAGGTTTTTAGTTCATCTCTTGATATTCTATATATTGTGGTCCCATAAAAGGTGTCAATTAATTCACACAACGATTATAAAACAGAAGTGACGTTACACCAGAGTCGCCAATCACATTTACTCTCATTTTTATAATAATTTCTCCATCTTCTTCCTTCCTCTTCTACCTTATAGAACCTTCACAGATCATAAACTCTATATCTCTGCAACAATCTATAGCTTCTTGTTGATTCATTACATATAGAAATGGGAAGACATTCTTGTTGTTATAAGCAAAAGCTTAGAAAAGGCCTTTGGTCTCCTGAAGAAGATGAAAAACTTCTCAATTACATAAGTAGACATGGTCATGGCTGTTGGAGTTCTGTCCCCAAGCTCGCAGGTTTGGCTTCCATCATGGGCTCTTATCTTTGAAAAGTTAAGAAAATTGTATATATATCTTTTACAATGTTTGTATATATATGCATTTGGTATGATCATATAGGTTTGCAGAGATGTGGAAAGAGTTGTAGACTTAGGTGGATAAACTATTTGAGACCAGACTTAAAAAGGGGAGCTTTCTCTCAAGACGAAGAATGCTTGATCATTGAGCTCCACGCTGCGTTAGGCAACAGGTTAATAAAAATTAGCAACATGTTACATAATATTACAAAAAAATATTAAAATGTAGATTTTGGAATATGTTTCATTATATTCTGAGTCCGTTTTGAATTGTGTAGATGGTCTCAGATCGCAACTAGGTTACCAGGAAGAACAGACAACGAGATCAAAAACTTTTGGAACTCATGTCTTAAGAAGAAGCTGAGAAGAAAAGGCATCGACCCAACTACACACAAACCCTTAATAAGCGATCTTCAAACTCTTAACGTCATAAATCAGAAGCTGACGTCATCCGAAGTACTAAAGTTAACGGGTTTGTTAAACAATCCACATGATCAGTCAATGATCGTCTCATCGCAACCAGGTTCATGGTGGTTCCCGAATCAAAACGCTGCGTTTTGCTTAAGTTCAAATACGGTTTCAGACCAGATCGTATCTTTAATCTCTTCAATGTCCACGTCATCATCTACGACACCAATTACTTCATTAAACCCTGTTCCTGAACTCAATTACTGCAACAACACAGTTCCATCTCCCACCAACAGTATCTACAGTGCTTTCTTTGGTAATAATTACACAGAAGCTAGCCAAATCAACAATAATAATAATAATCATGTAGTGAATCATCCTCATGATCAAGACATGAAGTCATGGGCATCGGAGATACTTCATTACAACCAAAGCTCAGAAACTGGTTTAGAAGCAGAGGTGAAGCCAGATATTGCCAAGTACTATTGGAGATCAGCATCATCATCGTCATCACCAAACGAAAACGCTGAGGCATTACTACATGATGCTGACATTGAGTGGTATGCTAAAAATCTTCAAAAAGTTCATAACATGGCGTTTGATCAGAGCCTTTAGAGTTATATTATATGCTAGAGAATTTTCTATCTATATTCACGGACCGGAGTTTATTTGATTGATACATATATAATATATGTTCGTCATGTATGTAAGTATATATATGTTTTTTGGTTGTGTAAATTTTCGCGATCGTGTGTATATATATTTTTGGTGCTAAGATGTAACTCGTTTTTCTTCTTTTTACTTGTCATGACTTTGATCTTAATAGAGTTTCAAATTATTTTTATTTACCACTATGCTACCTTTGCTTGAGAAAAGTTATTACTGGTTACGAAATTTTGAAAAACTACAAAAATAGAACCTATTTAAAATAAAATAAACACGTCCCGGTAGAGTTGGATGGTGTTTTATTTTTTCATGAAGGAGAAGTTATTCTTACCAAGTTCGAGTAGAGACTTCTTCTTCGGAAAAGTGATTCCGGACAACATGACGCATGCGTGAAAGTCAATATTTCTTTTTGTATTATAAGTTTACATATATGTATATGTCTCAAATATAACAGTAATTCATTTTTCAATTAACTTTGGGTTTTATATTACAAGTGAACCCACCATGTTATTATTGTAAGAAACGGCGAATAGTTTATGAATATGATAATATTCATAAATTGACTTTAATAAGTTATATAATCAAAAATGTAATTAGAGTATGATTTGTGTTTAAACTTTAAACTATATGAATTTATATAACTTAGAACACTATTTTGAAAGAAATTTAATCCGTTTGAAAACTAGTTTAATTGTATGTTAAAAATAAAAATAGTCGAATCTCGAAAGGGTTCATACTTATTTGATTATAAAATGTAAAAGAGACGTCATTAAAATATTTTGAATTGTTAATTACGATTTTTTTTGTTTAACTACTTAAATTTTTTTTTGTAGTTGTCGACCAAAAAAAAGATTATTTGTTTTGTCTATCTTCAGAAGTTGAAACTAGGACTGGTCTATCTCTGTGCCAAAAACTTCTCTAGCTTTAGCTGGTTAAGGTATTGAACTATTGATGAAACCGAATTACAAGTGAAAATGTGCGAATGAGACAATTCATCTTAGAATGGCAGTCCATCGTTGTCTCCTTTAGAAACAGAGATCAAGGTGTGCTTCACTTGTCAACAGTTCTCTCATATTCAATTTTTTTACTTCTCATAATCGATTTCCCACATGCAGTTTTGAAAATGACGTATGAAAATTGGAAGATGTAATATTAGAACGAGGAGAGCATGTGAGAAAGACCAATCTGCGAGTTCAGGTTTCCGTGCATGAAAGAAGACTAATTTACATGCATGTTCTTCTTTCTTGAATTTTTAACTAATTAATTTAATGAATTTTTTTCTGACAGATTCTTTTAACAATTGACTCTAAATTCATCTTTTGTTTCTGAGATCGTCATTTATATGTTTATAAATGAAATTGATATATTGCAAAATGGTTAGAATTTTTCTTACGTCATCAGACTTAGTTTCAAAGAAATTAATATAACGATTATAAGTTCCATCCCTAAATTATTATATATCTCGATTCTTGGTCATCGGTTACTATAAAAAGAAAGAAGTCATACGCGTAGAAGAAGGGACCATTGTCTTGTAAGATGGCGAAATACGAAATTCGAATTTGTGTACTCTTCTGACAATATCCCAATATATAATCCACACGAGGGATGCTTTTGAGTTGGTGCTTGCAGAAGAAGGGACCCTTGTTGCTGACAGTGGTTCATAAAACTGGAAAAGCCATGCAAGGGATAAGAAGAGCCAAGCAGATATCTAATTCAGAAAATAAAAACCATACATTTGAGATTTTATTATTAGTCAAGGAAATCTAACTTGTAAGATTATATTGTACATATGAGCGGTAATGGAAATTTTAACATGCTTTTAGCCTTTATATGAATATGATGCTCATGATCATGGACTTATTATTGGATATGTGAATATCAAGACTGGTGAAAAAGATGTGACACATGTTAGCAATTATATAGTTTTTTGTAAGCCAAAATCAAACGATGAGATGAAAGTAACTTGCATATATTGTCGGCTATTATTAGCTTGATTGATTGATGCCTATATGGCTTCCCTTTCTCTGATTTATAGTTTGATAAGAAATACCTATATTTTCGGTCCGACTCTATAAACTATTCAAAATTTTGATGCTATCTTTTAATTCCAATTTATTAATGTTTTTACTAAAAATTATTGATTTATTGGGGATTGTTTTCTTTGACAAATAGGTTTTTAATTAGTAATAATTTCAGTAATATTACACGGAAATTATCATTTACAATATTTTATGTATTTCCCTTTATGAAAAGGGACGAACATATGTTTTTTTTTTTAATTATACAGAGGTATTTTGGCCACATAGAAATGGATACATACTAGCCACGTGTTAATATATTTTCAGTACACATGTCGGTTTCGTGTCCCTATCAATGCCGAAATGTAAATATCACATATAAAAGAATGAATTACCGATGTTACACAAAGCCAAAAATGATTATTAATCAACATTTCCCCCAATGCTGGTTGTTGAACGAGAGTATAAATACAAAGAATTCTATAGAATTTTTGAAAGCAAATGTGCATGAGTTGATCATTTGTATTTTGAAGACTTATAGAACGTTTTTTTATGCTTACACCTTGTAATTTGCATGTGAGCCAAAATAATTGAGGCCCTACTTCAATCATAACTTCATTTCTATATTACAATCACAAAACATCACTATCCCATATATATTAATTGAAGAACATTTGAAAAGATATAAACTCAATTTTTGTAATAATTAAAAAAGACTTCTTACTTATATGTCAATCAATTAGGTAGTTAACTAGTCATACGTGTCAGCCTCACATTAAAATTTAAAAATATGTTGGTCCAATTCAATTTTTATACCTCAATAAAAACATTTAATACCAACTATATGATATCATATGATATTAACTAAAGCAAGGTGACAATTTATTATATATTATTTCCTTAAATAAAACCTACAGAATTATCTAATGTGATTATGATATACTGTATATAGTAATTAATGATTTTAAATAATGAAAATTTGCTAATAATATGTATGTTTTCTATCATTTTTGTTTAATTCTTTACTATTAAAATAAATTACACAATTACATTAATCATATATTAAAATTTAGATTTTTTTGTATATGTTGTATTTTGAATTTTTAAAACGAGTATAAATTACTAAAACTGTTAAAAGTCTCACATAAACTTTTGTGATCAATGTTTAATTTTTTTTTCTATAATAAGATATAATGATTATAAAATCATATAAATAAATAATTTTATTTAACAGGTGTTTTTGTTAATATATATATATACTTTATATCGTTTAAATTTAATTATATATCATATACGATAGATAAGATTGATTATTTTGATTTATTTATTCTAAAATGATTGCGAATAAACAAGAGCGGTCATTTGATGTATATGTGCAAGCCAATTTATTACATAATAGTAACTGATTCCTTAGTTATTTAATATATAATTATTATTTTATTATTTCATAATTTGCAGAAAAATATAAAATAAGTATTTTATTATTTCATAATATGCAGAAAAATATAATAAGTATTTATTCTACACAAGACGCAGATCTTAACTTAAATATGTATCTCGTTAATAATTTTGAATCTTAAGCATTTTCTAAATCTCATGCCAAAATAAAAGAAAAAAATGAGTATAAACTCAAAAAATTAATATTTATATCGACCAATAACTAAAATGACACAAAAAGAAAAAAATATCGAAGATAGATAGAATTGACACGTGAACGTAAATTTCTCATAACTATAATTAACTTTTAAATTGCTAAATCATGATATAAAACCGAGCTGACATAGTTTCATTGTAACCAAATAGTAGGCATGAGATTCTTCGGCCTAAACGTTAGGTTTTTATGCTATAAATAATTTTTTAACCCAAAATATTTTTAAAAATGTGATCATTTCATTAGTAAACAAATTATGTAATTAACAAAAAAAGTTTTAAAAAATTGTTTAAGAGCCAAATATATTAATTCGATCAATAATATAAATTTTTTTCCATACGATATTTCTTAAATAATTTTCATATAAATTTATCATGCGCAAGGCGCATGTCTTATCCTAGTATGTATTAAAGGGTGTAGACAATCTAATATTTACATGATTTGGAATTATTAAAAACTAAAGCGTTTTGGGGTGAATTAGACAATTTATTATGATTTTTAAAATAATAAAATTCTCTTAAAAACTATAATATATATATATATATATTGTTAATCAAGAAACTTGACAAATACATTTTGAAACTACATTATAAAATTTACTGCTTAGAATTTTTATAGAAAAATATAATATATATATATATATATATATATATTCAAAATCACAGTTTTCTAATATTAAAAAATTAAAATTTAAAATTTATATTTAAAAATAACTTTT